>NC_045788.1:20137379-20478425 GCF_009873245.2 Balaenoptera musculus
TGAAATGGTTGCCCTAGAGTTTGCAATATATATTTACAACTATTCCAAGCCCACTTTCAAATAACACTATAACACTTCACAGGTCATGTAAATACCTTATAATGGCAAAGTATTCATAATTTCTTCCTCCTGACCCCTGTATCATTGCTGTCATTCATGCCACTTATAATCTATAATCATTGAATGCATTATTAGTGTTATTATTTCAAACACCTGTTATCAATTATATCAAATAAGAATAAGGAAAATAAAAGTTTTTATTTTACCTTCACTTATTCCTTTTCTAATGTTCATATTTTCTTTTTTTAGATCAAAGTGTCTGACCCATATTCTCTTTCTCTCTGAAAAACTATTAGGATTTCTTACAAGGCAGGTATGCTGGCAACAGATTTCCTCAATTTTTGTTTCTCTGAGAAAGTCTTTGTTTCTCCTGCATTTTTGAAGGAAATTTCATAAGATACAGAATTCTAAGTTGATGATTTTCTTCTCTCAACACTTTAAATATTTCACTCTATTCTCTTCTTTCTTGCATGGTTTCTGGTGAGAAGTCAAATACAATTCTTATCTTTACTTCTCTATAGATTAGCTCTTTTTTTCCTCTGGCTGCTTTCAAGATTTTTTTCTTTCTCTTTGATGTTCTGCAGTTAGAATATGATAAGCCTAGATTTACTGTTGTTGTTGTTATTATTATTTATTGCAATTATAAGACCATTTATTGAAGAGGTTGTTTTTTCCCCATGGTATAGTCTTGCCTCCTTTGTCATAGATTAATTGCTCATATATCAATAAATCTGGGTTTATTTCTGGGCTCTCTATTCTGTTCCATTGTCTATGTGTCTGTTTTATGCTAGTATTATACTGTTTTGATTACTGTAGCTTTGTAGTATAGTTTGAAATCAGAAAGCATGATACCTCCAGCTTTGTTCTTCTTTCTCAAGATTGCTTTGGCTATTTGGGGTCTTTTGTGGTTCTATGGAAAATTAAAAATTATTTGTTCCAGTTCTGTGAAAAGTGCCATTGTTTTTTTTGATAGAGAATGAATTGAATCTGTAGATTGCCTTGGGTAGTATGTTCATTTTAACAATATTAATTCTTCCAATTCATAAGCATGGTATATCTTTCCATCTGTTTGTATCCTTTTCAATTTCTTTCATCAGTGTCTTTGGTTTTCAAAGTATAAGTCTTTTGCCTCTTTGATTTGTTTATTCTTAGTGACAAAGTTGGCTCAGAAGACTTAACTCTGCCTGACGGGTTTACCTCAGCTTCAAAGCTTCCAAACTGGAACCAAATAAACAGGCACATTGCAGCTGAAAAAAAAATATCTCTTCTTGATGGACTGATTTCTTTATTATTATGTAATTAATGTCATTTGTCTCTCATTATAGTCTTTGTTTTAAAGTCTATTTTGTCTAATATAAGTACTACTACTTGAATTTTTTTTTTCATTTTCATTTGCATGGAAAACTTTTTTTCCATCCTCTCACTTACAGTCTGCTGGTGTCTTTAGCTCTGAAGTGAGTTTCTTGTAGGCAGCATACATATAGATCTTGTTTTTTAGTCTGTTCAGCCAGTCTATGTCTTTTGATTGGAGCATTTAGTCCATCTACATTAAAGTAGTTATTGATAGGTATGTGCTTATTTTCATTTTTAAAATTACTTTCTGCTTAGCCAGCTCTGGTGTCATCACAGTCGAATGAGCTTCCCCAAATGGCTGCTGCCAGTGTCTCCGTTCCTGGGGGAGTCCCAGTTGCCTCCTGCCTCTCCAGGAGGCTCTCTAAGATCAGCAAGTGAATCTGACTCAGGCTCTTTTCAAACTACTGCCTCTGCACTGGGACTTGGAGCATGAGAGATTTTGTGTGTGCCCTTTAAGTGTGGAGTCTCTGTTTCCTATAGGAAACATAAGCCCCACTGGTTTTCAAAGCCAGATGTTCTGGAGACTTGTTTTCCTGATGCAGGACCCCTGGGTTGGGGACCCCAATGTGGGTCTTGGACACATTGCTCCTTGGAAAGGACCTCTATGATTGTGCTATTCCTCTTGTTTGTGGGTTACTGACCCAGGGGTGTGGGTCCTGACTGTACCACATTACTGGCACTTATGCTCATCTCACTGTGGTTCCTTCTTTATGTCTTTAGTTGTAGAAAATCCTTTCTGCTAGTCTTCAGATTGTTCTCATAGATAGTTGCTCTGTAAGTAGTTATAATTTTGGTATGTCTGTGTGAGGGGGTGAATTCTTCCTACTTCATCATCTTGGCCACTTCTCCTCTTGTGTGAATATTAAAAATGATTCTTGTCCACTTTAGGGGTCTATCATTTCTTTTTGATTCTTAAAATTTCCATCTCTCTGCTTACATTCCCCATTTGTTCTTTCATGTTAGAAAGAACCCTTGGCTTATTACACATAGTTATTTTAAATTCCTGGTCTAATTATGCCAACATCACTACCGTATCTCAGTCTGGTTATGATGCTTGCTCTGTCTCTTTAAACTGTGCTTTTGCTTTTTAGTATGCCTTGTAATTTTTTGGTGAAATTTATGTACTAGGTAAAAGGAACTATAGTAAATAGGCCTTTAGTGATATGGTGGTAAGGCATGGGGGGAAGGGAAATGTTCTATAGTCCTGTGATTAAGTTCTCAATCTTTTAGTGAGCCTGTATCCCTGTGGTATGAACTCCACACATGCTTCTCAGTCTACTTCAGTATGGGACAGAATGGCTAGAGGGAGCTGAGTTGGGCATTTCTCTTTCCCCACATTAGTCAAGCTCTAATAAAATCCCAATAGGTTAGGCTCTGGTAAAATATTTTCTCTTGAGGTAAGGCCTTGTTAAGAACAGAATGTTCTGGCATATTTCAGAATGGTTACTTTCCCCCCTCCCTCTGTTGGAAGCAGGAAGGGAATTTTTTCCCATCGTCACTGGTAGAGCTCCTGGAGGTAAAACTCACAGAAGTGTGAATTCACTTCTCTACATTATGATTCTGTGTATTCATCTGTCCATCTCTCCAATTTTGGGGGCAACAGTTTTCCTGTGACCTCAGTTGTCTGATGGCTCTAAGAAGAGTTGTTGATTTTCAGTTTGTTCAGCTTTTTACTTGTTTTTAGGATGAAGTGACAGTTTCCAAGCTCCTAAAATACTGGGTAGGAAACTGGAAGTCTCTCTATAGCATTTTAATATTAATCCACATATTTACCATTTCAGTGCTCTTTATTTCTTCCTGTGGATTTGAGTTGTTGTGTAAGGTCACTTCCTTTTACTTGAAGGACATTAGTATATCTTATAAGGTAGGTCTGCCAGGAATACAGTCTCTCTGTCTTTGTTTATGGAGGAATATCTTTGTTTTGCTTTCATTTTTGTAGGATGATTTTGCTGGATATAGAATTCTTGGTTGACAGATATTTTTCATTCAGCACTTTGTATATGTCATTCCACTGCCTTCTGGCCTCCATTGATTAATATGAGCAATTAGCTGTTGATTGTATTTGTACTCAATTCTACAAGTCATTTTTCTCTTCCGCTTTCAAAATGTTCTCTTTGGATTTGGGTTTCAAGAATGTGACTATAGTGTGTCTACTTCTGGACTTTTTGTATTTATCCTACTTGGAGTTTATTAAACTTATTGGATGTGTAGATGGTTTTTCATCAAATTTGAGAAGTTATTTTGCCCCCTTTTTTCTTTCTCCTCTCCTTCTGGGACTTCCATTATACCTATTTTGGTACATTTGCTATTTTCTTACAGGTCTCTGAAATGCTCTTCATGTTTCTCTAGATCACTAGTCTGTATGTTTTCAGATAGGGTAATTTCTATGGATTTATTTCACTGGATTTATTGAGGACAGTGATTCAGTGTTCTTTCAGTGATTCTTTCAGTGATTCAGTGATTCAGTGATTCTTTCTTCTGCTATGTTTACTCTGCTGTTGAGCCTCTCTAATGATTTTTTTAAAATTGAAGTTTGGTTGATTTACAATGCCATGTTAATTTCAGGTGTACAGCAAAGTGATTCAGATATATATGTGTATGTACATATATATATATATTTTTTTTCTTGATTGTTTTCCATTATAGGTTACAACAAGATATTGAATATAGCCCTGTTATATCCCTGTGCAGTATATCAGTATATACAGTAAATCATGTTGTTTATCTATTTTATAGATGGTAATGTGTATCTGTTAATCCCATACTCCTAATTTATCCCTCTCCTGCCTTCCCCTTTGGTAACCATAAATCTATTTTCTATGTCTATGAGTCCTTTCTGTTTTGTAAATAAGTTCATTTGTACTATTTTTTAGATTCCACATTTAAGTGATATCATATAATATTTGTCTTTGTCTGACTTACTTCACTTACTATGATAATTTCTGGGTCCATCCATGTTGCTGCAAATGGCATTATTTCATTCTTTTTTATGGCTGAGTAATAGCCCATTGTATATGTATACCACATCTTTATCCATTCATCTGTTGATGGACACTTAGGTTGCTTTCATGTCTTGGCTATTGTAAATAGTGCTGTTATTAACATTGGGGTGCATGCATCTTTTCAAATTAGAGTTTTTGTGTTTTCTGGATATACGCCCAGGAGTGGGATTGCTAGACCATATGGTAACTCTAGTTTTAGTTTTTTTTAAAGGAACTTCCGTACTGTTTTACATAGTGGTTGCGCCAGTTTACATTTCCACCAACAACCAATTTACATTTCCACCAATTTACATTTCCAATTGTGTAGGATGGTTCCCTTTTCTCCACACCCTCTCCAACATTTATTATTTGCAGACTTTTTGATAATGGCCATTCTGACAGGTGTGAGGTGATAACTCATTGTAGTTTTGATTTGCATTTCTCTATTAATTAGCAATGCTGAGCATCTTTTCATGTACCTGTTGGCCATCTGTATGTCTTCTTTGGAGAAATGTCTGTTTAGGTCTTCTGCCCATTTTTTGATTGGGTTGTTTGTTTTTTGTTGTTGTTGAGTTGTATGAGCTGTTTGTATATTTTGGAATTTAATCCCTTGTCAGTCACATGCTTTGCAAATATTTTCTCCCAGTCCATAGGCTGTCTTTTCATTTTGTTTATGGTTTCCTTTGCTGTGCAAAATCTTACAAGTTTGATTATGTTCCGTTTATTTTTGCTTTTATTTCTTTTGCTTTGGGAGACTGACCTAAGAAAATATTGCTACAATTTATGTCAGAGAATATTTTGCCTGTGTTCTCTTCTAGGATTTTTATGGTGTCATGTCTTATATTTAAGTCTTTAAGCCATTTTGAGTTTATTTTTGTGTATGGTGTGAGGGAGTGTTCTAACTTCATCGATTTATATGCGTTTGTCCAACTTTCCCAACACCACTTGCTGAAGAGACTGACTTTTCTCCATTGTATATTCTTGCTTCCTTTGTCAAAGGTTAATTGACCATAGGTGTGTGGGTTTATTTCTGAGCTCTCTATTCTGTTCCATTGATCTATATGTCTGTTTTTGTGCCAATACCACACTGTTTTGATTACTATAGCTTTGTAGTATTGCCTAAAATCTGGAAGGGTTATGTCTCCAGCTTTGTTCCTTTTTCCTCAGTATTTCTTTGGCAATTTCCTTTATCAGTGTTTTATAGTTCTCAGCATATAGTTCTCTTATCTCCTTGGTTAGGTTTATTCCTAGGTTTTTTTTTTATGAGCAATTTTAAGTGAGCTTGGTTTTTTTTTTTTTTGACTTTGTCTTCTGATATTTCATTGTTAGTGTAAAGAAATACAGCAGATTTCTGGATATTAATCTTGTATCATGCTACCTTGCTGAATTCATTTATCTGTTATAATAGTTTTTGTGTGGAGTCTTTAGGGTTTTCTATGTATAGTATCATGTCATCTGCATATAATGACAATTTTACCTCTTCCCCTCCGATTTGCATACATTTTATTTCTTTTCTTGTCTGATCCCCATGGATAGGACTTCCAATACTATGTTGAATAGAAGTGGTGAGAGGGGGCATCCTTGTCTTGTTCCAGAATTTAGGAGGAAGGCTTTCAGCTTTTCACAGTTTAGTATTATGTTGGCTATGGGTTTGTCATAAATGGCTTTTATGTTGAAATATATTCCTTCTATACCCACTTTGGCAACGGTTTTTATCATGAATGGATGTTGAATTTCATCAAATGTTTTTTTCTGCATCTGTTGAGATGATCATGTGCTTTTTGTCTTTTCTTTTGCTGATGTGGTGTATCATATTGATTGATTTGCATATATTGAACCATCCTGTGACCCTGGAATGAGTCCAACTTGATCATGGTGTATGATCCTTTTTATGTTGTTGGATTCGGTTTGCTAATATTTTGTTAAGGATTTTTGCATCTATATTCATCAAAGATAGTGGCTTGTAATTTTCTTTATTTTTTGTAGTGTCTTTGTCTGGTTTTGGTATCTGAGGGATGTTGGCTTCATAGAATGACTTTGGGAATGTTTCCTCCTCTTCCATCTTTTCAAAGAGTTTGATAAGGATCACTATAAGTTCTTCGTGTGTTTGGTAGAATTCCCCAGTGAAGCCATCCACTCCTGGACTTTTGTTACAGGAAGTTTTGTTTGTTTGTTTGTTTTTTCCTAGAAAACAGAGCATGTTTATTGGGGGTAGCCTGACTCCTTGAGGGAGAAGTGCATCTTGTCGTTGATCATCTTGCGCACTTGCGGTTCAGGTGCTTGAGGATCTGGACCAGCATGTTCACCCTCTGCTTGCTGCTCAGCCCCATCTTCTTGGTCTGGAACTTTTTCAGCAGGTCCTTGGTGGTCATGGGCTTCTGTGTTATGTAGCAGCACATGGCATCCTCGGTCATCTGCACATTGCCGCTGCTGGGGGTTGACTTCCCAGACTGTGGCTGAGGGATGGACTTCCCCGACAGGCTCTGGGGCCTGGGGTCCAGCTGCAGCCTCTTGGCCACCGGTGTCTGGCTGGTCTGCTTCTGCTGCTCCAGCTTGTTGGCAGCCGCCTGCAGGGTGGAGGAGGTGCTGCCCGTCTCTGTGGTGGGTGTGCCTGGCCGGCTGTTGACCGGGGATCTGCCTCCCTATGGCTTCCACTCCTTCTTGGGGGGTGTCTTCTTCTTCGCCATGAAGAGCGCCAAGGAGGCCTCGCTGTCGATGTCACTCTCCTCCGAGCTGTCCGACTCCTTGCTGCTGTCTTTCCTCTGCTTCTTCTCCTGTGGTGTGGGCGCCTTCTCCTCCTCCTCCTCCTCCTTGTCCTCCTTGGGTGGCTTCTCCTCCTCGCTCACCTCACTGCTCTCACTCTGCTCGTCCATGCCCTTGGGGCCCTCCTCCTGCTGGGTGACCTTGGGCTTGCCCTCCTGCTCGTCCTGGGAGCTGCTGAAGCCGTCGGACATATAGTCCACCTCCTGGCCCTCAAAGTCCCTGTCGTCACTGCCTCAAAGGCCTTGTCATCTGACCCCTTCTTCTCCCTGCCCCCCTTGCTGGGCAGCGCCTTCTTCTTGGACTTGGGGGCTCTGCTGCTGGCCTCGCTGTTGTCAGACGACATCTTCACGTCGTCCTCCAGGTCGTGGATGCGCAGGTCATGGGCCTTCTTGCAGCTGCACTTCTCCTTCTTCTCGTCCTGGTCCTGGTGCTTGAGCCGCTGCTGTTGCATGATCCTGAAGTGGTTCAGGACTTTGTTTCTCCTCTCCCACTCCTCCTCGGCCGTGAACATGTGGTATTTGGCTAGCGGCGTGAAGTTGTACCAGTTGTGCACGGGGAAGGCCTCAAAATCCCCATCAGGGCACTGCGTAAAGATGTAGTACGATTTGTTCTCTGTCACGCCTCCCTTCTTTATGCCCTTGAACGTCTGGCCTGATTTGCTGTTGACGCGGAGCAGCCGGGCTGGTCCTCGGGCCGGAACTCCTTGAGGACGATGCTGTACTTCTTCCTCTGCGCCTCCTCCCGGAGCTTGCAGTTGAACTTGCTGCTGGCACCCGACTGGGACCTGACTCTTGGTAAATCTTGTTGCTCAGGTCACATTCCAGCTGGGCCTGATCCCAAGTAGCGAGGTTGACTTTATCGGCTGCATTGAAAGCCATGATATTATATTTTTTGGTGGTATTTTTGGGAACTCAGACGGCATACTCTCAGTGACATTCTGGCTGCTGGGGCCGAGGGCCACCATGGGCGATGGGCGATGGTCTGGGCCGGTCTGAACCTAGTCCTTTTTGTCTCCCCGAGGGTCCGCGTCCCTCGGTCCAGCAGAAGCTGCCCTAGAGGTGTCGGGCCTCTGGCTCTGACCAAGGACCCCAAGCCTGGGGTACAGCGGATCCTGGGAAAAGCTATATGGAGGCAGCGCTGGGTCAGCGGTCAGCCTCTGAGGTCTCTTGTGCCACACCTGCGCCTGCGTGGCCGCCTATACTGGAAGGGAAACTCTCCAGCAGGCCACATCACTGCAGCTGACTCTGAGTTAAAGGTAGCTCTTTCTGCAGCTGGCGTGCTGGCTGACTGCAATATATAGCACCAATAACCCCATCATGCTGCCTACAGGGAGTTTTTAAATTACAGATTCTATTTCACTTCTATTGATTGATCTGTTCAAATTATCTGTTTCTTCTTGATTCAGTTTTGGCAGGCAGTATGTTTCTAGAAACTTTTCTATTTTTTCTAAGTTGTCCATTTCATTGGCAAATAACTGTTTATAATATGTTCTAATGATTTTTTGTATTTCTGCAGTATTGATTGTTATTTCTCCTGTTTCATTTCTTGTTTTGTTTATTTGGGTCCTCTCTCTTTTCTTCTTGGTGATTCTGGCCAGAGGTTTGTCAATTTTGTTTATGCTTTCAAAAAACCAGATCTTGGTTTTGTTGATTTCTCTATTGTTTTTTAAATCTCTATTTTATTTATTTCCTCTCTGGTCTTTATTATTCCTTCATTTAAATTTTGTTTGTTCTTCTTTTTCTAATTAGGTGGTAGGTTAGGTTGTTTATATGGGATTTTTCTTTTCTTTTCTTTTTTTGTGGAGGCCTATATTGTTATGAACTTCCCTCTAAGGACTGCTTTTGCTGCATCCCATAGATTTTGTATGGTTGTATTTTTATTATCATTTATCTCGAGATTTAAAAAAAATTTCCTCTTTGATTTAATTGTTTACCCATTGTTTTTTTTTAGTAGCATATTGCTTAATCTCTAGTGAAGTTTTCATTTCAGTTATTGTACTTCTCAACTTCAAAATTTCCATTTAGGTCCTTTTTTATCTCTTAGTTGAGGATCTCTGTTTATTGATTTATTGTTGTCACATTTTAACTTCATTGAAGCATGGTTTCCTTTTGTTCTTTGAACATAAGTATAATAGCTGCTTTGAAATATTTGTCTGCTGAACCCAGTGTTCAGCGAGGTCACAGAGAGGCAGTTTCTATTGGGTCACAGAGAGGGTCACAGAGAGGCAGTTTCTATTGCCTCCCCTTACCCCTGAATATGAGTCACACTTTCCTGCTTTTTTGAATGTCTCAATTTTTTTTGAGAACTGAACATTTTAGATAATATATTGTAGCAATTTTGGATTCTGACTTTTTCCTCTGGAAGATTTTTGTTGTTGCTATTTTGCGTTTGTTTGTTCCTTGTTTAGTAACTTTTCTGGGCTTAATCTGTAAAATTTCTCTCCCTTGCAGTGTGGCTACTGATGTGTCTGCTCTTTAAAAACAATACTATTCTTTTAAATTTTATCTATTTAAAAAATTTTAAGCCTTGCTTTCTAGAGGTTGCCCCTGTTTCTGAATAGTTTTGTTGTCTTCTTAGACAGAGATTATTCTCAAACACCTCAAACCAGTAAGACTTCCATGCTGTGTTTATGGAACTGTGTTTGGGTAGGGGAGCACACTCAATGTTTAGGCTGTTTTTAAGGGCCTGAAATTTAATTCCACTGTACTATTTCATATCTTTTCTGAGCATGTGCACAACCTCAGGGATGGCCAGGAATATGTGGCAAAACTGGGCCCTTTCTAGTCTCTGTTGTGCACATGTGGATGCTCAGTCAGGAATATGCTTATTCCAACCAGGACTGCAGCCTCAGTCTAGTAGAGCACTTAGCCCTTCCTGCTTGCCTACCTCTGAGATTGACAATGCTATTGGATGGGAGTGGCATCTACCATGCCAGATCTGGTGAACCCCCCTTTGATTGCAGTAGAAAAGCTACCAGTCTTCCCAGACTGCACCACCCTGGCCAAACGTCTATGTCAACTGAACTGGTTGGAGGAGATGTGAGAATCTCTAGACCAGAATGCCACAGAATGCAATTTTAAAATCATAAAAACTTCTCAGATTTTTGAACGCCTTTTGTCAGTTTTTAGAGTGAAATGATTATTTATGTCAATTTTGTCCAACTTTATTTATTTATTTATTTTTGGCTGCCTTGGGCCTTCATTGCTGCGAGTGGCCTTTCTCTAGTTGTGGTGAGCGGGGGTTACTCTTCATTGCGGTGCATGGGCTTCTCATTGCGGTGGCTTCTCTTGTTGTGGAGCATGGGCTCTAGGCACGTGGGCTTCAGTAGTTGTGGCTCATGGGCTCAGTAGTTGTGGCTCATGGGCTCTAGAGTGCAGGCTCAGTAGTTGTGGCGCACAGGCTTAGTTGCTTCGTGGCATGTGGGATCTTCCAGTACCAGGGATCGAACCCGTGTCCCCTGCATTGGCAGGCGGATTCTTAACCACTCTGCCACCAGGGAAAGTCCCTTGTTCAACTTTAAAGTTGATTTTTGGGGAGAGGACTGAATTTGTCAGTTTCACTCAGCCATAGCCAGAGGTCTGCTGGTGATACTAGTTTTGATTGCTTGGTTAAGGTGTTGTATTTAACCAAATTGTTTCTTCACTGTACAGTTACTATTTTTTTTCTGTTGTAGTTAGTAATTTGTGTAAAGATACTCTGAGAATATATAAATGTTCTGTTCCTCATCAAACCTCTCCTCCTATATTTAGCATTCATTGATGTTTCCTGACTGATACAATTTTACAACTTTTCTACTTGGCACTGTACTGTGAGGACGCAGTTTCTCTATCACTCCATCCATCCATATGTCCATCCATTAGGTTATAATTTATTACTATTCTTTTTATTTTGATGCTAAAGTTTTTGCAGATTTGTCCAGTGAGAGCTTCTTCAAGTTGACTCTTGTGTCTTTTTGATATATCTCCATCATTTTCTTTTGAGTATTTCCTTACTTTCTGACATTACAAGATGTCCTACGCTCATCAGTACCTTACCTGCCCCAGTTCTATCCTTTGCCTACCTTTCTATTATATGAACTTTCTTCCAGTGATTTGTAGAACTTTTATTTATTAATGATATTAATCCTTGCTAATATTTTCTCAAATCTCTTGTTTTACTTTTACCTTAATTAATGTATCTTTTGTCATGCAGAGGTTTTATATTTTGATCTCACTTCACTTGATAAGACTTTTTCCATACCAACTTTATAAATATATATTTAATTATTTTCTTCTAATGACTTAGTAAATCCCCTCCTCCCTTTACCTTTAGGTCTTTGATTTGCTAGAAATTTTTAAAAATTAATATTGTGCATGAAGATTTTGTTTTTACTTTTTCAATAAATAGCTAATTGTCTCTGCACCATTGTCGAATAGTTAAATATTTATCTATTTATTTGAATTGCCATCTTTATTTTACACAAAACTTTCCCCACATTTGTTGGTCTATTTCTAGACTTTTTGTTATGTTCATTAATCTGTGATATATTTTTTTCCTAATTACCAAACTATTTTTATTACTAAGTTTTTGATTTCTAGTAGGCAAGTTTGCTCATTAGTCTTCTCTTTCAAAATTGTCTTGGCTATTCTGCACACGTTTCTTTTCCAGATGAATTTATTCTCAGGTAATTAACTTCCTTCTAAAGCCTATTATGATTTTGGGTGGGATTGCATTGAGTTACAGATTTATTTGAGGGTACTGATATCTTTATAATCTCATATCTTCCTGTCTGAGAACAGTACATCTAACAATTTATTCAGAATTTTTTAACATAGAAGTATTAATGCTTTCTCCATATAGGTCTTGTGAGCTTCTTCCTAGATTCATTCTTGTGGATGAATCAAAACAATATTGTTTTGTTGCTCCCATGAATAGGATGTTTCCTTTTTCTGTTACATTTTAAAAATCACTTGTGGTGGGTATAAAGGAAAGCTACCCTTTGCATTTCCTTCCCTTCCTTCTCTCTTTCCCTTTTCTGAGGCTAAGTTAACTTGTGGATGCAGTTTTGTAACTGCACTCTGCGGTTGTGCAAGGGGAGGGAGCTGTTCAGGAGATGTGTCACTCATTAGTCTCTGGCTATCAGAGCTCCTTGTTCTTTCTCAGAGTCTCCAGAACCTCTGTGCTGCCCTCCCTCTGTGGTCTCCCTCACTGACTCTACCTGGGCCAGGTATCACTGCCTGGTACTAGCAGGTAAGGGATGAAGGAGAGGATGACACATCCGGCTACTCTTCCTGTGGTCTCCCTGACCATTTACCCAGTTGATTGCCTCAAGGCCTCTCTGTTAAGAACCGGGAAGTTCTGAGGTTCTACCTGACTTACAAGCTCACAAGTGAGCCTGCCACCATCTCATGGAAGCTGGCAGAAGACATGAGACTCCTGAATCAGAGACAAATGACTTTATTACTTGGGGCTCAGTAAGCTGTGTAAGCTTCATTTTCATGTCAGTTCCCCTTGCCTTTCCTCTCCAAGTGCCATGGGGATGGCATAGTTGGCTCAGGTGGATGCTGCCCTTGCAAGAGTTTGGTATCAAAGCTAAAGGACCCTGTGCTTAGGAAACCACAATCTTTTATAATGGGCTGTCAGTAAATTTTTTCATCCTTTGTCCCTGAGGGAGACATTATTTTTATTGCACTGGACAGCAACCAACTTGCTCTCTGCTCCTGGAGATAGCCTGTCTTCCAAGGCTATTCTTATAGCCTGTCTTCTAAGGCTATTCTCTATTTGAACATCCTTGAAAGGATAGTCTGGAATGAAAGCTGCCGGTACCTCTGTTTATAAGCCATGCAGAAACATGGGAAACCCATGGGGAATTCTCTTTCAACATTCTCCTGCTCTTGGAATCTACTACCTCTGAAGTTTGAGTAATCTTGGGGTCCTGTCTGCTTTTATGCACCAAGTCCTTTTGAGCTTGAGTTTTGGCTGTGATTTTCTCTTTCAAACCAAATCCTGTCTTTCATCTTTCAGATATTTCTGAAATTTTTAGTTTATAAAGAGCACTTTGTACAATTTAACAGTGCTTTTATTGTTGGTAACAGTAACCCTGGAGGTCAGAGGGGGTGACAGTAAGAATTATCGTGGGACCCTGGGAGAAAATGATCTGACATTCCTCCTGTTCCAATTGGCCAGCTAACCATATTGATGGTTGCTTCAGAGCCTCTCTTAAATTCATCCACTCCTCCCTATAGTGCCATTAATTTATTAAGACCCTCATGATCTCTCACAAGGATTATTCCATTGGAATGTCAGCTCCACGAGAGCAGGAATTGTGTCAGTTTTGTTCACTGTTTCCTTGCTGCCTAGAACAGTGCTTGGAGACTTATTTATTGAAAGAATGTATTTTATTTATAAATAACAGCTTCATTGAGATATAATTCACATACCATATAGTTTATTCACCCTTTTAGGGTATACGATTAATTGTTTTCATTATATTCACAAGGTCATGAATCAACTACCACTATCTAATTCCAGAACATTTTTATCCCACAACAAAAGACCCCATCCCCATTAGTAGTCATTCCATATTCCCTCTTCTCCCAGCCTCTGGCAACCACTAATCTGCTTTCTGTCTCTATGGATTTGCCTATTCTGGACATTCATATAAATGGGATCATACAATATGTGTTCTTTTGTGATTGGCTTCTTCCTCTTAGCATTATGTTTTCAACATTCATACATGTTGTAGCATGTATCAATATTTCATCCTTTTTTAAATAATGGAATAATATTCTATTATATGAATATGCCACATATTGTTTACCATTCATCAGTTGATGTACATTTGAATTATTTTCACTTTGGAGCTATTATGAATAATGCTGCTGTGAACATTTGTGTACAGGTTTTTTATGAAAATATGCTTTCAATTCTCTTGGGTGGAATGGAGTGGAATTACTGGATTATATGGTAACTCTATGTTTAACTTCTTGAGGACCTGCCAAACTGTTTTTCAAAGTGGCTGCACCATTTAACATTCCTACCAGTAATGTATGAGGGTACTAATTACTCCGTATGTATCCTCACCAACACTTGTTATTGTCTATCTTTTTGAATATAGCCATCTTAGTAGTGTGAAGTGGAATCTTATTGTGGTTTTGATTTGCATTTCCCTAATGACTAATGATGTTCAACATCTTTTTGTGTGCTTATTGATCATTTGTATATCTTCTTTAGAGAAATGACTACCTAAATCCTTTGCCCAGTTTTTATTTGGGTTATTTGCCATTTTGTTGTTGAGTTGTAAGAGTTCTTTGTATATTCTTAAAGAAATTCTCTTATCAGATACATTATTTGCAAATATTTTCTTCCATTCCGTGGGTTGTCTTTTTATTTTCTTTATGTTGTATTTTTTTTTAACATCTTTATTGGAGTATACTTGCTTTACAGTGTTGTGTTATTTTCTGCTGTATCATGTTGTCCTTTGAAGCACAAAAGCTTTTAATTTTGATGAAGTTTATTTCCCTATTTTTTCTTTTGTCACTTGTATTTTTTTGGTGTCTTATCTAAATTGAGCAAACATTTGAATAGTTTCTTTTAATGTTTAAACATTTATTATAAAATACTATAAAATATTTTGAAAACACGATCTGAAACACTTCATTTACACAAGCTCTTTGTTTTTAAATTTAAATTAAAAAGATATTTCCTTTCCAAATTTTTTGGGATAAATTTGACATGTAACACTGTGTAAATTTAAGGTGTACAGCATGTTACTCTGATCCATTTATATATCATAATAGGGTTGCCATTGTAATGATATTTATCACATTACATACTTAGAGTACGATATTGTTGTCTACTGTTGAGTAGCTTCTTAACTACTCTTCCCTACCCCCCACCTCCACATCTATCTTTTTCATTATGACCAGAGTGAGCATTCTAAAAGGAAAATTTATCAGTCACTTCCTATTTTAAAAGCTGAGTTGGCTTTCAATGGCTTCCTATTGCTTTCAGGAAAAGTCCAAAAACTGTTTCATGGCTAGAAAGCTCTCAGTGATGTGGACTTGCCTGTCCTATGCACTGCTGCCCTGCTTCTAGCCCTAGTTGGATCATGACTCTTGTTCATTTTCTCTCTTTTCCTTTTTCATCAGGGCCTGTGGCTCTATATATGTGAAAGAGAGTAACATTGTGGAGAGATGAAATTACATAGGACCCTGGCAGCATGAAAAAATGTCTTCAAAATGGGCTTTGTGTAATGGAAATAATATTCAGTCCTGGAAATCCCAAGTGTGTGCTAATAAGGAATGAGTTTATTTCAAAGGCTAAAGCTGACTTAGATGGTGATCCGAATGACTTCTTATCAACTTGAATGCCTTTTCCTGTGCAGTGTACAGTTACTCTCAGGGTGAACACTTCTGAACTCCCTGGGAGAGCTGAAGGCTTCTCTGGTTTCTGTGTAATTCAATTTAAGCAACGCTGTCATAGCATCTGCAGCCTGAAGCTGTTTCCCACCCAGATATCACAGTTCAGGGTAGACATAGAGGACGCAGGGAGAGGGAACATACAGCATATGTCCCCAGTCTTTCTTCTTGGGAGGTTGGGGAATGGAAAGAGGGAATTAAGAACATCTAACGTATTCCTGGTAAGGTGCTAGCTGCTTTCTGTATAGTACAGCATTTAATCCTTGCAACAATCTAGTGAGGTAGGTATTATACCCATTTATGTAGAAGCCTGTCTCTTTTAGCTACCCAGATTCTGCTCTCTCTGACAACTAGTAGCTCCATTTGAGAGCAGGAGAACATTAACAATGCCCCCATCTTGGCCTCACACTCCTCTGGCCCATGGTGCCATCGTAACTGTGGACTTGCAGATGGTCAGGTCAGGGGTTCTCTCCTGGAGCTGACATCCAGGGCATCTCTCTACCTTCCTGGAAAGTTTCTTTTTCCAGCCTTCGGTTTTCGTGCCTGCTGTGTGATGCTGGCCTCCATTCCCTTTGGTGAGGGACAAGGTAACCTACAGGGCCTGATCTCTACCTTTGCTTTTCTGTACCCTCTTCTCTAGTTTTCTTTCTTGTTTGACAGTGTCTAGAATTTGGGATGTGGTGCTGGACAGGTGCAAATTCTGATCCCCACTCTGTCTCTTCCTTGCTTTATGACCTCTCCAGCACCATTTACTGAAAAGATTTTCTTTCTCTATCCAATTACCTTGGCATCTTTGTCAAAAGCCAACTGGCCATGTATATGTGCATCTATCTCTGAACTTTCTATTCTGTTTTCGATCTATATGCCTGTATTCCAATGTCATTCTGCCTTGATTACTGTAGTTTCCTAGTGAGTTTTGAAGTCAGGGAGTGTAAGTCTTCCAACTTTGTTCTTCTTTTTCAGAGTTGTTTGACTATTCTAGGTCATTCTGCATTTCCATATAAATTTTAGAATCAGCTTGGCAAATTATTTTTTCAAATCTTGCTTTGGTTTTGATTGAGATTCTTTTGAATCTATAAACCAATATGGGGACATTTGCCATCATAACAAGATTGAGAATTCTGATCCATGAACATGGGATATCTCTTCACTTATTTGGGTCTTATCATCTATTTTTGTTGTAAGTATTATATATAGGTTTTTGGTTTTGCTAACTAAATGCTTCCTATTTTATATGGAAGGGGAAGATTAAAAAAAGATGCTCTTACCACTGCTGCCATCTTCCCCAAATCTCTTTTACTAACTTTTGGGGACAATGCTTAGTTCATTAGTTTTCATTCTTTTTTCATTACAAACATAGGCATTCGTGGCTATAAGTTTTCCTCTAAGCACTGCTTTAGCTGTATTTGACAAATTTTGATGCATAGTACTTTTGTTATCATTCAGTTCAAAATATTGTTTATTTTTTCTTGGGACTTTTTCAATCCACTGGTTATTTCAAAATACATTCTTTAATTTCCAAACATATAAGTAGTTTTTAGGGTTTATTTTTGTGCTTACTGATTATAACTTAATTACATATAGTTAGAGAATATACTGTTATGATTTCAATACTTTTCAATTTGTTGAGACTTATTTCATGGTCCAGTGTGTAAATTTTGTCACTGTTTTGTGTGTACTTGAAAATGATTTTTATTCTGCAGATGTTGGGTGCAGTGTTCTATAATTGTCCATTAGTTAAATGTTGTTAACATATTCTTTTTTTCCCCCAAATCTCCTTTCCACGTATTTATTTACATAAACTTATACTTTCAAGACTTTACATACTAATTTATATGGAGAAATGTTCTGCAGAGATTTTTCTTATCAATTCTTGTCAGAGTACTTAGACTTTAGCCAAATTTATGAATTTTGTTTTATATATGTTAAAAAGGAGACAGAAGGATAGTGATTTCCTGAAAGTGACAAATCAAGATACTGGAAACTTGAGTGGAAAAAATTCTCTATTTCCACTTGAAAAGAGGACATCTGAATATCAGTGTTATTGAAGCCAGCAGTGTTATCAATAAGAATGGTGCAGAGAAAGAGATGATATGGTCCATGGGGTCTTGGGGTCCTAGGGTCCTGGAATGATACATAGACATGAGCAGTGTTTAATGGAAGGATAGTCTGGCTATTATTTTACAAGCTTTGCTCCATGGAATAAATATTTATTTACCTATATCTGATTTTTTTAACATCTCTATCAGAGTATAATTGCTTTACAATGGTGTGTTAGTTTCTGCTTTATAACAAAGTGAATCAGCTATACATATACATATATCCCCATATCTCCTCCCTCTTGTGTCTCCCTCCCACCCTCCCTATTCCACCCCTCTAGGTGGTCACAAAGCACCGAGCTGATCTCCCTGTGCTATGTGGCTGCTTCCCACTAGCTATCTATTTTACATTTGGTAATGTATATATGTCCATGCCACTCTCTCACTTCATCCCAGCTTACCCTTCCTCCTCCCTATGTCCTCAAGTCCATTCTCTATGTCTGCTTTTTTTTTTTTAGATTCCATATATGTGTTAGCATACAGTATTTGTTTTTCTCTTTCTGACTTACTTCACTCTGTATGACAGACTCTATGTCCATCCACCTCACTGCAAATAACTCAATTTCGTTTCTTTTTATGGCTGAGTAATATTCCATTGTATATATGTGCCACATCTTCTTTATCCATTCATCTGTCAATGGACATTTAGGTTGCTTCCATGTCCTGGCTATTGTAAATAGAGCTGCAATGAACATTGTGGTACATGACTCTTTTTGAATTATGGTTTTCTCAGGGTATATGCCCAGTAGTGAGATTTCTGGGTCATATGGTAGTTTTATTTTAAGTTTTTCAAGGAACCTCCATACTGTTCTCCATAGTGGCTGTATAAATTTACATTCCCACCAACAGTGCAAGAGGGTTCCCTTTTCTCCACACCGTCTCCAGCATTTATTGTTTGTAGATTTTTTGATGATGGCCATTCTGACAAGTGTGAGGTGATACCTCATTGTAGTTTTGATTTGCATTTCTCTAACGATTAGTGATGTGGAGGAGCCTTTCATGTGTTTGTTGGCCATCTGTATATCTTCTCTGGAGAACTGTCTATTTAGGTCTTCTGCCAACATATTCTTTATCCTTACTAATTTTTAAAATCTGCTTCTTTTAACAGCTTCCAATTATTAAATCTCTCATTTTGAGAATTTGTCTCTTTCTCTTGTAGATTTGTCCATATTTGCTTTGTATTTTTTGAGGGCATATTGTTAAGTGTGTAAAAATTTAGAATTATTTTATCTTCCTGATGAACTGAACCTTTTGTCGCCATGAGCTGGCTCTCTTATTATCTAGTAATGCTTTTTGTCTTATAGTTTTCACTGACTAATAACAGTGTAGACACACTGCTTCTTTAGGTTATTGATTGTATGATATATCTTTTTCTATACTTTTACTTATAAACTTTCTTAGTTTACTTGGGCTGTTATAAGAAAATATCATAGACTGGCTGGCTTATAAAAAGCAGAAATTTATTTCTCACGGTTCTGGAAGCTGGGAAGTCCAAGATCATGGCTCTGACAGATTCGATGTTTGGTGAGGGCCTGCTTCCTCATAGATGGTTGTCTTCTCATTGTATCCTCACACGGTAGAAGGGGCGAAGGATATCTGTGGGGCTTTTTGTTTTTTAACATCTTTATTGGAGTATAATTGCTTGACAATGGTGTGTTAGTTTCTGCTTTATAACAAAGTGAATCAGCTATACATATACATATGTGGGGCCTTTTTTAAAAATTTAATTTAATTAATTTTTTTATACAGCAGATTCTTATTAGTCACCCATTTTATACATATTAGTGTATATATATCAATCCCAGTCTCCCAATTCATCACAGCACCACCACCACCCCCCGCCACTTTCCCCCTTTGGTGTCCATACATTTGTTATCTGCATCTGTGTCTCAGTTTCTGCCCTGCAAACTGGTTCATCTGTACCATTTCTCTAGGTTCCACATATATGTGTTAATATATGATATTTGTTTTCCTCTTTCTGACTGACTTCACTCTGTCTGACAGTCTCTAGATTCATCCATGTCTCTACAAATGACCCAATTTCATTCCTTTTTATGGCTGAGTAATATTCCATTGTATATGTGTACCACATATTCTTTATCCATTCATCTGTCCATGGGCATTTAGGTTGCTTCCATGACCTGCCTATTGTAAATAGTGTTGCAATGAAAATTGGGGTACATGTGTCTTTTTGAATTATGGTTTTCTCTGGGTATATGCCCAGTAGTGGGATTGCTGGGTCGTATGGTAGTTCTATTTTTAGTTTTTTAAGGAACCTCCATACTGTTCTCAATAGTGGCTGTATCAATTTACATTCCCACCAACAGTGCAAGAAGGTTCCCTTTTCTCCACACCCTCTCCAGCATTTGTTGTTTGTATATTTTCTGATGATGCCCATTCTAACTGGTGTGAGGTGATACCTCATTGTAGTTTTGATTTGCATTTCTCTAATAATTAGTGATGTTGAGTAGCTCTTCATGTGCTTCTTGGCCATCTGTATGTCTTCTTTGGAGAACTGTCTACTTAGGTCTTCAGCCCACTTTTGGATTGGGTTTTTTTTTTTTAATATTGAGCTGCATGAGCTGTTTATATATTTTAGAGATTAATCCTTTTTCCTTTGATTCGTTTGCAAATATTTTCCCCATTCTGAGGGTTGTCTTGTTTGTAGTTTCCTTTGCTGTGCAAAAGCTTTTAAGTTTCAGTAGGTCTCATTTGTTTATTTTTGTTTTTATTTCCATTACTCTAGGAGCTGGGTCAAAAAAGATCTTGCTGTGATTTATGTCAGAGTGTTCTTCCTACGTTTTCCTCTAAGAGTTTTATAGTGTCCGTTTTTACATTTAGGTCTCTAATCCATTTGGAGTTTATATTTTTGTATGGTGTTAGGGAGTGTTCTAATTTTATTCTTTTACATGTAGCTGTCCAGTTTTTCCAGCCCCACTTATTGAAGAGACTGTCTTTTCTCCATTGTATATCCTTGCCTCCTTTCTCATAGATTAGTTGACCATAGGTGTGTGGGTTTATCTCTGGGCTTTCTATCCTGTTCCATTGATCTATATCTCTGTTTTTGTGCCAGTACCATATTGTCTTGATTACTGTAGCTTTGTAGTATAGTCTGAAGTCAGGGAGTCTGATTCCTCCAGCTCCGTTTTTTTCCCTCAAGACTGCTTTATCTATTCGGGGTCTTTTGTGTCTCCATACAAATTTTAAGATTTTTTGTTCTAGTCCTGTAAAAAATGCCATTGGTAATTTGATAAGGATTGCATTGAATCTGTAGATTGCTCTGGGTAATATAGTCATTTTCACAATATTGATTCTTCCAATCTAAGAACATGGTATATCTCTCCATCTGTTTGTATCATCTTTAATTTCTTTCATCAGAGTCTTATAGTTTTCTGCATACAGGTCTTTTGTCTCCCTACGTAGTTTTATTCCTAGGTATTTTATTCTTTTTGTTGCAATGGTAAATGGGAGTGTTTCCTTAATCTCTCTTTCAGATTTTTCATCATTAGTGTATAGGAATGCAAGAGATTTCTGTGCATTAATTTTGTATCCTGCAACTTTACCAAATTAATTGATTAGCTCTAGTAGTTTTCTGGTGGGATCTTTAGGATTCTCTATGTATAGTATCATGTCATCTGCGAACAGTGACACTTTTACTTCTTTTCCAATTTGTATTCCTTTTATTTCTTTTTCTTCTCTGATTGCCATGGCTAGGACTTCCAAAACTATGTTGAATAATAGTGGTGAGAGTGGACAACCTTGTCTTCTTCTTGATCTTAGTGGAAATGCTTTCAGTTTTTCACCATTGAGAATGACGTTTGCTGTGGGTTTGTCATATATGGCCTTTATTATGTTGAGGTAGGTTTCCTCTATGCCCACTTTATGGGGAGTTTTATCATAAATGGGTGTTGAATTTTGTCAAAAGCTTTTTCTGCATCTATTGAGATGATCATATGGTTTTTATTCTTCAATTTGTTAATATGGTGTATCACATTGATTGATTTGCGTATATTGAAGAATCCTTGCATCTCTGGGATAAATCCCACTTGATCATGGTGTATGATCCTTTTAATGTGCTGTTGGATTCTGTTTGCTAGCATTTTGTTGAGGATTTTTGCATCTATATTCATCAGTGATATTCGCCTGTAATTTTCTTTTTTTGTAGTATCTTTGTCTGGTTTTGGTACCAGGGTGATGGTGGCCTCATAGAATGAGTTTGGGAGTGTTCCTTCCTCTGCAATTTTTGGAAGAGTTTGAGAAAGATGGGTGTTAGCTCTTCTCTAAATGTTTGATAGAATTCACCTGTGAAGCCATCTGGTCCTGGGCTTTTGTTTGTTGGAAGATTTTTAAAAACAGTTTCAATTTTATTACTTGTGATTCATCTGTTCATATTTTCTATTTCTTCCTGGTTCAGCCTTGGAAGGTTATACTTTCTAAGAATTTGTCCATTTCTTCCAGGTTGTCCATTTTATTGACATTGAGTTGCTTGTAGTAGTCTCTTAGGATGCTTTGTATTTCTGCGGTGTCTGTTGTAACTTCTCCTTTATCATTTCTAATTTTATTGATTTGAGTCCTCTCCCTCTTTTTCTGGATGAGTCTGGCTAATGGTTTTTCAATTTTATTTATCTTCTCAAAGAACCAGCTTTCAGTTTTGTTGATCTTTGCCATTGTTTTCTTTGTTTCTATTTCATTTATTTCTGCTCTGATATTTATGTTTTCTTTCCTTCTACTAACTTTGGGTTTTGTTTGTTCTTCTTTCTCTAGTTCCTTTAGGTGCAGGGTTAGTTTGTTTATTTGAGGTTTTTCTTGTTTCTTGAGGTAGGCTTGTATTGCTATAAACTTCCCTCTTAGAACTGCTTTTGCTGCATCCCATAGGTTTTGGATCGTCGTGTTTTCATTGCCATTTGTCTCTAGGTATTTTTTGATTTCCTCTTTCATTTCTTCAGTGATCTCTTGGTTATTTAGTAACATATTGTTTAGCTTCCATATATTTGTGTTTTTTACGTTTTTTCCCCCCTGTAATTGATATCTAATCTCATAACGTTGTGGTCTGAAAAGATGCTTGATATGATTTCAATTTTCTTAAATTTACTGAGGCTTGGTTTGTGACCCAAGATATGATCTATCTTGGAGAATGTTCTGTGCGCACTTGAGAAGAAAGTGTAATCTGCTGTTTTTGGATGGAATGTCCTATAAATATCAATTAAATCTATCTGGTGTATTGTGTCATTTAAAGCTTGTGTTTCCTTAGTAATTTTCTGTTTGGATTAGCTGTCCGTTGGTGTAAGTGAGGTGTTAAAGTCCTCCACTACTATTGTGTTACTGTCAATTTCCTCTTTTATAGCTGTTAGCAGTTGCCTTATGTATTGAGGTGCTCCTATGTTGGGAGCATATATGTTTATAATTGTTATATCTTCTTCTTGGATTGATCCCTTGATCATTATGTAGTGTCCTTCCTTGTCTCTTGTAACCTTCTTTATTTTAAAGTCTATTTTTATCTGATATGAGTATTGCTACTCCAGCTTTCTTTTGATTTCCATTTTCATGGAATATCTTTTTCCATCCCCTCACTTTCAGTCTGTATGTGTCCCTAGGTCTGAAGTGGGTCTCTTGTAGACAGCATATTTATGGATCTTGTTTTTGTATCTAGTCGGCGAGCCTGTGTCTTTTGGTTGGATCATTTAATCCATTCACGTTTAAGGTGATTTTCAATATGTATGTTCCTGTTACCATTTTCTTAATTGTTTTAGGTTTGTTTTTGTAGGTCCTTTTCTTCTCTTGTGTTTCCCACTTAGAGAAGTTCCTGTAGCATTAGTTGTAGAGCTGGTTTGGTGGTGCTGAATTCTCTTAGCTTTTGCTTGTCTGTAAAGCTTTTGATTTCTCCCTTGAATCTGAATGAGATCCTTGCTGGGTAGAGTAATCTTGGTTGTAGGTTCTTCCCTTTCTTCACTTTAAATATGTCAAACCACTCCCTTCTGGCTTGTAGAGTTTCTGCTGAGAAATCAGATGTTAACCTTATGGGAGTTCCCTTGTATGTTATTTGTCGTTTTTCCCTTGCTGCATTCAATAATTTTTCTTTGTCTTTTATTTTTGCCAATTTGATTACGCTGTGTCTCAGTGTGTTTCTTCTTGGGTTTATCCTGTATAGGACTCTCTGCACTTCCTGGACTTAGGTGGCTATTTCCTTTCCCATGTTAGGGAAGTTTTCTACTATAATCTCTTCAAATATTTTCTCAAATCCTTTCTCTCTCTCTTCTCCCTCTGGGACCCCTATAATGCAAATGTTGTTGCGTTTAATGTTGTCCCAGTGGTGTCTTAGGCTGTCTTCATTTCTTTTCATTCTTTTTTCTTTATTCTGTTCTGCAGCAGTGAATTCCACCATTCTGTCTTCCAGTCACTTAGCCGTTCTTCTGCCTCAGTTATTCTGCTATTGATTCCTTCTAGTGTAGTTTTCATTTCAGTTATTGTATTGTTCATCTCTGTTTGTTTGTTCTTTAATTCTTCTAGGTCTTTGTTAAACATTTCTTGTGTCCTCTCGATCTTTGCCTCCGTTCTTTTTCCAAGATCCTGGATCATCTTCACTATCATTATTTTGAATTCTTTTTCTGGAACGTTGCCTATCTCCACTTCATTTAGCTGTTTTTCTGGGGTTTTATCTTGTTCCTTCATCTGGTACATAGCCCTCTGCCTTTTCATCTTGTCTACCTTTCTGTGAATGTGGTTTTTGTTCCACAGGCTGTAGGATTGTTGTTCTTCTTGCTTCTGCTGTCTGCCCTCTGTTGGATGAGGCTATCTTTGGGGTCTTTTTCATAAGGGCATTAATTTTTATAAAAGCAGAGTCCTCACAATCCAATCACTTCCCAAAGGCCCCACCTCCTAATACCATCATTTTTCAACATATGAATCTTGGGGGTACATAGATATTCAGACAATAGCTCCTTTCTATATACTTCTGTTTTTATATGTTTCTCTTTTTATTTTTTTTTAAATTGAAGTATAGTTCATTTACAATGTTGTGTTAGTTTCAGGTGTATGGCAAAATGATTCAGTTATACATACATATATATGTATTTTTTTCAGATTCTTTTCACATGTAGGTTATTACAAAATATTGAGTATAGTTCCCTTTGCTAGACAGTGCATCCTTGTTGGTAATCTGTTTTATATATAGTAGTGTGTATATGTTAATTCTAAACTCCTAATTTATCCCTCCTCCTCTATGTTTCTCTTTTTAAACAGATATGTTTATGTTTAAAAAAATGCTTCTTATAATCTTTTAGTTGGAGTCTTTTAATTGGAGCATTTGGTCCTTTTATATTCAATGTATTTAAATCTACCATTTTACTATATGCTTTCTATTTGTCCCACATGAGGTTTCTCTTTTCTTTCTTTCTTTCTTTTTGTTTTTTTCTTGTCTTCCTCTTTTGGATTTATTTAATTATGCCATTCACCCCCTTGTTCCTTTAATGGTTACCCTGTAGATTATAATATGTAGTGTGCATTTCTCTGGCCCCTAGTGCTTGCTGCAGCAGAGTGCTCTGTGTTTTGCTTGCTGTGTGTGTGTCTTTTCTTCCTCATGTCAATCTGATGGACACTGCTCCAGGCATTTCACCCCCTACAGCACTACCCATCCAAGGCTGTCTGTGTGGCAGATTTTGTTAAAAGATTTAGGCAGCAGAGGAGAATTATATCTTGAGGAAGCAGAACAAACCGCTTAAAGGGAAATTTTAGACACCTTAATTCTTGAAAGTCCCTTAATCATTTTAACCTCAGGAGAATTTTCTGTGGTTGCCTCAACTATTGTTTTTGTCTCATTCCAAACACAGAAACCATGTCCAGAGAGTCTCATCTTCATTATCAAACATGCCCATTTGTGAGTATTCCTAAACAAATGATAAAAATTACTATTATTACTAAGTGCTTACTATGTGCAACTCAATCAATCAGCCAATTCACAAATATATGTTGGGTTTGTACTTTGTGTTTGGTACTTTCTAGGCACTAGAAAGGTAGCTTTACCTCAACACTGTGCTTCATGGATCCCATGCATTATCTTAATACCTCACAGCAGCCACATGGGATAAGTACGATTATGATCCCTTTGTGCTGAGGAAGCTGAGGAAATGAGACTTAAGGAGGTTAAGTCATTTAGCCAACACAGTTCTCTTCCTAAAAGATATTCTGCCATATGTTTTGAAGTAACGTATTTTCTTTCCACTGTATCCTGGAATCAAATGAGATATTGTCTGTAAATTATCTAGTTTGTCAATCAAATTGCTCAATTAATGTTAATTCCATGTCAACTGAAGCAACAACAGCAATAAAAGAAACCAAACACAAAGACAGGTAATCGCCTGTCCCTAAGAGGTATTGGTTTCAACTAATTGTTTTTAGAACAAGGGAGGAAATAAACAAACAAAAGAATATCTTAGTAAGGGAGTAAAAGTGCTTCACTGATGCGTGAGCTCCACAAACCTTTGGGGGTGAAGATACGAAGTAGAAGGGGACACAGCTCCTGGTCTGGAGGACTGTGCTCCCAGCCCAGCCCTCTAATGCAGCAGAGCACTTACTGGGCGTTTGGTCCTGAACTGAGCTCTACCTGCGTGCTCTCATTTAATCCTTAGACCAAGCTCACGGAGCAGGTTGTTTTTCCTTGCAGATTAATAATTCAAGGCCCAAGAGTACCAATCAGTTTCCTCTCCCATAGGCCCTGTGCAGATGGCCTGATTGGTTTTTCTGAATGCTCGCTGACCCCTGTGCCTGCCTTCAGGGTGGGGGCTGGAGCTGGGCTGGTTGGAGGAGCTTCCTTGGCTTCTGCCACATGAATGGGTGGCAGAGTGTCTTTTTGCTCTAAACCTACTGCCCCGAGAATGGGCATGACAAGGGGGCAATCAGCCTTTTGTAGTTGCTTGGGGCTGGAACAAACCAGTCATATGAGTGCATCCCTGGGCTTTCCCGTGCAGGCAGAGCCATTTATTACCTACCTAGAATTGCTCCATTGTCTTGGTAGCTTCGGACTTGGAGATGTATTGCCCTGTGGGAAACAGGCTGGGTCACGTGTCTGCCACAAGTTCCTGCAGCCTCCTGGGATTCCTTCTTTCACAGCAGGGCTTCTCCCGTGCTGCTGTCATGCTGTGGGCTCCCTGCGGGCACAGACCAAGTCGTTGTCATCCTGACATGGGGCCTGGAAGTGGGTCGGTAAATGTTTCTTGGATGGACTGAGTGAGATTTGAGCCCCGATCCTGTGTCCTAAAGATGCTTTAAGTTCCCAGTCTTGTCTCACACTTGCTGAGTTTTAAACAGGCTTCTGGGCAGCCTTCCTTGCCCACTCCAGCCCCTCTGATCATAGAGTTGGCACTGTCTGGCCCGCGTGTCTCTAAGCCCAGCCTTTGCATAGTTTCTGCTGCCTCAGCTTGTGGGTGGTTGTCAAGGTCTCTCTGGCCCCCAACCCTGCCATGTGGCCCTTCCCAGTGTAACTCACTTGCTTTTGAAACTCCAGTTCTCCAAAGCCAGACTAGTCGTGGCTCTCTTCATATTTTCACTAGCCAACTCATAGACTGGCCACACTTGGGCCACTGTCCACCTGGTCTTATCACCTGGGACTGGGCTGGTGGAGTCACGTGGCCCACATCATGGTGGCCCAGGCAGCAGAGGGAGCCGACAAGCTCAATGATCTGCATCTCTTACCCACTGACAGCCTCAGTATGTGGACTTAAGGCTGTTCACCCCACCATCCTCCCTCACCAGCCTGAGGTCTGTGGAAGTGGGACCCACATCCTATTTACATCTGGATCTTCAGTGCTTGGTACCGGCCTGGCCTGTACCAACCAGTGGCTTGAGAACCACGGCAGCAGTGTTGGTCCCTGGGGCCACAGGTTCTCTTGCTGTCTTCCCAAAGACCCAGTTTGCTCCCTGGCAGAAGAGTCTGCTTTTGACTGGTCTACCTGACTGTAAGCGGTCAGAGGCCCAGCTCTGATCCACAGGGCCTGGGCCTGGGAAGTTTTTAGAAGTGGCAACTGTTGTTCAGGAAAATCTCATTGCTTGGACATTGCACCATTTCTCAACCTGCAGGGAGGATAAACAGTAGAGCCTCCCAGCCTGGGTTCCCAGGAACACAGCACGTATGGTGGAAGTGGCTGACTTTCTCATAAACACTCTCCCTTTTGCCCTGAGAATGTTGCTCAGCAACTTTGAATTTTTCTGTCCACCCCCTGCAGGGAGTGGAAAGGAGTGTCTGTCCTGAAACTGGATGGGCTGCTTTCATTCCTGCCCTCATCATCACCCCACCCCCAGACGTCATGTGGGAAGATTTGGGGGAGATCTTCCCAAGCACTTGCACCTGTTCCTGGGCAGTTCTATTGTGAGAGGATCCCTCTGATATACACCTGGTTGGAACTGGCTGTCTCCTCCTCAGGCCCAGAGGAGGATCTGAAGCTGGTGGTCCCCTGGGATGAGGGTTTATTGTAATTCCCTCCCAGGGGATTTGGATGGAGAGGGATGGCCTGGAGTAGTGGAAAGGGGCAGAACAACAGGGCTTGAGCCTGGGCCCTGGGTGACTGGAGCACATCCCTCTCGGAGTCTCAGTTTCTTCACTTAGGATTCTCCATCCTGAGGACACGGAGGTGTTTTAAGTCCTGTAAGGCTCTGTCCCAAGGTGGAGTAGGGATGGACCACCCCATGCCCTCTGGCCTCCGAGGTCAGTGCATAAGGCTGGGGAAAGTTGTGGTGGGGTCTCCTTCCAGGGTGAATGGAAGGTCTTTTCTGAGTCCCTTCAGCCAAACCGTGCACTCCCCTTAGGCAGGGCACTGTGAGAGTCCTGCTTGGAAGATGCAGACCCAGGGCGGACTTGCTGTGGGCCTGGCCCCAGCTGGGATCACAGACTCCAGGAGCTCTGGGTGAAATCTGGAAGCAAAAGGGGATCCTAGTGACATAAATCAGACCACTGTGAAAAAGTATGTAGCATCAACATGCATCTATTGAGCACCTCCTGCGTGCAGCCAGGGAGAATGCAGCTACAGAAACAGGCACATATGAAAAGCTGGGAACTGTATCAGGTCAATGGTGGGGTAGAAGGATTCAAAGTCAGGATGGAGGTGTGGGTGGAAGGGTAGGGGTTAAGCATATTGGCCTTCCTCAGAAGCTGATTGCCATGGGGGCATTTGGGAGGGGTGAAAATCTAGAATGTGCAAGGTCAGGAGGATGCTTGCTGTAACCCAAGGATCAGGTGAGGAAAGTTGAACGAGGCTGGCAACAGTTGTGAAGGGAAGGTGATGGCGCTAGGCAGGGAATCTGAGAATAGGACACCGGTCATGGTTGCTTGAGCAGAGAGGAGCAAGGGTGAGGACAGACGGAAAGAAAATTCCCACATGTTGTGTCTGGGTGTGGGGAGAGGAGTAGGGCTGCTGGGACCAGGTGACTGGCCCTCCGTGAGAGGGTGGGGCGGGAGTGCTAAGAGTGCTTACTTCGTCCAGAGGGCATCTGGGTCACATCAGCTCCATCACGGAGCCTGACTGAATGAACAGAGAAGCCCCCAGGATGGGGAGACAGTGTGGCAGAGTGGGACCACGCGGGCTTTGGTACAGCTTCACCATGCCACTCTTTGCTGTGTGACCTCAGGAGCAATTGCTAACCTTTCTGAGCCTGACTACAACAAATCAGCTCCTTCCTCGGACCTTGAGTAGGAATTAGAGCTGCTGCAGTATAGATTACCAAAAGCGGGCTGACAGAGGAGCCATGGACAAATGGATAAAGAGATGATGGTATATATACAATGGAGTATTATTCAGCCTTAGAAAAGGAGATCCTGCCATTTGCAACATGAATGAACCTGGAAGACATTTTGCTAAGTGAAATAAACCAGTCACAGAAGGAAAAATACTGCATGATCTCCTTTATACATAGAATTTTTTTTCAACATCTTTATAGGAGTATAATTGTTCTACAATGGTGCATTAGCTTCTGCTGTATAACAAAGTGAATCAGCCACACATATACACATATCCGCATAACCCCTCCCTCTTGCATCTCCCTCCCACAATCCCTATCCCACACTTCTGGGTGGTCACAAAACACCGAGCTGATCTCCCTGTGCTATGCGGCTGCTTCCCACCAGCCATCCATTCTACATTTGGTAGTGTATGTATGTCCATGCCACTCTCTCACCTTGTCCAGGCCCCTCCCTCCCCCTCCCTGTGTCCTCAAGTCCACTCTCTATGTCTGCATCTTTATTCCTGTCTTGCCCCTGGGTTCTTCAGTACATTTTTTTTTTAAGATTCCATATATATGTGTTAGCATACGGTATTTGTTTTCCTCTTTCTGACTTACTTCACTCTGTATGACAGACTCTAGGTCCATCCACCTCACTACAAATAACTTAATTTCGTTTCTTTTTATGGCTGAGTAATATTCCATTGCGTACATGTGCCACATCTTCTGTATCCATTCATCTGTTGATGGACACTTAGGTTGCTTCCATGTCCTGGCTATTGTAAATAGTGCTGCAGTGAACATTGTGGTACATGACTCTATTTGAATTATGGTTTTCTCAGGGTATATGCCCAGTAGTGGGATTGCTGGGTTGTATGGTACTTCTATTTTTAGTTTTTTAAGGAACCTCCATACTGTTCTCCATAGTGGCTGTATCAATTTACATTCCCACCAAAAGTGCAAGAGGATTCCCTTTTCTTCACACCCTCTCCAGCATTTATTGTTTGTAGATTTTTTTGATGATGGCCTTTCTGACTGGTGGGAGGTGATACCTCACTGTAGTTTTGATTTGCATTTCTCTAATGATTAGTGATGTTGAGCATTCTTTCATGTGTTTGTTGGCAATCTGTATATCTTCTTTGGAGAAATGTCTATTAGGTCTTCTGCCCATTTTTGGATTGGGTTGTTTGTTTTTTTGATATTGAGCTGCATGAGCTGCTTGTATATTTTGGAGATTAATCCTTTGTCAGTCGTTTCATTTGCAAATATTTTCTCCCATTCTGAGGGTAGTCTTTTTGTATTGTTTATGGCTTCCTTTGCTGTGCAAAATCTTTTAAGTTTCATTAGGTCCCATTTGTTTATTTTTGTTTTTATTTCCCTTTCTCTAGGAGGTGGGTCAAAAAGGATCTTGCTGTGATTTATGTCATAGAGTGTTTTGCCTATGTTTTCCTCTAAGAGTTTTATAGTGTCTGGCCTTACATTTAGGTCATTAATCCATTTTGAGTTTATTTTTGCGTATGGTGTTAGGGAGTGTTCTAATTTCATTCTTTTACATGTAGCTGTCCAGTTTTCCCAGCACCACTTATTGAAGAGGCTGTCTTTTCTCCATTGTATATTCTTGCCTCCCTTATCAAAGATAAGGTTACCATATGTGCATGGGTTTATCTCTGGGCTTTTTATCCTGTTCCACTGATCTATATTTCTTTTTCTGTGCCAGTACCATATTGTCTTGATTACTGTAGCTTTGTAGTATAGTCTGAAATCTGGGGGCCTGATTCCTCCAGTTCCATGTTTCTTTCTCAAGATTGCTTTAGCTATTCAGGGTCTTTTGTGTTTCCATACAAATTGTGAAAATTTTTTTCTAGTTCTGTGAAAAATGTCATTGGTAGTTTGATAGGGATTGCACTGAATCTGTAGATTGCTTTGGGTAGTATAATCATTTTCACAATGTTGATTCTTCCAATCCAAGAACATGGTATATCTCTCTATTTGTTTGTATCATCTTTAATTTTTTCATCAGTGTCTTATAGCTTTCTGCATACAGGTCTTTTTGTCTGCATACAGGTTTTTGTCTCCTTAGGTAGGTTTATTCCTAGGTATTTTATTCTTTTTCTTGCAATGGTAAATGGGAGTGTTTATTAATTTCTCTTTCAGATTTTTCATCATTAGTGCATAACAATGCAACAGATTTCTGTGCATTAATTTTGCATCCTGCTACTTTACCAAATTCATTGATTAGCTATAGAAGTTTTCTGGTAGCATCTTTAGGATTCTTTATTTATAGTATCATGTCATCTGCAAACAGTGACAGCTTTACTTTTCTTTTCAAATTTGGATTCCTTTTATTTCTTTTTCTTCTCTGATTCCTGTGGCTAAAACTTCCAAAACTATGTTGAATAATAGTGGTGAGAGTGGGCAACCTTGACTTGTTCCTGATCTTAGTGGAAATAGCTTCAGTTTTTCACATTGAGGACGATGTTGGCTATGGGTTTGTCATATATGGCCTTTATTATGTTGAGGTAAGTTCCCTCTACTCCTACTTTCTGGAGGTTTTTTGTCATAAAAGGGTGTTGAATTTTGTAAAAAGCTTTTTCTGCATCTATTGAGATGATCATATGGTTTTTCTCCTTCAATTTGTTAATATGGTGTATCACATTGATTGATTTGTGTATATTGAAGAATCCTTGCATTCCTGGGATAAACCCCACTTGATCATGGTGTATGATCCTTTTAATGTGCTGTTGGATTCTGTTTGCTAGTATTTTGTTGAGGGTTTTTGCATCTATATTCATCAGTGATATTGGCCTGTAGTTTTCTTTCTTTGTGACTTCTTTGTCTGGTTTTGGTATCAGGGTGATGGTGGCCTCATAGAATGAGTTTGGGAGTGTTCCTCCCTCTGCTATATTTAGGGAGAGTTTGAGAATGATAGGTGTTTGCTCTTCTCTAAATGTTTGATAAAATTCGCCTGTGAAGCCATCTGGTGCTGGGCTTTTGTTTGTTGGAAGATTTTTAAACACAGTTTCAATTTCTGTGTTTGTGATTGTTTATATTTTCTATTTCTTCCTGGTTCCATCTCGAAGGTTGTGCATTTCTAAGAATTTGTCCATTTCTTCCAGGTTGTCCATTTTATTGGCATAGAGTTGCTTGTAGTAATCTCTCATGATCCTTTGTATTTCTGCAGTGTCAGTTGTTACTTCTTCTTTTTCATTTCTAATACTATTGATTTGAGTCTTCTCCATTTTTTTCTTGATGAATCCTTTATCAATTTTGTTTATCTTCTCAAAGAACCAGCTTTTAGTTTTATCGATCTTTGCTATTGTTTCCTTCATTTCTTTTTCATTTATTTCTGATCTAATCTTTATGATTTCCTTCCTTCTGCTGACTTGGGTTTTTTTGGTTCTTCTTTCTTTAATTGATTTAGGTGTAAGGTTAGGTTGTTTATTTGAGATGTTTCTTGTTTCTTGAGGTAGTATTGTATTGCTATAAACTTCCTTCTTAGAACTGCTTTTGCTGCGTCTCATAGGTTTTGGGTTGTTGTGTTTTCATTGTCATTTGTTTCTAGATATTTTTTGATTTCCTCTTTGATTTCTTCAGTGATCTCTTGGTTATTTAGTAGCGTATTGTTTAGCCTCCATGTGTTTGTATTTTTTACAGTTTTTTTCCAGTAATTGATATCTAGTCTTATAGCGTTGTGGTCAGAAAAGATACCTGATACGATTTCAATTTTCTTAAATTTACCGAGGCTTGATTTGTGACCCAAGATATGGTTTATCCTGGAGAATGTTCCATGAGCACTTGAGAAGAAAGTGTATTCTGTTGTTTTTGGATGAAATGTCCTATAAATATCAATTAAGTCCATCTTGTTTAATGTGTCATTTAAAGCTTGTGTTTCCTTATTTATTTTCCGTTTGGATGCTCTGTCCAGTGGTGAAAGTGGGGTTTTAAGTCACCTACTATGATTGTGTTACTGTCAATTTCCCCTTTTATGGCTGTTAGCATTTGCCTTATGTATTGAGGTGCTCCTATGTTGGATGCGTAAATATTTACAATTGTTATATCTTCTTCTTGGATTGACCCCTTGATCATTATGTAGTGTCCTTCTTTGTCTCTTTTAATAGTCTTTATTTTAAAGTCTATTATGTCTGATATGAGAATTGTTACTCCAGTTTTCTTTTGATTTCCATTTGCACGGAATATCTTTTTCCATTCCCTCACTTTCAGTCTGTATGTGTCCCTAGGTCTGAAGTGGTCTCTTGCAGATAGCATATATATGGGTCTTGTTTTTGTATCCATTCAGCAAGTCTATGTCTTTTGGTTGGAACCCTTGATCCATTTACATTTAAGATAGTTATCAACGTGTATGTTCCTATTACCATTTTCTTAATTGTTTTGGGTTTGTTATTATAGGTTTTTTCCTCCTCTTGTGTTTCCTGCCTAGACAAGTTCCTTTAGCTTTTGTTGTAAAGTTGGTTTGGTGGTGCTGAAACCTCTTAGCTTTTGCTTGTCTGTAAAGTTTTTAATTTCTCCATTGAATCTGAATGAAATCCTTGCTGGGCAGAGTAATTTTGGTTGTAGGTTTTTCCCTTTTATCACTTTAAATATGTCCTGTCACACCCTTCTGTCTTATAGAGTTTCTGCTGAAAGATCAGTTGTTAACCTTGTGGGGATTCCCTCGTATGTTATTTGTTGCTTTTCCCTTGCTGCTTTTAATATTTTTTCTTTGTATTTAATTTTTGATAGTGTGATTAATATGTGTCTTGGCATGTTTGTCCTTGGATTTATCCTGTATGGGACTCTGTGTGCTTCCTGGACTTGACTGACTATTTCCCCTCCCTATGTTAGGGAAGTTTTCAACTATAATCTCTTCAAATATTTTCTCAGTCCCTTCTTTTTCTCTTCTTCTTCTTCTGGGACTCCTATAATTTGAATGTTCGTGCGTTTAATGTCGCCCCAGAAGTCTCTGAGACTGTCCTCAATTTTTTTCATTCTTTTTTCTTTATTCTGCTCTGCAGTAGTTATTTCCACTATTTTATCTTCCAGGTCACTTACCCGTTCTTCTGCCTCAGTTATTCTGCTATTGATTCCTTCCAGTGAATTTTTAATTTCATTTATTTTTTTGTTCATCACTGTTTGTTTGCTCTTTAGTTCTTCTAGGCTCTTGTTAAACGTTTCTTGTATTTTCTCCATTGTATTTCCAAGATATTGGATCATCTTTACTCTCATTACTCTGAATTCTTTTTCAGGTGACTACCTATTTCCTCTTCATTTGTTTCGTCTGGTGGGTTTTTACCTTGCTCCTTCATCTGCTGTGTATTTCTCTGTGTTCTTATTTTGCTTAACTTACTGTATTTGGGATCTCTTTTCTGCAGGCTGCAGTTTCGTATTTCCCGTGTTTTTTGTGTCTGCCTCCAATGGCTAAGGTTTGTTCAGTGGGTTGTGTTGGCTTCCTGGTGGATGGGAATGGTACCTGTGTTCTGGTGGATGAGGCTGGATCTTATCTTTCTAGTGGGAAGGACCATGTCTGGTGGTGTGTTTTGAGATGTTTTTGACCTTATTATGATTTTAGGCAGCCTCTCTGCTAATGGGTGGGGTTGTGTTCCTTTCCTGCTAGTTGTTTTGCATGGGGTGTCCAGCACTGGAGCTTGCTGGTCACTGAGTGGAGCTGGGTCTTAGCGTTGAGACGGAGATCTCTGGGAGAGCTCCCGCCAATTGATATTACGTTGGGCTGGGAGGTCTCTGGTGGACCAATGTCCTGAATTCTGCTCTCCCACCTCAGAAGCTCAGTGCTGACAACCAGCTGGAGCAGTAAGACCCTGACAGCCACACGGCTGGAAAAGATGGGCCATGAGTTGGGTGTCAGCCACTGCCCTGTTGTAGCTCTGTCTCAGCTGTCTCCAAAGGTCACACAGATACGTTGGGTTATTCCAGCATTCCTCAGAACTTGCACATGCTGGTCTGGGATTTGTAGATGTTCTCCTTTACTCTTCATTGAAATTCCTTGCATTCATGGTGGTGAGAGACATGCTAATAGTGTTGATTCTCTTCAGTTCAGAGACTCGGACAGTCTGAGCCTTCATGTGGCCAAGTCAGGAGCAGCTGGCCAACGGTCCCAAAGTGATAACATGTCAGATTCCAAGAAGGCTTTCTGCAGCACCCGAGCAGTAGTCTGTAACACCTGCTCCACTCAACTGCAGTACTCTGACCAGGGAACTCGGTGGGACCCTCAAATGAGGATTTCTGCCAGCCCTAGAGCCTGACTTGCCCACCCAGGCAAGGAGCTGTGGAGAGCATCTCCTGGCCCCGTCTCACCAGAAGAGCGGACACCTGGAAGCTGCACGGCCAACGGCGTGGGAGCTGAGAGGTGGCTCATATGTAGAATTTTTAAAAGTCGACTTCATAGGAGCATAGAGTGAAACAGTGCTTACTAAGGGAGGGACATAAAGGAAATGGGGAGGTGCAGGTTAAAGGGTATAAACCTGCAGTTCTGAAGGATGAATAAGTCTAGAGATCTAATGTACAGCATGATGACTATAGTTAATATTACTGTATTGAATACTGGAAATTTGCTAAGAGAATAGATTTCAGGCACTCTCACAGACACACACAAAGAAGTAACGATGTCAGAAAATGATACGTTAATTAGCTTGACTCTAGTAATCATTTTACTATGTGCATGTATATCAAATCATCATGTTACATATCCTACACATATATAGTTTTTATTTAAAAAAGAAAAGAAGGAAGCCATGGCCAGACTGAGCCTAGACTGGGCAATCCCATTTCACAGGCTGGAGAACTGAGGCCCTGGAAAGGCCTCCCTTCCCTTCTGTGCAGCTGGGGCCCACTCCGTCTCTGCTGGTGGATCCTCACGTGGTACTGTTGGCAGGGCCTGGTGGCCTTGTGGTGGCCGCTCCCACCCCCTATCAGCTGTTGACATACAAATTCCCTGGTAAGGAAAATATTTTCATTCTTTTATTACAGCATTCTTGGGCTTAATCATATTTTTCTTTGTCTTTAAAAACAAGCTTCTGTGTGGTTTTCTATCTTCTTATTGCTCCTCTAAGGACATTCTAGAACTGAGCCTCACTGGCACTTAATGCCTTTCATCGTGTTACTGCCCCATGGCTATTTTAGAAGGGCTTAGGGTGGGCAGGTGCTGAGTCCCTCCCAGTGCCTATACCACACTCGACACTTTACATCCAGAGATCTCTTACCAACCTTGCTTCTACTCTGAGAGAAAGGTGTCACCTCATTTAGCAGAAGAAACTGATGTTCAGAGAGGTTTAGTGTCCTGCCCAAGGTTGCACAGCCTTAAGTGGTAAAGCCAGAGCTTGAAATGGGCTTCAAGCCAATTTGTTTTTCAAGTCAGGGATTATTCTGTGAGTAAATCTGCTCTACTGGCACCCTGGCCAGATCTCTGGCACTGGCTGGCTGTGGTGAGCTAAAACAAGTCCCTGAAATTCTCTGCATTCTCATCACATCGTTTGGGTGCCCATTGTGAAAATGGGAGAATGAGGATGACAGTGATTGTTGACCGACTGTATGAGCTGTTTGTCAGTTCTTTGGGCAGCTGTTTATTGAGGGCCTACTATGTGCCTGCTGAAGCTGTAGTCTCCCCTGCCAGATTATGAGCTCTACACTTCCCACCCATGGTGTCCCCACTGACTCGGCACACAGAGGGGCTTTACAAAGATGCCAGATGTTGGGTCTCAACCCCATATGCTGGAGCCAAGTTGTAAAGGAAGGAAGAATCCATAGAGGTGTTTGCTGGAAGCCAAGGGATTGCGTGGGGGTGTGGAGGGGGAAGAGGAGGTCCCAATCCCAAATGAAGCCTTGCTGTGTGCTGGTTGCATATGGGCCTGTTTGATCCTCTCCACAGTCCTTTGAGGCCCTGGTACCACTCCCATTTTATAGAAGAGAAAACAGAGCTGAGGTGTCTGAAGGCCAGAGAGCTAGCAGGTATGGAGTGTGGAGTTTAAATAAATGCAGGTCTGCACACCACTAGAACCTGGCTTTCTCCACCCCTCCTGCGGCCCCCGACTTGTTCTCTGTCAGTACCTGAGAGACAGGGGGTGGCCACTCCAGAGGGACTCAGGGAACTCAGCGTCTGGTCCATGACCACAGCCATGAGGGGTGCAAGGAGATCAAATCACAGGCTCACCAGGGTGAGGGAGAAGCACACCTGCGGGTGCTCAAGCTCCCCAGGTCCCTGAATAACCGCTTCAGCCCAGTTCTGCTCAGTTAATTCTAGCCAATTCTATCCAATAAGGGGCTTGGGGTATCATCAGCCACAGAGACATACGATTTTCAGAGTTGTGTGGAAGAATCCAGGCCTGGAAACCCAGCTCCAGAGCAGCCCTCCCTCACTCTGTGGCCCGGAGCAAAGCCCTACCCTCTCTGGCCTCGATTTCCCCAGCAGTAAAATGTGAGGTCACATGACCCAGTCCCTGGGTTGATTTCACTGAGCTCCATCTTCCTCCCTGAGCTTCCCTCCTGCTGCCCTTGCTTCCAGACAGCCCCCACCTGGGAACCCAGGCCTGGCCTTTCTCCCCACTCCCTGTGCACCACTCCTGTCTGGAGACAGGGGTGGAGTGGTAGAGAGTTACCCTGTGCAGCTGTTGCCCTGCCCACTGCAGCCCCCTCCGTATGGCTGGTGAGGTGGCGGGGGAGAGGCAGGTGTTCTGGGGAGGGCGTGGAGGGGAAGGGGCTCTTATTTACTGCACGTAGTTCCTCTAGGCTACCTTCGCTCTCTGACCAGGGGCGCCCCCATGCCCTGCCCTCTACTTTGGGGTCTCCCCCGCCCCCAGTCCTTTGGTTTTGACATGGCTGACCATCAGCGCTGGCCCCCGTCCCAAGCTGGGAAGAACCGTTGGTGGAAAGTGTGTGAACTCTCTACTATCTTCAGCCCTGCCCCTTTATTCTCAAGGTCCTTGGGTTGTGAAGCAAGGCCTGGGGCCTTGACGGAAAAGATTAGCGTGGGAGATTAGGGCTCCCTCCCGCTCTCTGTGGTGAAAGCCAAGCGTGCTTTCCTTTGGCCAGCGTCAGAGCTGTACTGCAGCCTGTAATTACTGACACAAAAATGCCCACATGGACAGGGTCTGGACGGGGCCTGCCATAGAAGCAGCCCTGGGCCGACAAAGAGTTGGGAGTCAACAGGCCTGCATTTGAATCCAGGTTCTGTCTCTCAATTCACTGTGTGTCCTTTGGCAGGTTACTTGACCCCTCTGGCCCCAGCTGCATCTTCTTTAAAATGGGATAACACTGCTTACCTCTTGGTGTTGCTATGAGGGTTAATTGGAGTGATGTGTATAAAACATATAATACAGGGTCTATTATGTAAAGGCAAAGTGGATCTTCTGTGCATGGTCTCCTTTTGCGCAACCACGCCCAGCCTCTGGCACTCACCCATTCATTCCACAGGCACCTAAGCTCTCACCCTTGCCTAGAGCCTCAGTCAGGTTTTTCTCTGTCTCCCCAAATCCACAGTCTTCTTTCTTCCTGCTGCTAGGGTCCGCCTCCAAGACCTTCTCTGAACAACTGTCACCCTGGAAACAAACTGGCCAATCAAATTCCCACCAGTATGTGAATAACTGATAATACCCTAGAGTTTAACTCTCCCATGGGTATTTGTATTTTAAAAGAATTTTTTTTAAACCCCACTTTTCCCAACTTTGGGTCTGACACACAGTAGATGCTCAGTAAAAGTTGGTTGACTGAATAAGTGAAAGGACCTGAATGATGTTCTAATGGTGGAATTTCAGTCGTGTGTTCATGCATCAAGCCTCTCTACAAACATTTATTTTGTGTGCCAGACATTGGGGATGTATTGGTGGATAAAACAGCCACAGTCTTACCCCCGTGGAGCTTTCAGTGTAGTGGGGATAATCAGATAATAAGCAGACACATTTCTATTTACAAATTGTGATGAATTCCTTGACAGAAATAATATTTTAGAGTCTATGATATGGTATAACAGGGGATCCTAATTAAACTGAGGGGATCCTATTCCCACTTAGGGGTGGAATTTGGCAAGACCTTTCAGAGGAGCTAAACTTTAAGATGAGGAGTCAGGGCCAGAAAGGGAAGATGTCTGAGCATGTGTGCCTTCTTGGCTCTGTGACTGTCCCTCACAGGCCAAGGCCGGTGGCCTGTGCTGGGTCCAGCCTGCATGGTGCCCCTGTCTGCAAGGAGCCTTCCTGGTTTACACCTCGGTCCGGGTCTGCAGGACTCCGGGGGTTAATGCCCAAACTGCTGGTGCCGCTGGCTACTGTCACCCAGAGACGGTACAGCAGAGCTCCCCACGTCTCCAGGCTGCACATCCTGCCCTGGCCTGCCCATGACCTGGCCCAGCAGATGGCCTTGATGCTTCAGAGGAAGAACGAGTCGTCCTCCACCCACCCAGGGTTTTTTTAAGCACTTGTCTGGTCTGACATTGGACGCCTGGCTTTGATTGCTGTCCCAGATAGCCAGATTCCATTTGGAGATCAAACCTCTTCATTCAAGCCAAATGCAGATATTTTAGACAACAGAACCTCACTTGAAAATCCATGCTCTTTTCACAGCCATCTTCGTGTTTAACAGGGATCGTGGGCAGAGTCATGTCTCCCAGCCCTCAGGGTCAAGCTGGCTGTCACCTTTGCGCACACTCATCTTTTTTCTGCTCACGCGTCACAGCCTGGGGCCCCGTTACCTCCTCTAGGAGATCTTCCGGGATCGTCCCTCTACTGGTTTCTGCTGCCTGTGGGCGCTCCTTATGACAGCACCACCCCTCAAGCCTTTGTTAGTCCTAATGCCTGAGGGGATAAGAGTGTGGTGGCTGGAGTCGGGTCTGAATTCCAGACCTGTCTTGACCACTCACTAGCCTTGGACGTGGTGAAACAGGGTGGCCATATCATTTATCATCTCAACTGGGAGACTTTTGAGAGTGAATTAAGTGGGGATGACAGGTGTCAACCAGACGGTCACGGGAAGTAGGAAATCTGTTCGCCCTTGATTATATGCACGAAGGGGCAGCAGCTCTCCAGGATAGGCAGTGTGGGGGGCAGGAGCTGACCTGGTCTAGTCTAGCTCATGGCAATTCTCAACTCCCTGTCGAGCTGAGTGAGGCTGGGCGCCAGCCCTCTCCTGCTTCACTCCGTGCCGTGGGATCTGGGGCAGGTGGGGTTGCTGGCCTGAGCAGCCTTCACTTGGGAAGGTAGCATGTGAGGCGGCACCCAGAGGAACTCCCCAAGTGCCTCTTTCTGCTGAAAGGGGAGGAGGTCGGAGAAAGTGAGCCGAAGGACACGAGCTGAGTTAACAGACGTGCCAGGGGAGGCTGGTTAAGGAAGACTGACGCTGCAGAGAAAGCCTGGAGGCCTGGCGGAGCCGAGAAGCTGGATGGCTGACGGCCCCGCGGTGGGCCACTTCAGACAAGAAAAGCCTGTGGGCTTTTCCACTTCCAGAGGTCAGCTGAAAGCCAGGCTGGGGGTCCAAAGCTCCCTGCCCCTGTCCTCTAATGCAGTGAGGCTCCTTGAGTTTCCTGTCCTATGGAGTGATAGTCCCAAGGCCGAGGGCAGGCAGGGGCTGGGCCGCAGTCTGGATTTCAACCTGCGCAGCATCTGGGGGCTGTGCCCAAGGCCCAGAGCTCACTCTGACCCCCGCACCCAAGGCAGGGCAGACTGAGCCCGATCTTGGGGAGTTATCAATGGTAGAAGCTGCCACTTGAGATTGGGGGGGCCAGATATGGGGGAAGGGGCAACAGGACCAATGCACTCTCCCAAGTGTTCGGACACTGGGCAAACCTTCAGCCTGGGGAGGCTCGGCACTCCCCCAGGCAGCCCTGCCTGCTTTCTCTTGGTCAGGTGGAATTTTAGATCTGAAGAGCCACCTCAGAGATGAGGACACGCCAGGGAATAAACTTGGGAGGATGCAACTTTACTTATTCCTGCTTCTCCACAAGGCAAGTCCTTTGTCTTGCTTTGGCCATTTCTGAACACACTGTGTTTGTTCCCTCCTCTATGTCTTAGCACTGGTTGTACCACCTGCCTTAAATGCCTGCCCCTTTTCTGCACGTCCTTCAAGGCCCAACTCCAGGCCTGTCTCTCTGGAAAGCCTTTATGCCTTTTCTATTCCAGCAACACCTTTTCACTCAGAGTTCCTCCTGTAATGTGTGCCCAAGGGACACACCATCCACGCCCATGGCCCGTGCAGCCCCTCACCATTCCACATGAAGCTCAGCCTCTTCCACTCGGCAGGAATGCAGCACAAAGGTCACTTCCTCCCCAGCTCACCGTGGTGAGCAGGGACCAGACCCGGCACTGGGTGCAGGCGTGCAGGAAGCCTCAGCAGCAGAGGGACCACAGACAGGGCTGAGAGCTGGGGTTGTCCTCAAAGGGGGGCGAGGTGCCCCACGCAACCTCAGGCCTCAAAGCGTGGAGGAGCCAGGTTGTTTTTATTCTCCTTGGCATTTGTCACTCAGCCTAGCTGGCTCCTGAGGGTAGATAACACAATCGCATCCCTACGGAGTGCACTGAGGAATGAACACACCCTTCCCCAGTTCTCAGAAGGGGTGATGTGTCCTCCTGGTCCTGTGCTTACGTTGCCCCCATTGTGGTGACGGTGACATCAAACTGGCCAGCTGCTCTGGCCTCGAGATGGCAGTCGGATCACAGGGACATAGAGCAGCCTTGGAAAGTGATGCTCTGGTGTTTAGATTTTAGGGTTTTCTAGCACAATTCAAGGAAATTAGATTATCCCATAGAGGACAAATATATGCATATTCTCATGATTGTCCTATTTTTTTTCTGGCATTTATTGCTGCCTTTTATTCATTGCCTTGATTTCTTTCCAAAAAACAACTAGATTTATTCCAAAATTCTAAGTAGGGCCCAAAGTGTCAAAGGATTGGGGTCTGCCATGTGCCAAGCCATACGCCTGAGTCTTTCGTCATTCAACTGGCCATTCTTAGGATGTCCATCAGCGGTGCAGCCAGAGTGCAAAGGAGCTCCTGGTGTGAGCTCAGAGTGTGACATGTGTTCACTGGAGGAGTACTCAGCGGAGGCACTGTTCTTAGCACGGCTGCCAGAAGCACTTTCTAGCTTGAGTACTTTTAGGCCACCTGGAGCTCAGGCCATCTGTGCCTTGGTCTCTAACACCCCCTCCTCTCATGAGGAGGTATAATGGTCCCCTTTACAACTTGCCTCAAGTGTCTAAATATGCCAGGCAAGCTAGGAATCTTGGCCTGATCCACCCGAGCGCAGTCTTGTCTCTAGGCCTCGCTGTATAGTAAGAGACGGTGGTGAAGGACATACGCATTTGAACGGCCAGCCGGAGTGGTGATTTCATTCTGCCCATCTCTGCTGCTGGCCCTTCTGGGAATGCCCCCAGAGTATCTTTACTTTCAACACTCATACGCCCCAGACTAATTAGAGGAACATTGTTGACTGCTTTTGGAAAAGAGGGAGAAAAGCACATTCCAGAGGACATATGCCACTCTTGATGTCAAAGTCTCTCTGGTGGAAGGTTACCTTGGTTAGATTTCTGTTGCAGAGTTGAAGACATTTCACTCTGTAATGTTGTTAAAAAGCTTCAAAAAAATCCTCCTGTGGTATGTTTCTAATTTAAGATTAAAAAAATATTTCTATTGTGCCATATATAGAGTAACCTAAAACCCAATAAAAGCTCTGAATTAGGGGCGCACAGAATGGTTTGAATTAAGCTCAGGTAGGGGCAAGGACGCCGTATCTGTCGGCTGAGGCTGCTGAATCTTGGGCCAAAAGGCAAGTTCAACCCGGGAGACTGGACCTGCCAAGTCTGGAGAGGAACCATCTCTTCCGCCAGATTCCGATGCTCTTGGCCACTGGCCCATAGGGCTCTGATTCTATTGTCATCTGCCTCCAGGCCAGGAAGGGCCTGACTATTGCCCTTGGCAAGGTGACTTCATGTCATCTTGGTTGTTTTGCAGGTTTCTCTTTGGGGCTTAGTTTATTTGATTTGTTGGCTATTATTATGTTTCTTCTTTTCTGGAGGTAGGCTTTGCTTAGCACCTTCCTTTGAGAAGCTGCCTGTGTCTTCATCCTCTACCTGTATAGAGATTGTGCTTTTTTCTGAGCAGAGGCTACATTTCCTTGTCTCGGTGTCCAGTGTTCCATTCAGAGTCTGGAAAGCAGCACATGCTCAGCAAATGCATAGTGAATTAATAAATTTGGGTGAACCAGTGAGTGAGAAGCTTGATTTTTGGTTATTATAAACCATGCGGCATGAAACATCTTTACATCTGTATATTTTATATATATGTTTTATATATATATATATATATATATATATATACACATACACACACATACGTTCGTATATATCATATTCCTCCTGCCCCCACTCCCTTCTCACATCACATACTTCGGTTGCTTTCTTTGTGCCATGTGACCGAACCCTAAACACCCTCCCCATCCCAAGCCCCAGGGACCAGCTCATAGCTGATTGGATAAGGAAGGTCACCTGACTCCAGAGGTCCCAAATCATAGACTAGATTAAACTAATCAGATCCTCTCTTGAGGTTTGAACTAAGAAACAGAGAAAGGTGTGGAGGAGCTTAAACTGGTAGGACACCAGACTCAAGAGCCCAGGCTAGATTCTGGGGGGGGCCATGTACAAGCAGGTGAGTGAGCAGAAAAAGACAGACAGACAGATGCTCATGGCCCCAGCGATGTGGCAGCTGTAACTCTAGTTCCTGTGAGGGCTGCCTACACTTTCTACTTTCTGATGCCATGAGATATCCCTGAATCCTTCCAAAAAACAAAACAAAAATCCTTCCTTTCTGTGCCGTCTCCTACAATATGGGCTTCCTCCTCCCAGTGTGCAGTTTCCCAGTGGGCTGGGTGATACTGGGGGTTCTGATATGCTCTTGGAACCAGAGGTGGTCCAGTGTGAGCTGGGGGAGGGGGAGGTTGGGGGGGATTCTGCCCCCACTCCTGTCCCTCTCCACCCCACCCAACTTAATAGATCAATGAGGGCACCGTGGTCCACTTCTCTCTGCTTATCTCTGGGGCCAGGGAAGATCTCAAATCCATGTGCCCCGCCCTATAGGCCAGAGTTTGTCAATGATTGTTCTCCTCTGCTTCCAGGCACCTCACTACTGTGACCATGGCCTCCAGCTCTGACCACTCCCCATGACCACGCCCACAGAACTGGCAATATTTGAAGTGGCACAGGGCCACATCCACCTGGGTCCCAGGCCAGGTTCCTCTACCTTGGCCTCAGGCGTGGCGAGTCCCCTAATCTTAGGTAGGCATCTTGGAACCTGATTCATAGCCCCCTGTGCCATTTAAAAGGGACAGTAGGTAGGCAAAGTGGCCAGCACCTTACAGGCCTTGCCACCCACTCTTGCCTTCTCTGCACTCTGAGGGATGCTCGTGTGACTCTTTCCTTCAGTGGAGCCTTGTGCCCTTCCTCAGCCTGGCCAGTGCTGTTCTGGTGACCTCTCACCTGGACCCCTGGTTTGGTCTTGGCCTTCCCATGGCTGCAGTCTGGGCCCAAGGAAGGTGGGAATGTGGGGAGACAAGTGCATGGGAGCTACAGAGGCAGGAGGCTGGGTGGGTCAGGGAGGAGGCCCCAAGGGAACCACCCCTGCTGTCCGGGCCGCACATCACTGAGGAGACACTCAGAAGGGGCCCTTACATTTTAGCAAAGTGCAAGGAACAGGAGAGTGGGGGATTCGAATGAAGCTTGATGGCTAGGGGAAAGGCTCGGCTGACAGAGCAGCTGCAGGTCTGGAGGCCAGGGGGAGAGAGGTAGGGATCGGGAGCCATTCGAGAGCGGGGTCTCTGAGTGAGGTGGTGGGTCCGTGATGCCATCAGACCCGACCTCCAAGCCCTCCTCAGCCCAGTGCACTGCGGGCAGGGAGGCCCAGAAAAGGGAAAGGCCGTGCCCTGGGTCATGCAGCTCTTCCAGACACCATGTGGGGCTTCCTCCCTCCCACATGCACGGAGGGTGGCCAGGCCTCCATGCCTTCGGCAGCAAGCTGAGTGTCTCAGTGCTCCCTCTGGGCCCAGGTGCCGTCCTCCCCTGGCTGGGGCCTCAGGGGTGCCCCTCCGCTTCCTCCTGCTCAGCCTCAGCAGCGTCCTGGCTTCCCGGGCCTCCTTCTCCCTTGGCTTCATTACAAAAGCCCTCCATTCCAGGTGTCCCCCAGCCCCTGGGAAAGCCCCTCCTTGCCGAGAGGGGATTAGTAACCCTCCTGCTCAACTCAGAGTCTCCTGACATGATCAATGACAATATTTCTGTTGGGTTGCACTGGCTGGAACATCCAAATCAGAGATGGTTAAGCTACAACCACTCTTCCTACAGATTCTAAAAAGAAAGAGTGGTCCTCCTGGCCAGGAGTCTGTGCCAGATTTAATTATTTAAAATGTGGTGTCCTACTTCTCGTGGAAGAGGGGCAGGGCCGACTCCCCAGCGGTGGAGAGAGGGACAATCCAGGCGTTCCCAGTCCCTATAGGAGTGAGTCCTATCCTGGCCTCTAGCAGATGGCCTTGCCGACCACCCAGGGCCATGACCTTGCTGGGTGCTATTGGGCAGCGTGGTGACGGCAGCCCAGTCAGGAAGGCATGTCATTCTTCCATTATACAGAGGAGTCAACTGAGGTTCAGATGCAGGAAACTGCAAAGCTGGGGAGTAACTGAGCCAGAATCTGGCTAGAGCCTTGCCCACATTTGTTGGAAATGTGCGTCTGGGTTGGAGACAGTGTGCTGGGGTTGAAGGGCCTGCAGCAGGGCCCAGGGGGCAGGACTAGACAGGGCTGCAGGCATTTGGGTGTGCAGGGGCAGGGGTCAGTTAGCACCGTGCGGAGGTGGTGAGGGGTGATGAGAAATCTGATGGTGGACAGATTCTCATGTTACCGCTTCTGTATCCTTCCCCATGAGACACAGCCATGGCCTTCAGGGCTCTGACCTCAAGACCATCTCTCTGGGGATCAGCTGGGAAACCTCTGAGGGCAGGACGGCCCTGGCCCCCACTAGATGGCACTGTTGCAGGTCGTTTCCACCCAGGAGCCCTTCTCAGGGCGCCTGTGTGAGAGTGTGCACGCAGGGAGTGTGTGTGTGTGTGTGTGTGTGTGTGTGTGTGTGTGTGTGTGATCCCTGGCTTGGGTCTTCCAATATCCCCAAGCCTCTGCTTTTTCCCTCTGCTTCTCTGGAATACTCCTTAGGATAGAAGTTAGTGCTTCCGAGACATTTTCCAGGACTCCTGTGGTCCCTGGAAGGCAGGCACCTGAACCCGGGGAGTTCCAGGGTGCCAAGGACAGGTCCAGCTCTCCTCATGGCCCACCCATCTGTGGGAGGCTGGCGAGTTCTCCTGAAATCCAAGCCCATAGACAGTGCAGGGTCCCAGCAGTCCCCACACTCTGAGTGGGCAGTGCTGGTGGTTTGGACTGGGACAAACTTTCAGGGCCTTGAATGTTTCTAATGCAAGTAAATTTCATCTCGTGTATTAACTTGGAGTGGTTGGTACTAGTTACCGGAGTGTTATGTTGAGGAGGCTTCTGAGGCTGGGTCTGGCTCAGGAGGAAAGAAGGCTGTTGTCAATCAACCATGTTTGCCAGAGGCTTGGGGCAAGAGTAGCACTTATGACATTTTTTCTGGATGTAAGCGGACACTTATCTATGAGGATGCACATGTATGTCAGTGAATCCTAGATATTTAGGAGTTTAGAAATTATCCAACTCACTCATTTATTTCATAGGTGGAGAAACTGAGGCATACATAGACAAAATGGGTTGCCCACAGGCACATGGCTAGTGCAGGGAGAAGACTGGAAGGCGGGTCTCTGGTCACAAGCGCCAGTGTCTTGCTGGATACACCCTGCCTTTCCGGTTGATCCAGTTCTGTGTTCAAACAAGGTCCGCAACACCACATCAACCTCTTTTGTCTGGTGTTTCAGGGTCTTTAGACATTGCTGCCAAGAGAAATCTCCAAGTTAAAGCTCCTTTTCGTGTCTTTGTTGTATTCCAGGTAGATTCTGTCTAGGGCAGATTGTAAGGCTGAATTTTGGGAAAAAACCTTAAGAGAGAAGGAAGGAAAGAAACTGGGGTTCTGTGTATTTGACAGAGAACACAGGGCATCAGATCAGACATGGCTTTGGCCACAGGTGGTGACTGCTGTGAAACCCAAAGAGGCAGGTTGGAAGAGAACAAGAGTGTCTCAGGTGAGATGCGAGGAAGGATTTCCTGATGGAGGGAGGTCCTGCCACTAACCGCCTCAGGGCTGGGTCTGTGGGCCGCCTCACCTGCTCATCTGCTCGACAGAACCAGCAGGAACCAGCAGATCCCTGCAGAGTAGAGCAGGTGCTCAAGAGCTGGGGCCACAAGCTGTGGATTCTAGGTCCAGCTCCATCACCAAATCAAGTGTACCGCGTGCTGTCCCTTTGCTTCGCTTTTCCCACCTGGCATATGGGGTCAGCTACCCAGTACTCCACGATGCAGTCAGAATCAAGAGAGATAATTGTTGGCAGTCTGTGTGGGTATAAGGAGTTGATGTAAAAGCAAGGGTGGAGTCTTCTCCTGAGGCCTCCATGAAGAGAACCACAATTACTGCTTCATAATTTGTGTGTGTATAAATGGAACATGTGTTCATACTCTAAGTGAGAGTAATATTAAATTACAGTTGACCCTTGAACAACATGGGCTTGAACTGCATGGGTCCACTTATATGCAGATTGTTTTCAATACTAAATACTACAGTACTACACTGATTCTTGGTTGGTTGAATCTGTGGATGCAGAACCGCAGATACAGAGGAACCACAGATAGGGAGGGTTGACTATAAATTATACGCACATTAAAAAAGAAATTGAAGTAGAGTTGATTTACAGTGTTTCAGGTTTATAGCAAAGTGATTCAGTTATACACATATGTGTCTATTCTTTTTCAGATTCTTTTCCATTATAGATTATTACAAGATATTGAATATATTTCTCTGTGCTATACAGTAGGTCCTTGTTGTTTATATATTTTCTATATAGTAGTGTGTATCTGTTAATCCTCAGTTCCCAATTTATCCCTCTCTCCACTTTCCCCTTTGGTAACCATAGGTTTGTTTTCTATGTCTGTGAGTCTATTTCTGTTGTATAAATAAGTTCATTTGTATCATTGTTTTTAGATTCCACATATAAGTGATATCATATGATTTTGTCTTTGTCTGACATGTCATTTAGCATAATGATCTCTGGGTCCATCCATGTTGCTGCAAATGGCATTATTTCATTCTTTTTTTATGACTAACATTCCATTGTGTGTGCGTGTGTGTGTGTGTGTGTGTGTGTGTGTGTATGTGTATAAAATACATCTTCTTTATCCATTCATCTGTTGATGTACATTTAGGTTGTTTCCATGTCTTGGCTATTGTAAATAGTGCTGCTGTGAACATTGGGGTGCATTTATCTTTTTGAATTAGAGTTTTCATCTTTTCCAGATCTATGCCCAGAAGTGGGATTGCTGGATCATATGGTAGCTCTATTTTTAGTTTTTTTTTTTTTTAAAGAAGACAGTCATTATTATTATTATTTAAGTTTTAATAAAAATTAATTAATTAATTAATTAATTTTTGGCGTGTTGGGCCCTCGTTTCTGTGCGAGGGCTTTCCCTAGTTGTGGCAAGCGGGGGCCACTCTTCATCGCGGTGCACGGGCCTCTCACCATCGTGTCCTCTCCCGTTACAGAGCACAGGCTTCAGACGCGCAGACTCAGTAGTTATGGCTCACGGGCCCAGTTGCTCCGCGGCCTGTGGGATCCTCCCAAACCAGGGCTCGAACCCGTGTCCCCTGCATTAGCAGGCAGATTCTCAACCACTGCGCCACCAGGGAAGCCCCTATTTTTAGTTTTTTAAGGAATCTCCATACTGTTTTCCATAGTGACTGCACCACTTTACGTTCCCACCAACAGTGCAGGAGGGTTCCCTTTTCTCCACACCCTCTCCAGCACTTATTATTTGTAGACTTTTTGATGATGGCCATTCTGACTGGTGTGAGGTGATTCTTCATTGTAGTTTTGATTTGCATTTCTCTAATAATTAGTGATGTTCAGCATCTTTTCATGTGCCTGTTGGCCATCTGTATGTCTTCTTTAGAGAAATGTCTATTTAGGTCTCTGCCCACTTTTTGATTGAGTTGTCGTTATTGTTGTTGTTGTTTTATATGGAGCTGTATAAGCTGTTTATATATTTGGGAAATTAATTTCTTGTTGGTCATGTTGTTCGCAAATAATTTCTCCCATTACGTAGGTTGTCTTTTTGTTTTGTTTATCATACCTTCATTTTTGACTGCATGGAGGGTCGGTGCCTCTCACCCCCATGTTGTTCAAGGGTCAAGTGTATTGGGAATGTCCTATTGGGAGTAATCAGGCTCTGTGCCAGGCACTCTATCTTTTTGAATTCTTCCAATAATCCTATGAGATGCGTATTATAATTATTCAGATTTTCCGGAAGAAGAAGCTGAGGCCAGAGAGGTCAAATCCCATGTCTAAGAATATACACTCAGTAAGTGGCAGTGAGCTTAATCAACCACCTGCCCTGCCCTCAAGGAGGCTGCCATCTGTAAATTACCCTGAGGGAGAGCTAGCTTGGGGCACCCATTTCCAATTGTATATATTGTCTGGACTTATCACAGGTGTCTTGGAGCGAATTAGGGCTTAAAGTTTACCCTGGTAGGATTGCAGGGTATCGTGTGCATGTGCACACATGTGCACATGTGTTTTAGAAAATGATGCCCAAGGTAGAATCCAGAAGGTAGTGGCCCTTCCCTGAAAGCAGGACTATCCCTGCATGGTACCCAAGCCGGAGACCAGACCTCCATCACCCCTGATGGACTGTATTAGTCAGGGTTCTCCAGAGAAGCCAACAGGAGGTGGATATATGTAGATAGATAGATAGATAGATAGATAGATAGATAGATAGATAGATAGATAGATAAATAGATAGATGATAGAGTTTTTTTGTTTTTTTTTTAAGGAATTGGCTCATGTAATTGTGGAGGCTGGCAAGTCCAAAATTTGCAGGATAGGTTGGCAGACTAGAGACCAAGAGAAGAGGTTTCAGTTTGCATCTGAAAGCAGTCTGCTCGCAGAATTTCCTTTTCCTCACGGGAGGTTAGTCTTTTTATTAAGGCCGTCAACTAATTGGATAAGACTCACCCACGTTCTGGAAGATAACTTGCTTCACTCAAAGTCTACTGATACAAATGTTAACCTCGCCTAAAAAATGTCTTCACAGTAACATTCAGACATGTTTGACCAAATATCTGAGTACTATAGCCCAGCCAGATTGACACATAAAACTAACCATCACAGGGACTAACTGGCCTCTCTCTATCATGGTCAAGGCTTAGGAAACCTTTTCTGTGTGAGGGGATTCCCTCCACAGACAAAAACCCAGCAGGTGAAACAATATGGCTGACTCCCCACTGCCAAGAGAGAGCTGGGCTGTAACCGAGGGTCAGGAGGAAGAGCCTCTCCCAGGAGCACGCATGCTGTCAAGTCCCTGGAGCTGGGGCTGCTTCCTTTTTGGTGAGTTGGGTAGGGGGTTTGGTGGAACAGTCCCTCTAGACCAGCCGAGCAGATGTGTTCCTAGGGAGCCCTGCTGTATTAATGGAAAGCCTGATGAGACTTCTGGGTGTTGGCAATACCTGCAACCCTTTCTTCTTCCCACAAAGGGTTAATGGCACATGGGATTTCTAGCCCTGGAATGTCTTCTTTCCAGAATATTCTCCAGACTTTCCTATTGGTGGCTGCGTGTCTGCTACACTTCCTGGTGGGCACTATCTTGCAGGCTCTGGTATACTCTTGTGGCGACTAGCTGGAACCTCTACAGGAACCTGGCCAGAGCCCTCTCAGCAGCAGAGGATGGCCTAAGTAGTGCGGAAAAGCTTTGGCTATGGTGCCTGACTCCAGAGAATGGGGGATGCCTACAACCTTGTCTGCACAGCCCGGCCCAGCATCTTTGGTTCTCTGAGCCCAGTGAAGACTGGACATGCCACACAGATGCCATGCCTTTGACGAAAGGCTCAACTGTGTCCTCATCTGGTGGAGACCATCACAGCCTACTAGTCATCTGTTCCAGGGAGGGGTGTACTCCTATAAGCTCAACTCTTGAGGGCAGGGTTTGGAAGAACGGGGGACCCTGAAAGCATAGAAGGGAGGCACCTAGTGCAACCTGGGGATTCAGGGAAGGACATTTGAGAGGAAGATGCAGAGACAGTCGTAGTCAGGTGAAGTTGTGCATGTCTGAATGTCTGTGCATCCTTTGCAAAGGCCCTGAAGCAAGATGGAGGGAGCATGGCCCAATCAAAGCCCTGTGGGCGGCTCAATGTGGTGGGTGCCTAGAGTTGTAGGGGAGAGAGGCAGAGGGGGCAGGACAGAGAGCAGGCTCTTAGGCATGCAGGGTACAAGCCAAGGGAGTTTACACCCCATTTATGGGCAGCAGTACTGGCAGCTTTAAGTTTTTGAGAGATCGTAGTGTGGAGTGAATGGGGTGATGTTGGGGGCCAGCAGCCGTGAGGTAGCTGTGGTGGTCACCCAGGTGACTGAGAAGAGGACTGTGGCCACAGAGATGTGGTTGAGGGGACAGAGCAGGATGTCATGGCTAGGTTATACTGGTTGACTGATTGAGCACGTGCAGCATGATAAGGCGTCAAGGGTGATGGAGGCCTGGCCTCTAGCTTGGGTACCAGTGGGGGGTTGGTGCTGTTTTCTTGGCAGGGCCACTGCCTTCTTCAAGGGTGTTGGGCTCCCCTTCCCAGGGACACCCATCCTATTCCCATGAGCCCCCTTACTTCAATGGCTCATCTCATGAACATGAGCTTGACTGGGATTGTGGGATGCCATTGTCAGCTCCTTGACACACAGCCCCAAAGTCCGTCTGGGCTTGGGGGCCTGACTCAGGGGTGAGTGGTTTGGAATGCAGCACTGGGCAAGTTTAGCTGCAGCTCCACAGCTCTGCCAGGGCACTGGGGCCACACACGGGCTGCCCTTCCGAGGCACTTAGAGCCCTTTCTTGCCCCCTGGCTCTGGTGCCCCAAGAGCTGTTGCACCTTCCAGGAAGACGCTGGAGTGCCTCTGTCTAGGCTGTTCTCAGAGCTTTTCCAAATTGTTACCTGGTGGCTGGAAAGTCTTGGGGTTGATGGTTGCATGTCAGGAAAATTTACGTGGAGCGCCTACTCTGTGTCTGTTCCTATGCTGGGTTCTGAGGGAAAGGAGGAGCTGCAACGAGTTTAGAGTGAACAGGGAGACCAGCTCTCAAGCGGGACACATTAGGAGACCAACAGCTGGCACCCAATTATTAGAAATTGGTTTGGTTGGCAGCTTAGGGAAGGGACAGGGCAGTGTGGACTAAGGATGCCTCAGGTAGGAGGGACAGCCTGAGGTGCCTTGTCCAATGTTCATATAAAGGAAAGGGGTGGAGGTGCTGTCCGTGATGGGGGAAGGGCAGAAGCCAAGGAGTGGGCCACGAGTGAGGGGTAGGGAGAGACAGGCTTTTGGGGTGAATGTGCATATGTGTGAGTGTGTAAATTGCCCAAATAAGGTATAGCTTCTTTATATATTCTCCTAAGTCGACAATGTACCAATTATACATTTCTGGTTCTAAAGGGGTCCGGGTGAGGGCACAGTTGGGTGCACTTTTTCTTTTGAATCACAAGTTGAGGCCGACGGCTTCGCTTCCCCCAGAGGCCTCAGCATAGCTCTTCTCGTGGTGCCACAGACGGGAACAGGGATGAAGAGTTTCATGGACTCCTCGGCCCAGTGACAGAGCTGCCTCTACCGGCACCACCTCCAACTGGGCTCTGTAATCCGACACTCCCCCCAAGGCCTCTCACCCCAGGCCAGGCCTGGAGCGCTCCTGTGTCACCATGGCAACCATCCAAGATCTGGGTATATTTAGGGACACCCGCGGGAACCTCAGAGGGGCTGAAGTCATTAGCTGGCCAGTCACAAAGACTGACACCAGGGAACTGCTCTCCAGCCCCGAGTCCACAGGTGGAGAGTGTATGGCCCAGATGGCTGTGGATGGCAGTTCTGTCATCAGGCAGGTGTGGGGCTGACACCCGGGGAGAGGCTCGCAGCTCGTTCAGCCCACAGTAGTGGCAAGTGGGAGGAGAGCGAGGAAGGTCCTGGGTCACTTCTGAGATAGGAGAAGCTCTGGTCTGGTCCTGACAGGGTGGACGGCCAGCTGGCAGAGGCGCTGTGTTGGGTCAGATGTGGCCCACACTTTGCTGTCTCCTGAGGCCCGTCTGCAGCTGCTGCCCAGTGTGATGGCCTGTAGCCAGGGCCTGTGTAGCTGGGTCAGCCCAGGGCTGGGCTCACGGGGCCTCAGAAGGAAGCTACCTCAGGAAGGAGGCCAGGGCTGTGGCTTATCTGACTCGTCTCTTAGGTAACTTGATTCCTGGACGTGAGACTTTTTCCATTTGTCAAATTGGTGTTCCCCTCTGGATCCAGAGTGAAGAAAAGCCTGGCCCAGCTGTCAGCAGGCCACCAGGCTGCCCCCCTCCCTTGAACGGCTGCCTCCACCTCCCCCTGGTCGTCAGAGTCCTGGGTCTCACCTGTGTGGTCCCTCTTCCTCACCCTGGCTGGAGTCATCTTCCTAAACTAAATCCACACTGGAAGCATGAGCTCCTTAATGCTGCCCTGGAGACTTGGTCCTGCCCACAGCTCCGGTCTCATCACCTCTGAGCCTTTGCTCATCCCATCCCATCTGCCCAGAAGCTGCCCCCTCACTTCTCTGTCTCCTCCTCCAGGAAGCTGTCCCTGTTCTCTCCTCTGTGCTCCCCAAAGCATCTGGACACACGTATCTCATTGCCCTGATTAGGAGGTACTGGGTTTACCTGTCTATTGTCTCCCTTCAGAGTGAGCACCTTAAGAACGGGGGCTTATGAAGAGTTTTCGGAACCAAACCCGTCATGAATGGGACCGAGGAGGGGTGGGGGAAGCCCTATGCAGCTGGTGATTGCTGAGTGGTCTGAGGAGAGGAATGTTCTACATCTCAGCCTTCGCATCTCCTGGGACCCCTGGGCAGACCAGGCCACTGAAGGGCCCGTAGACTCAAAACCCACACTAGAGTGGGAAGGCAGATGGTGATACCACTAGCCTTCCATATGGAGCACCTACCCTGTGCCAGCGCTGGTTTCCCATGTTTACACAGCTTATCTCTAACCCTCACAGAGCCCTGTGAGGCAGGTAGTATAAAAACATCCCTCTAAAGAAGAAACTGAGGCGCAGAGAGGTGAAGTGACTTGCCAGAGTCCTGATAACTGTTGGGGCAGGGATTAGAATTCACGTTGGTCTCATCTCAGAGTCCGTTTCCTTCCATGGCTCCACCCAGGGCTTTGTAAGTCTGGCCCGTGGGAACAAGCCTACTCCAGAAAGGTCCATTCCGGCCTGAAGAGCATGTGCTGTTTGTTTCTTACCCAGCGTTCAGTCAGGGTCCCTGGCACGAGCATCTGACAAGCCCTGTAAACTCTTACGGGCATGAGCCCTGACATCAGGGCCAGCTCTCCTCTGTTAGTGTTTCCTAATTGGTATTATCTCAGCAGTTGCTTTAGAAATTGACTTTGATGAAAAAAATTTAATTACATAATGAATTACTCTCCAAGGAGCAGGCCGTTGTGTCATGGCTCAGCCACGTGTGGGGCAGGGAGGAGGCTGAAGGGGAGTGTTTGGGATGAGCTGTCATGCGTCCCCCCCCCCCCCGCCCCACAGTGTGTGCCTCTGCATTTTTCCGTGGTGACTACAAGATGGATCTGGGGACTTGAATGGCCCGTGGGGATAACACACAAGTGTATGGGCCACAGGGAAACATCTGCACCATTTTGCTCCGAATGGACCAGAGAAAGTTGAGTGCGTAAGACGCCTTGTTTTGAAATGTGTTTTCAAAATAAAGGGTTTCATAACAACCACAATTGCAGAAACAACTGCTGATGGGAATAACTTCCTGGAAAGCAGAGGCCTCCATGAGAGTCAGGATTTAAAAGGCCAGGCCAAGTTACAAAACAGGTTTACCTAATCGAAGCTTAGCATTGCTCTTTGCATGTGAGACGCACACACACACACACACACACACACACACTCAGACATGTGGGTGCCTGCCTCAGGCTGCAGGCTTTGTTGTTAGTCTCTGATGCTCTGCCCAGGACCACGAAACCTCAGTTTCAAGGTCTGGGGCAACATGGGGGGCTGAGGTGGACTCCCCATTCTCTCCTGCCCCCAAGTCCCTGGTCTAAACAGAGTGTCTGGAGGCAGCTCCTTTTGCATTGGTTGCCTAGAGCTGAATTATATGTCCCTGCCCTCTGGCCGCATGATTGGACCAGGGATTGAAGCTCCGCCGAAGACAGCCTCTCATAGGCTAGCAAGTGGCCTGTGGGATGGCCTTCTACAGGATACTGACCAATAGAGATTCAGGATTTGGTATCGTGGCCACTGGGCCCAATCAGATCCTCTCCTCTGTGGGTACCAGAGAGGAGTGATAGACGCCAGCAGGCAGGCAGAAAAAAGGTGGGAGTCAAGAGATTCTTGGAATCCCTGGGACAGTGGGACAGCAGGGACTATTGAGAGGGCAGTTCGTGGCAACAGGAGGAGACAAAAGATGACTGAGTCACGAGAATGTCAGAGCCCTGGAGCCACAGTGGCCTCCTGAAGGTAATTCCTGCTCCTCATGGCTGAGCACTTGAGTGTCTCCATGTAACCTTGCCGCAAACACGAATCCCTGGGGGCTCTTTGAATCTGTTTATCTTCTTGCTCCCTAATGGAGCCTGGCTGGCCAAGGGCCCACCCATGTTCATGCTGGTGGAAATGGTTATGCTGGGCACCACAAACAAGCAGAAAGAGAAGACTCTGCCCAGGAGAACTGCCAGCCTTGGCATGGTATCCATCCAGCCCTTCACTGGGCTTTTGGGTGGGGGAGGATGGCCGAGGGAACTCCTGCTTTCCGGTCAAAAGGAAGTGGGTAGGGGGTGCTGTGCTGAGGCTGGGGGACTCTTGGCAACCCCAGGAGACCTGGTTTCCAGACCAGAAGAGTTTCCCACAGAGGTAGAAAGACACGGTTCTGCTTTTGATTTGGAAAGGGTCTTGCTGCATTTTTCCAATGTTGGTTCAACAAAACTCAAAACCGTTTTCCCTAACACTTCCCCCCCTTCATTCTTAAGTCACTCTGTATGCACAGAGAAAGGCAGTACATGTGCTTTTGATTCATTTACCCTGAAATCATCACCCTGTCTCCCTTGAGAGATCCCATGTCTCAAAAACCTTCAGAGACATTTAAGCCCTTTCACCCCCCTCTTAAAACCAGGACCTGCGTGTGCTAAAGCAAAGGGATGGAGGGTTTCAACCAAGACAAGAGACAGTCCTCCCTGCCTGGTCCCAGTGAGGTCGAGGCCAACCTCAGCAGCAGACATGTTCCCAGGAAGCAAGGCCTAAGAGAAATCAGCACCTTGTGTGAAGATACTGAAGGCTGAAAAGAAGAGCACTGGGGTGTCAAGTTGTAAATGATTGTCAAGGGTTGACTTGTGTATGGTGTCCTTTAGCTGCAACACGCTGTGTTCTCTCTCCCCAGCTCCAGGGACCGGAGGCTCACACCCTGAACGCTGGCCTTACATTCTGCCCTCAGCAGAGGCTCCAGGGGGACCTTGGGGCTCACCCTTCCTGCCTTGTGTACAGTAGCGCCTCTTAGGTAACCTGGTGGTGATGGTGCTTTAAAGTAACATGGACATTGGGAAGTGGGTTGGGGTACAGATGAAGCAGGACTAGCCATGAGCTGACAGTTGTTAAAACTGGGTGACAGTCGTTAAAACACAGGTGTTCATTATATTATTCTTTCTACTTTTGTTTTGAAATTTTTCATGATAAAAAGTAAGAAAAAATTTATAATGGAAAGTTATGGGCATGTGTGTGTGTATATATATATATATATATATATATATATATATATATATATATATATATATATATATATATTACTCTCTTTATATATATAAAAGAGAGTAATGTCTATAGCAGGGCTTCACTAGATATATTATATGGTATGTAGTGTACAAGCTGATTTTAAGTGATATGCCAATGAACTTTTAAATTCATTCATTGTGTACTTAAAATTTAATTAATGATGGGCTGCGATAGTACCAAGTGTTTCCTTTTAAGATAAAGTTAAGGAGAAAAATCAAGTTGATTTGATGAAAGGAATTAAGAAGATAATGTGAGAGGAAGAGATATGTGGATATGGCAAACATAATGGAGGTGGAAACTGAATTGCTGAAGTTTTGGAAAAGGGCTCATGTTCATTACTCTGAGTACACGCTGTGTCAGCCTCATGGGATCATTTATCTAGAAGGTTCAGCGTGAGGGGCACAACAGCAAGAGGGAGAAGTGGGCTTTTGAGGCACACAGACCGTGTTTCAATTCCTGACTCTGTCACATAATGGCTGTGTGACATCTGTCAAATGGCTTACCTGCTCTGGGCCTTGTCTCCTCATCTGCAGAACTGGGATGTTACTGTACATCTTTATTTATTTATTTATTTATTTATTATTTATTTATTTATTTAGACTGTGTTGGGTCTTCGTTTCTGTGCGAGGGCTTTCTCTAGTTGTGGCAAGTGGGGGCCACTCTTCATCGCGGTGCGCGGGCCTCTCACTATCGCGGCCTCTCTTGTTGCAGAGCACAGGCTCCAGACGCGCAGGCTCAGTAGTTGTGGCTCATGGGCCTAGTTGCTCCGTGGCATGTGGGATCTTCCCAGACCAGGGCTCGAACCCATGTCCCCTGCATTGGCAGGCAGATTCTCAACCACTGCGCCACCAGGGAAGCCCTTATTGTACATCTTGAAGTGTCCTTGTGAGTGCCCGGCATATACCAGGTGCTTAATAAATGGCAGTGCATTCGAGAAAGAAGTAGAAAAGGCGGGTGGGCTCAGAGTCCACATCTGAGGTCTGGACACCATCCTCACAGGTTCAGACTTTCATCCAGAACAACTTTACTCCTACTTTAGACACAATTCTATGAGCATGTTTCCTGTTTGTTTTGCTGTTTTCCTAGTCTGTGTGCCTCCTGAGAAATGGACAGGAGACAGGTGGGGACACGCTGAGCAGACGGAAGAGGGAACCCGTCAGTTGACACGGTCAACACGTCATTAGCCACAGTCGTATGTATGGCTTCTTGGCGTGTTCTGATAACGCTGTTGGCAGTTTAGCAACTCTGTTGCTTGAAACAGCTCCCCCAAGTCAAGCCAAAATTTACTGCCTGTAATTCACTAATAACAGCTTTTATTGAGTGTTTACTGTGTGCCAGGGACTGTGCTAGGCACTCCATGTTCATTGTCTGACCTAACTGCCCTGACAGCCCTCCAAGGGAGGTGTTGCTGGTCCCCCCATCACAGATGAGAAAGCTGAGGCTGAAAGGATGTGGTGACTTCCCGAGGGCACCGTGGCAAGCAAGTGGCTGGGTCAGGATAGGACGAGGTGTGATGCCGAAGCCTATGTACTTGGTCACAGGACTCCATCAGCCCTCTCTTGGAGGGGTCCTGTGCACTTCTAAAAAGTCCCTTGGATCCTCAGGGAATGCACATCCTCCTGCCCCCAGTATGTGGACTCAGTCCTGGTGTGGTGGCACGAGGCCCTCACAGGTCAGCTTGTGGGGACAGCTGCCTTGTGGTGAGGGTGCCAGCCTGAGTGAGCCTGCAGCCTGGCAGAGATGTGACTCTTCCCAGCCTGGAGACCCGTTAGTCATTTGCATTTAAAAGTACCAGCTCTGCACATCTTCAGCGGAGGATTAATGACAAGCGGGATTTGAACATTTGCAAACTGTATTTTTAGGTCACAAGGACCTTCCCTTTTTGTTTGTGATTGGGGTAGGGATGGAAAACATGTGCCTTGGTTTCTGCCACTTGTGCCCAGAATCCCAAAGATAATGGCTGTTTAAGCTTCATGGTAGTCTAACAGATTTTCAAACAATTTTCCATGAATCCAACAGTTCTCTGAAGATACTCATAGGCCTCTAGCATTTCCAAAGAGTAAAACAGTAGCCCATGATTTAGAAATGGTAATATCCATTCACTGAACTGACCAAACTTCTAAACAGGACCATCTCCTGTACAGAAAATAATATTGTTGTTTCTAGCAGTCACACTAGGAGATACTCAGCAAATATGAAGTTATGACCACAGGTAAAGGGGTAAATATGCCAGCATTTACATGTCCACATGCGTGTTGCCTTTTAAAAAGCAACTCCCCAGAGGGCTCTTCAGTTATTCCAAAGATACTATCATTGCTCCATGCTTTTGGATAGTTTCTCCTAAGTGACTGCCTTCAGAACCGATTACATGTTCATTCGGTGTCTCTAAGGCAATTCTTTGTTCTTAGGGGCAGATGTGGCCCTAAGCTCAGATCAGTGAAGTGTGTGGGTAATTGTATCATTCAATCCAAGCTCAGATTGATGAAATGTGTGGGTAATTGCATAGATTATCAATTGCCCAGTATTGCTGCAAAGGAACCAGACACAAAAACCTCAGGGACCCGCAACAATGAATATGGTTTAGCTCATGGCTCTGCAGAGGTTCAGATGATCTGGGCTGGGTTTGGCTGCTCTTGGCTTGCTCATGTGTCTGTGGTCAGCTGATCTCAGATGAGCTTACTCAGATATCTAGAGAGCAGCTGGTTGATGACTAATCTATAATGGCCTCATCTGGAATACCTGGGGGACTCAGCTCTGACTTGTCTCTCATCCTCCATCAGGCTAGCTGGAGCGTAGTCTCATGGTGATGGCAGAGACATACAAAGAATGAAACCTCAGTGGGCAAGTCCATTTCAAGCCTGTGCATCATTTCTGCCAACATCTCATTGGCCAAAGCAAGTCATAAAGCAAATGATACGGATACAAGGAGGAATGCAGAACTGTGACTTTCTTTCTTTTTCTTTTTTTGCCATCTATTATGGTGATTAAATTGGAATGTGTTTTTGTTCCAAAGGGAGCTGTGGCATCAAAATCCTGACAATAATTTTTTGAGTAGTCAATGAACTGCCCCAGATAAGCATTCCAGACACTTGCCTGAAGGGACAATTCCAAATGATCTATGACAACAGTGGCATCTTTAGAAGGAAGGGTAAGGCCCCTGAGGTGACTGCTGGGGAGGACACTGCCCTTTTGGATGAAGTGCTGAGAGCTTCACTTTGGGCTTGTTGAATTGAACTGAATTTGCATTGAAAATCTTACCTTGAAATTCCCAAATGATAAACCGGCCTCTCGTGTGTATATTGCCTTTTATTTCTCTCTGCAACAACCAGGCCCTCAACAGTGAAGACTTAATCTCTCAATAATTCTTATTTCCTTGGCAATTTGGGATTTCTAGACTGCAGCAGCTAAACCATATCTTTTTCCACTTTGGCTGCCCAATGGAACCTGCAAAGAGTGAAGTTAAATAGGATTCACTATAAATCTGTCACCCATCTCCCACACCCAGCTATATTTCCTGAGCATCCTTTGTGCTCTGTGTTTTTGCTAGGCTCTGGGCATGCAGAGAGACACAGGAGGAGGAGGGGAGAGGGAGTGGGGATGGAAATAAAAGGGAAAGGGGCCTTTGTGGACCAGTGATGATGAAGCTCCATGAAACTGAGAAACACATGCAGCCCTCTGCACCTGAGGTTAAACACACATACACACACACTCACACACATGCTCACACACACAAAACAAAATGCCAAAGACAGGTAAGAGGCAGTGTCTTCTTCCAAGAAGCTCAGAGACTAGTGGGGGAGAAACATGCACACACTGAACTATTGCAATAGTGTGTGCATGCAAAAGGACATGAAAGAGAGCTCTAGGGTTCTGTGAGACGTCAAAGGAAGGGCACCTATCCCTGCCTGGGAGGGTCAGGGAGGGCTTCTCGGCAGAGGTGACATTTAAACTGAGTCTTTAAGGATGACCAGGAGCTCACAGGCAGAGAATGGGGGCAGCGGTGTCAGCATATGCAGGGTTGTGAGAAAGCAGGGCTCACTTAGGAAGGGGCAGGACTATGACAGACAAGCAGGTTGGGATTTTGTGGGGAGGGGATAAAGAGGTGACAAGACTGGAAGGGCACTGAACCAACCTTAGCCACTGGGGGCAGACACAAAAACAATGGGAACTACAAACCTGCAGCCTGCGAAAAGGAGACCCCAAATACAGTAAGTTAAGCAAAATGAGAAGAGAAAGAAACACACAGCAGATGAAGGAGTAAGGTAAAAACCCACCAGACCTAACAAATGAGAGGAAATAGGCAGTCTACATGAAAAAGAATTCAGAATAATGATAGTAAAGATGATCCAAAATCTTGGAAATAGAATGGAGAAAATACAAGAAACGTTTAACAAGGACCTAGAAGAACTAAAGAGCAAACAAACAATCAGGAACAACACAATAAATGAAATTAAAAATTCTCTAGAAGGGATGAATAGCAGAATAACTGAGGCAGAAGAACGGATAAGTGACCTGGAAGATAAAATAGTGCAAATCACTACTGCAGAGCAGAATAAACAAAAAAGAATGAAAAGAATTGAGGACAGTCTCAGAGACGTCTGGGACAATATTAAACGCACCAACATTCAAATTATAGGGGTCCCAGAAGAAGAAGAGAAAAAGAAATGGACTGAGAAGATATCTGAAGAGATTATAGTTGAAAACTTCCCTAATATGGGAAAGGAAATAGTTAATGAAGTCCAGGAAGCACAGAGAGTCCCATACAGGATAAATCCAAGGAGAAACATGCCAAGACACATATTAATCAAACTATCAAAAATTAAATACAAAGAAAAAATATTAAAAGCAGCAAGGGAAAAACAACAAATAACACGAAGGGAATCCCCATAAGGTTAAAGCTGAACTTTCAGCAGAAACTCTGCAAGCTAGAAGGCAGTGACAGGACATATTTAAAGTGATGAAAGGGAAAAACCTAAAACCAAGATTACTCTACCAAGCAAGGACCTCATTCAGATTTGATGGAGAAATTAAACCTTTATAGACAAGTAAAAGCTAAGAGAATTCAGCACCACCAAACCAGCTTTACAACAAATGCTAAATGAACTTCTCTAGGCAGGAAACACAAGAGAAGGAAAAGACCTACAATAACATAACCAAAACAATTAAGAAAATTGTAATAGGAACATACATATTGATAATTACCTTAAATGTAAATGGATTAAATGCTCCAGCCAAAAGACATAGACTGGATGAATGGAAACAAAAACAAAACCCATAAATATGCTGTCTTCAAGAGAGCCACTTCAGACCTAGGGACACATACAGACTGAAAGTGAGGGGATGGAAAAAGATATTCCATGCAAATGGAAATCAAAAGAAAGCTGGAGTAGCAATTTTCATATCAGACAAAATAGACTTTAAAACAAAGACTATTACAAGAGACAAAGAAGGACACTACATAAGGATCAAGGGATCAATCCAAGAAAAAGATATAACAATTGTAAATATTTATGCACCCAACATAGGAGCACCTCAATACATAAAGCAAATACTAACAGCCATAAAAGCAAAATCGACAGTAATGCAATCATAGTAGGGGAATTTAACACCCCACTTTCATGAATGAACAGATCATCCAAAAGGAAAATAAATAAGGAAACACAAGCTTTAAATGATACATTAAACAAGATGGACTTAATTGATATTTATAGGACATTGCATCCAAAAACAACATAATACACTTTCTTCTCAAGTGCTCATGGAACATTCTCCAGGATAGACCATATCTTGGGTCACAAATCAAGCCTTGGTTAAATTTAAGAAAATTGAAATCATATCAAGTTTCTTTTCTGACCACAATGCTATGAGACTAGATATCAATTACAGGAAAAAAATCTGTAAAAAATACAAACACATGGAGGCTAAACAATACACTACTTAATAACCAAGAGATCACTGAAGAAATCAAAGAGGAAATCAGAAAATACCTAGAAACAAATGACAATGAAAACACGAGAACCCAAAACCTATGGGATGCAGCAAAAGCAGTTCTAAGAGGGAAGTTTATAGCAGTACATACCTACCTCAAGAAACAAGAAACATCTCAAGTAAACAACCTAACCTGGGGCTTCCCTGGTGGCGCAGTGGTTAAGAATCCGCCTGCCAATGCAGGGGACATGGGTTCGAGCCCTGGTCCGGAAAGATCCCACATGCCGTGGAGCAACTAAGCCTGTGCTCCACAGCTACTGAGCCTGGGCTCTAGAGCCCGCGAGCCACAACTACTGAGCCCATGCGCTGCAACTCCAGAAGCTCACGTGCTGAGAGCCCATGCTCCACAACAAGAGAAGGCACCACAATGAGAAGCCCACGCACTGCAATGAAGAGTAGCCCCCGCTCGCCTCAACTAGAGAAAGACCGTGCTCAGCAACGAGGACCCAACGCAGCCAAAAATAAATTAAAAAATAAATAAATTAAAACACACACACACACACACACACACACACACCTAACCTTACACCTAAAGCAATTAGAGAAAGAAGAACAAAATCCCCCAAAGTTAACAGAAGGAAAGAAATCATAAAGATCAGATCAGAAGTAATCGAAAAAGAAATGAAGGAAACAATAGCAAAGATCAATAAGCCTAAAAGCTGGTTCTTTGAGAAGATAAACAAAATTGATAAACCATTAGCCGACGCATCAAGAAAAAAAGGGAGAAGACTCAAAACAATAGAATTAGAAAAGAAAAAGGAGAAGTAACAACTGACACTGCAGAAATACAAAGGATCATGAGAGATTACTACAAGCAACTATATGCCAATAAAATGGACAACCTGGAAGAATTGGAAAAATTCGTAGAAATGCACAACCTTCTGAGACTGAAGCAGGAAGAAATAGAAAATATAAACAGACCAATCACAAGCACAGAAGTTGAGACTGTGATTAAAAATCCTCCAACAAACAAAAGCCCAAGACCAGATGGCTTCACAGGAGAATTCTATCAAACATTTAGAGAAGAACTAACACCTATCCTTCTCAAACTCTTCCAAAATATAGCAGAGGGAGGAACACTCCCAAACTCATTCTACGAGGCCACCATCACCCTGATACCAAAACCAGACAGAGATGTCACAAAAAAAGAAAACTACACACAAATATCACTGATGAACATAGATGCAAAAATCCTCAACAAAATACTAGCATACAGAATCCAACAGCACATTAAAATGGTCATACACCATGATCAAGTGGGTTTTATCCCAGGAATGCAAGGATTCTTCAATATACTCAAATCAATCAATGTGATATACCATATTAACAAATTGAAGGAGAAAAACCATATGATCATCTCAAAAGATGCAGAGAAAGCTTTTGACAAAATTCAACACTGATTTATGATAAAAACCCTCCAGAAAGTAGGCATAGAGGGAACTTACCTCAACATAATAAAGGGCGTATATGACAAACCCACAGCCAACCTTGTCCTCAATGGTGAAAAACTGAAACCATTTCCACTAAGTTCAGGAGCAAGACAAGGTTGCCCACTCTCACCACTATTATTCAACATAGTTTTGGAAGTTTTTGCCACAGCAATCAGAGAAGAAAAAGAAATAAAAGGAATCCAAATCAGAAAAGAAGTAAAGCTGTCACTGTTTGCAGATGACATGATACTATACATAGAGAATCCTAAAGATGCTACCAGAAAACTACTAGAGCTAATCAATGAATATGGTAAAGTAGCAGGATACAAAATTAATGCACAGAAATCTCTTGCATTCTTATACACTAATGATGAAAATCTGAAAGAGAAATTAGGAAAACACTCCCATTTACCATTGCAACAAAAAGAATAAATACCTAGGAGTAAACCTACCTAAGGAGACAAAAGACCTGTATGCAGATATAAGACACTGATGAAAGAAATTAAAGATGATACAAGTAGATGGAGAGATATACGATGTTCTTGGATTGGAAGAATCAACATTGTGAAAATGACTCTACTACCCAAAGCAATCTACAGATTCAATGCAATCCCTATCAAACTACCACTGGCATTTTTCACAGAACTAGAACAAAAAATTTCACAATTTGTATGGAAACACAAAAGACCCTGAATAGCCAAAGCAATCTTGAGAACGAAAAATGGATCTGGAGGAATCAGGCTCCCTGACTTCAGACTATACTACAAAGCTACAGTAATCAACACAGTATGGTACTGGCACAAAAACAGAAATATAGATCAATGGAACAGGATAGAAAGCCCAGAGATAAACCCACGCACATATGGTCACCTTATCTTTATAAAGGAGGCAAGAATATACAATGGAGAAAAGACAGCCTCTTCAATAAGTGGTGCTGGGAAAACTGGACAGCTACAGGTAAAAGAATAAAATTAGAACACTCCCTAACACCATACATAAAAGTAAACTCAAAATGGATTAAAGACCTAAATGGAAAGCCAGACACTATCAAACTCTTAGAGGAAAACATACACAGAACACTCTATGACATAAATCACAGCAAGATCCTTTTTGACCCAGCTCCTAGAGAAACGGAAATAAAAACAAAAATAAACAAATGGGACCTAATGAAACTTAAAAACTTTTGCTCAGCAAAGGAAACCATAAACAAGATGAAAAGACAACCGTCAGAATGGGAGAAAATATTTGCAAATTAAGCAACTGACAGAGGATTAATCTCCAAAATTTATAAGCAGCTCATACAGCTCAATATCAAAAAAACAAACAACTTAATCCAAAAATGGGCAGAAGACCTAAATAGACATTTCTCCAAAGAAGATATACAGATAGCCAACAAACACATGAAAGAATGCTCAACATCATTAATCATTAGGGAATTGCAAATCAAAACTACAATGAGGTATCACCTCACACCGTTCAGAACGGCCATCATCAAAAAATCTACAAACAATAAATGCTGGAGAGGGTGTGGAGAAAAGGGAACCCTCATACACTGTTGGTGGGAATGTAAATTGATACAGCCACTATGGAGAACAGTATGGAGGTTCCTTAAAAACTAAAAATGGAACTACCATATGACCCAGCAATCCCACTACTGGGCATATACCCTGAGAAAACCATAATTCAAAAAGAGTCATGTACCCCAATGTTCATTGCAGCACTATTTACAATAGCCAGGACATGGAAGCAACCTAAGTGTCCACCGAGAGATGAATGGATAAAGAAGATGTGGCACATATATACAATGGAATGTTACTCAGCCATAAAAAGAAACGAAATTGAGTTATTTGGAGTGAGGTGGATGGACCTAGAGTCTGTCATACAGAGTGAAGTAAGTCAGAAAGAGAAAAACAAATACCTTATGCTAACACGTATATACGGAATCTAAAAAAAAAAAAAAAGGTCATGAAGAGCCTAGGGGCAAGCTGGGAATGAAAATGCAGACCTACTAGAGAATGGACTTGAGGTCATGTGAAGGGGGAAGGGTAAGCTGGGACAAAGTGAGAGAGTGGTAGTGTATATATGGACTTATATACACTACCAAATGTAAAATAGATAGCTAGTGGGAAGCAGCTGTGTAGCACAGGGAGATCAGCTCAGTGCTTTGTGACCAGCTAGAAGGGTGGGATAGGGAGGGTGGGAGGGAGACACAAGAAGGAGGAGATATGGGGATATATGTATATGTATAGCTGATTCACTTTGTTATGAAGCAGAAACTAACACACCATTGTAAAGCAATTATACTCCAATAAAAATGTTAAAAAAAAAAAAAAGACTGGAAGGGTTGGGGGAGGGTTGTTTGGGATGGGAATCCAGTGGGAGACGGTGAGGACTCTCCCGGGCAGGGCAGGGGGGCTGGGAATGGAGAGAAGGGGATTGATGGCGGAGGAACTGGGGAGGTGGTGGGAAAGGACTCGGGGGCTGACCGAGGTGTGGGAGAGGTCAAGGTCAAGGCTGCCACCTGGCTTTGGATAACTGGGGGTGGGGGATGAAAGAGATGTGAATGGAGAAGGTCTCATGGACAAGAAGGCAGTGATGGTTAGTTATGTGCAAAGATTAATGTAATTAGGGCAGTGGACCAGGAAGAGCGGACGTTGGAATCAGGAGGACCTGGTTTGAATCCTGGTTTCACCAGTGTGTGCCTTTGGGTGAGTCACTTAACCTCTGTGAGGCTCAATTTCCTTATCTGTAAAATGGAGCTATACACAGAGGACTCTTTTGAGTGTGGGTTTAAATTACATGGTGGGTTTAAAGCTCTTGGCATGGTGCCTGGCCCACTTCAGGTGCTCAAGCCAACTGAGATAGGCAGGCAGGCAAGGGAGGAGAAATTTGGGGAGACAGGGCTTCCTATTGGAAACCATGGTCATAGCCATGGGATCACCTGTGAACGCCCTGAGCTGCACCCTCAGCTTCAGCATGGGTAAGATGTGCCGAAGGCTGACTGGGTGGAGAAGACAGGTCGGAGGAGTTTGGGGTGGGAGGTATGACTTGTGCCGGAGTAGACAGAAGCACAGATGACACAGCCTCCAGAGGTGGTGACACTTGAGTTGAACCTTCAAGGCAGAGCAGGATTTGGGACAGGCTGTGGAGAGGGAGGGTGTTGGAGGGAGAGCCGTGAAGGGTGCAGGGGTCAGTGGTCTTGATGGCCAAGGCCAACCCCATCCATGATCACAGACCTACCGCCGCCCTCTTTCTCCTGAGAACAGAAGCAAGAATGGGAAGAGAGTAGGGTGAGATCCCAGGAAAAGTCCTCCGTCCTGAGGAGGTGACTGAGGTGGTCACCATGGCAGGGGCTCCTGGGCTGCTCCTAAACCATGCCCCAGGGCTTCGCTGAGAGTCACAGGTGGCCAGGCCAGATCCAACCGAGATGGAAGGGACAGGGCCTCAGCCCCTGGGAGCTCACAGTCTGACCAGGCGGTTTTCAGAAGGGAGAGGGGAGAAAAGAGCAGGGTTGAAATGCTGGTTCTGCAGCTTACCACCTTGGGAGCCGTAGGCAGTCGCCTCACCTCTCTGAACCTCGGTGTCTTTATCTCTAAAATGGGAACAGTAATAACTGTCTTCAGAGTTCTCTGAAAAGATTGTTACAAGAGTTGAATGAGGTCACGTGTGTAGGACACTTAGCCTGGGTTCTGTGGCGAGGCGGACGCTCACTGCCTGGTGAATAGCAGGACTCAGGTGCCATGGGAAGGGCAGGCCCTGTCCTGTGGCAGGAGACAGTGAAGGGAGAGCCAGCCAGAGTCTGCAGTGGGAGGGGTCCTTAGCCTGGATCTTCTTCAGGGAGGGGTTCATCAGGCAGCTTCTGCTTGCCCTCAGGGAATGGACAGAGGGGAGCCAGAGACTTGCAGTCCTTGCCCTCAGCCCTGCTCTCCACGGTGATTCGACTTGGAGAGCAGTGAGCATTGGTATCCCTGTCTGAGTGGTGGCTGCTTAGGAATCAGTTCCTGAAGCCCCATCCATCCCCAAAGCCAAGTTTGCAGTTACAGTGTTGTAGGTGGGCCAAGGCCTCTGGGGCCAGGAGACCCCAGTGAGGGTGGGGCCTCTAGGGAATGGGGTGAGGGAGAACTGTGGGTACCATGGTGCTCTGCTCGGATCTCCTCTCCAAGGAGGACATCCCTATGTTCCAGCTGCTGGGAATATTGGCTGATGGCTCATAGCCATGTCCCTCACTGGGCTCTGCCCTCTGCAGTAGAAAACGGCTCCCCCTAAGGTGATATCCTCTCTTAGGGACAGCCCATGGGCCAATGACTGGCCAGTGCGGGGATACCAGGGACACGCCAGCAGGATCAGCCGAGGTGTCAGTTGCAAATTGTACTGTGGGTCAGCTTCTTCCTCTGCCCTATCCTGCCTTCCTTACTTCCTACTCATGTCTCTCTCAGGAGCAACCCTAGTAGAATTTCTGCACACAGGTCTCTGTCTCAGAGTCTGTTTTTAGGGGGCCCAGTCTAAGTTGGTACCCAGAATGGTGTTGAGAATCGGGCTTTAAAATGTGATCCCTTGCCAGCTGGCTGGTAATGAGAACCCCATCACTGGTGAGAGGTGAGCACAGATGGCCCCTGGTGTGCTGTAGAGGTGCAGTTGCTAAAACTCTTACCTCGGTGAACTGCATTGGGATACTGATGGCAGGCAATGCAGGCTGATGTATCATCTCTGGCAGTTAAGGGAAGGAAGAGGGAAATGGTAACTATAGGATTAGGTGGCTGTTGCTGAGTGTCACTGATTTGTTGAGGAGAGATAATGGCGGGCTCTGGGTAATTAATCACCAATTTAAGGCAAAACGGGAAGGCAAGAGAGACTCGCTGGCATCATTTAAGGGAACACTGATCTTATGCAGCCAGAGGACAGAGAGAGCAGAAGACTAGACATAACTGTAAGAGCAGTAGAGACTCAGAGGCTGAATTCCCGCTCCAGAGAGCTGGGCACAACAAGTTGAGGGCACTTGAGAGAGGGATATCTGGGTAGATACAATTGAGAACCTTGAACTCCCAGGTTCTCCTGAAGATCATATGAAGGGCTAGAAGAAAATAAGGCAGGTGCTTTATAAAATGATTCTTAACTCTCTTGGGATTTATCCCCATTTCTCTTCCTGGCAACCAGACCAACAACAAGGATCAAATCCCAGAGGACGTGACTGGGGAGGGGCTGGGCCTGCTGAGGGGCAGGATCTGGCAAATCTGTTGTATGAGTGGAATGAGTTGGGAGGATACACGTGAGATTGTATCAAGGTGCTGTATCGAGGGAGGTGGAATGGAAAGCTAGATAGACAAGAGTTTACTGACACGGTAACACAGACAGGATTGAACATCCTGGCAAGAACCTCAGGAGACCATGGTAATATGCTGCTGGGTTGGCTTTCAGAAACTTGGCAAATGTGATGGCCCCCACAAAGTGAATCGGGCACAACACATTGCCGTGGCAGACAGCATGGAAGGGACCAAAAAGCTTAGAGAATAGAGTGGATGTGCTGCATTAAGTTAGAAAAAGTCGACTATATTCCGCAGAGGGCTAGAAGGACATTCTGTTTCTCAAAGTGATAGGGAAGGCACTGAGAGGGGCACTGGCATCATTGAGAAGCTTGGTGGACCAGGGCTGACATTAATAAAAGATGCTGTTACAGTACTGGGCTTCCTGTAGCAATGGGGAATGATAGAGTCCCAAATGCCAGAGGCCAAATGGTAGTACTTAAATCTCAGGAGCCAGGTGGGCATAACTATGGCAATAAGTGGCAAAGTCTGAGTGAGGTAGGATGGCCCCACCTGTGTAATACTACAGAGATGGTTAAAGGACCACAGTTTTCCTTACAAGACAGTTGGGCAACCAACAAGGGGAGGCTGGGTCCCTATGAAGAAGGACCCTGTAACTCTGAAGCAACTGTAATCAGTAATAATTACCCCAGACCTTTCTCAAAGTTGCTTATGGTCGTTTACTCAGGGTAACCACTCACTGAAGAGAATACTCAGATGTTTCCAAAATATGAAAAAAATGTCAGGCTTTTCACAGAGTCTGAGCTGACATTGATACCCAGAGCCAAAGTGCCATCATGGGTCCCCTAGAAGGGGGGCACGTGAGGTGCATATAATAGATGGTTCCTGGACCAGATGTAAATCACAGGGGGTCCCATGGACCTATGGATCCACCTGATGGTCAGTTCCCCAGGGCCCACATGTACAATTGGAGTGGACTTGTTTGGTAGTTTGCAGAATCCTCACATCAGCTCCTTGGCCTATGAGGTAAGAAATTGTAGTGAGCAAAGCCAAGTGGAGGCTCTGAAACCACCCTCCTCCCGGCGAAGATAGTATGTAAAACAATAATACCTCATACTGGGAGGGCTGGCAGAGACTCATGCTACCCTGCAAGACCTAAAAGATGTCATATTCCTATTTCCTTCAGCAGTCTGGCACCTACAACACCTTGTTGGATTCTGATGGACAACAGTGGACTATCCCATACTTAACCACTGGTGAGCCCTGACCTGGCCAGTTAGGCTGTCCACCTAGCCTGTTGATACTGCTCAGACGTGACTGGGTGACATAACCCTAACTCAGACACATCATAGAGCAGCTGGACACCGTAATCCCAAGGCAGGGACTGCAGATACTAAGCAGAGGCACCTGGATGATGTAATTCCAAAACATGCACTTGTATACAGCGGACCACTTCCAATGCTCACACAACAGAAAAATCCATTTATTGTCCGTGAATCAGTTTCACTTAGACTTTGCTTTCCCAATATGGGACAAAACCAGCTCTCAGTCTTTTGGCTTTGACAGTGCTTCCCTATTTCTCTTTCCTTGCACCTTATTCCCAGGAGCTTACCTAGAATTCGTGCTGAATCAGTTTCCCTGTTTGACAGTAAAAGCTTTTCACTTAGCCATCAAATTTTGGCCTTGAATAGTTTTTATTTTAACACCAAGGTGTAGCCCCATTGCAGCTGTTGAGCCAGATGTGCTCTCTTTGTTGGAGAAGATCAACACCATCTCCGGCAGGTGATATATGAATATCAATCGGGCGATTTTGTTCTTGTCCGTACCCATCATGAAGCAGGAGCAGGATCACTTGGGATTCACATGGCATGATAGGCAACAGGATGATGCTATTTCTCTTACTTTATGTTACAATATAGTACAATGGGGACCTGGACTTTCTGGACATTTGAAGAATGTCATATTGGTTCACTAGATTGATGGCAACCTGTTAATTGAACTAGATGTTCAAGAAATGGGAGGTTCATTGGAGGTGTTGGTATGACATGTATTCTCCATATGATTGGAGTTAAATCCTGTAAAGACACAGGAAATTCTATATCTGTGAAATTTTTAGGGGTTCAGTTCTCACAGGCATGCTGGGGTATCCTTTTCAGAGGACAATTATTGTATCTTGCACCTTCCAGCAAAAGCAGCACAGTGCTTGGTAGGTTTCTGTGGGTTCTGGAAGTAGCATACACTGCATTTGGAAAGACTAGCCTGACCCATTTATTGAGGATAAAGAGAGTGGACAGCTTTTAGAGGGACCAGAGCATGAAAGATCTTTGCAGCAGGTCCAGGCTGTGGTGCAAGTAGCCTGCCAGCTGGAACATTTGACCTGGTAGATTCTCTGGAGCTAGCAGTTGGGCAACCAATGACGGAGGCTGGCTGATGCAAGATGGCCAAGTAATTCTTCCACTTGCTTGTTTAATGCCTCTTCAGTGGTACCCTGAGCCTGACATAGCCATGAGCCAGGATACCTGGCTTGGTAGGCAGAGCTCAGACCTGATCCCAGATTCCACTCACGCCTTTGTTCGGATACCCTTGAGAAGTACAGCCAAGGATGCTACTGTATCCTTTGAATGCAAAGTGTTCACAGCCCTCTGTTAGCGGTTCACAGTACCTCTGTAAAGGAGGTAAAACACAGATCTGCGTTTCCACTTAGATAAGAAAACTGAGGCACAACTGACTTGTAACATGAAGATGCTAAGGGTCTCGTTAAGGATCATCCAGTGAGTTATTCACTTATCCACTCACCAATTATTTACTGAGCAACTTTTGGAAACCACACTGTCCAACACCAAGTTATCCCAGCAAAGTAGACCTAGGCCTTGTTGTCAAAGAACTCAGTGTGGAGTGGGTATAGGATGAAAGGAAAGTGGGAATCAACTGGTCATTCCACCACTTGGAATAAATGGAAGCAGAGGTGTAAGTACAGGGTGCTGGGGGAACTGGGAGTGGGGAGGGGGGAGAGGGAGAGAGAGGAGACCGGGGCACTTGATGATGTTTTGAGTGGCTGGAGCCAGGGTGGGGGATGCAGAAGGGGTTTTGAGGAAGGTCCTTCAAGTCCCAGACCCCTTCCCTGTCAGGTGCTCCTGCCCCCTGGGCAGCTGTCCCCAGAGCTACAATCATGGGTGAGGCCCCAGGCCATTTCATTAGGGAGGTTTGTTTCCAGATTCATCCCCTAAGCCCCTAGTAAGTCTCTTACTTAGCGGGGAAGCAGCAAATCAAGATGACATTTCAAAAGCAGTGGCCCAGCCTATTCCTGGAAGAACAGCTAAATCCTCACCCATATTAAATACCTTCTCCTCAACAGCAGCGGCTGGGCCATTTAGGAAAATTAAAAGGAGAGGGACGAACGGAGGGTGGGGAGATTAAAAACAAGTGTAATAGTGTTTCCAGTCCTGTGGTCATTCAGAGACCTCGCATATGGCCTTTTCACTTTATCCTTCTCTTGGCTTATTCAGAGGATTGGTCATTAGGAAAGTGGTTTTGCAAAGAGGTGCTCGGGTTTCCAGCTCTCCATCATTAGGCCAGCCAGGTACCTGGCTGATGGCTGGCCCAAGACCGCGTGTCCCACAGCACACGTGCTGGAGACTTTGTATGGAAAAAATCACCCTGTAGAGATTTCTGTAAGGCAGCAGAATTCAGGGTTTGTCTTTACTCAAGTAAAGCCAATGTCCAGCAAAGGAACTGGCTGACAAATGTGGGAAAGAAGGTTTACCATTGTTGTTCATCAAACCGTGCTAAATTAAAAGAACAGTGACGTGCCATTTTTAACACATTGGATTAATACAGGTTAAGAAAAGAGAAAACTTAAATGTTACTGAGGACAAAGGGCATGCTTGTGCATTGCTGGTGGAAGTATAAATGAGGCCAACGTTTTGGAGAGCAATTAGGGCAAATACATCAAGATTTTTAATAGGTATTAAGAATTTTAAAATGTGGCAATAGTTGGTATAATAATTCTACTTCTAAAAATAGGTCATAAGGAGAGATCAGAAATGTGGGCAAAGAATTAGCCAGGAATGTGTTCATTGCAATGTGATTTCTAGCATTAGGAAAGAGAAAAATGCCTAACAATAAGAGTTTACTTATGTCAAAAGTGGTACATCCATAAGAAGAAATAGTAGTCAGTTGTTTCAACTGATTTTTTTTTTTTTTTTTGGCCAAGCCATGTGGCTTGCGGGATCTTAGTTCCCTGACCTGACCAGGGATCGAACCTGTGCCCCTGCCTTGGGAGCTCAGAGTCTTAACCACTGGACTGCCAGGGAAGTCCCTCAAACGATCTTTATGAAAGATAGGCTTATGGGAAAATACTAAGTTAAAAAAGGGTATAAAACACTTTATATACTATGAATTCTTGCAACTATGTCTCTCACATATCACCACACCTCTCTCCATCATACGCACACCCACACAATCAATCTGTCTTTATAGACCTTCACTTAACTAACCACTCAGTTGAACTGACTGACACTCTCTATTTTTTCTGTAAACGAAGCAGCTGATGCCCAGGGCACTGGAAAAGATAGTGATAAATCAGCTTTTCATTTCTGCTTCCCCCAGCTCCGCTGCATGCTTACCAAGAGTCCACTGTTTATTATTCTCTTAATTATCTACCAAATTTATCTGAGAATGTATTATTGAGGATTTCTGCTTCTATTCAAAAACGTGCTTGACCCACTTTTTTTTAATGTGTGGGAGCAGATTTGGTATAAGAGTTAAGGCTAACCTTGTAAAAGGAGCTGAGAAACTTTTTTTTTTACTATGTTTTGATTGGATTAATAAAATTTCTTGCTTAAATGTTTGGTAGAAGTTGTCTGTAATATTTTCTTCGTGGAAATATTTTTTATTTTGGATTCAATTTCTTAATAATTATAGAACCACTAGAATTTCTATTTCTTATATCCATTTGAAAGTTGTGTTTTTCATAAGAATTTATCCATTCTACTTAAACTTTCAAAATTTTGCCATAAAATTGCTCATGATATCCTCTCTCTTCTTTCCCCCAGTGTCTGTGGCTCTGAAGTTCATGTCCTCTTTTTCATTCCTAACTTTGCTTATTTACATCTCCTTAAAAACCAGGACACTATCAATTTTATTAATCTTTTCAGTAAACCAAATTTGGTTTTGTTGATCCTTTCTGTTTTATGTTTAGCTTCTCTTTCATTCATTTCTACTCTTATCTTAACTATACAAGTTTTTCCTTCTGAATCTTAGGTTTATTTTGTTGTTGCTGTTGATGATGTTTTCATAATTTCTTGAGATAGGTGTTATGTGCATTAATTTCTGTCTTTATACGCTTCTAAGGATGTAAGTTTCCCCATAATTTTATGTTTAACTGGTTTCTACAAGTTTTAAATGAAATATTTTCAGTTCAAGATATTTTGTTTAATTTCCATTGTGGATTTTACTTTGTTTAGAATAATATTACTTAATTTACAAATATAGTTATCCTTTTCTAAATAGATTATTAGCTTAATCTCATTGTGGTCAAAAAGCATTCAATCCTTTAAAAATTTTCAGACTTGCTTTAAGCCTCAGTGTGTGCAATTTTTTACATATGTCTGATGTATACTTGAAAATAATGTGTATTCTGCAAATGTTGGGCCCAGGATTTTATAAAAGCACTGATTTCATAACTTCATTTTACTTCTGAGAAACCTCTAGGAGTTGCCATCATGTCTTGCTTACATCTGTGTTAAAAGGCTACTCTGATGGGTCCTTAAGTAGCTTCCCTGGGTCACATAACTACTAAATGTGAGTCAGACCTAGGTCTTTTAGTTCTAAATCGTTTCCTTGTTATTTCCCCTTTATTCTACCTTTCCCAAGACTTTGTTTGGTGGGAAGCTTTTTAGAGATGAAATAAGAGTTCCATAACCAAAGGATCTGTCGTCAAGTTTTGGAAATGTGGCCAGAGCAGTATGGTAAGAAAAGCAATAGAAAGAATGGAAGGAATAAACAAAATTCTCAGTATTTAGGGTCAGTATTTAAAGAGGATAGGATTGTTTATGTAGAATATCCAGAAGAATCTACAGATAAAATATTAGGCTTAATAAGAAAGTTTAGCTGGCCATAAAGACAATGTACAAAAATCAATCCTGTTTCTATATGCCAGCAGCAATCAGATAATAAAAAATGTAAAAAATACCACTTTAAACATATCAACAAATATCAAATACCTAGAAGTAAACCTAACAAAACTTGTGCAAAACCTCTATGGAGAAAACTAGAAAATATTGTTGAAAGAAAATAAAGAAGTAAAGAATAAAGAATAGAGACATACAATGTTCATAGATTGGAAGACTCAATATTGTAATGATATCAGTTCTCAAAGCGATCTATAGATTAAATGCAATCCCAATGAAAGTCCCAAATATTTTGTTTTTGTGGAGCTTTACAAGGTGATTCTAAAATTTATATGGAAATGTAAAGGGACAAGAACAGCAAAGACAATCTTATGGAAAGAACAAGTATGTAACGCTTCTTTGACACATTATAGAGCTACAGATATTAAGACAATGTTACTGGCACAAGGATAAATAGATACAGTGATGGATCCAGAAACAGATCATGTATATGTAGACATTGATTTATGACAAAAATGGTACTGCAGAGCAAGAAAGAATGGTCTGGGGAAATTGGGTATCTACATGAAAAAAAAAAGAAAGAAAGAAATTTGACCTTTACTTCATATCACACACAAAAATCAAATCCAGATACGCTGTGTATATAAATGATAAATGCAAAACAAAGAAGCTATGGGAAGATAAGATGGGACAATATCTTCATGACTCTGGGGATAAGGAGATTTTCTATATGGCCCATAAGAATCACTAAACATAAAGGGAAAAGACTACATTAAAATCAAGGACTTCAGTTCATCAAAAGATATTGTAAAAACAAAGGGAAAAGTGAAGTGACAGAATAGAAGAAGATACTTGACACACATATAGCAGTCAAACAGTCCATCTCCAAAATTGATAAAGGACTCCTACAAATCAATAAGAAAAAGACAAACAACACAATAGAAAACTGAGCAAAGGAGTTAATCAAGCACCTCATAAATGATGACACCCAAATGTCTAATACACGTATTAAAAGCTGGTCAATCTCATTGCTAATAAGGGAAATGGAAATTTAAACCACAGTAAGACACCCACCAGAATGGCTAAAGTTAAAACATCTGGCAACATCAATCTTGGTGAGGATGTGGAACAATGGGAACTCCCTACATTGCTCAAGGGAGTGCTATGTTAGTACAGCCACTGTGGAAAAGAGTGAGGAATTATCTAGCAGAATTGAAGATACTCAGCCTAAGACCCAGAAATTCCTTTCCCACAGATATACACCAAATAAAGGTGTGCCTGTGTGTGATATTGTGATATAATAAATACATATTTTGGTCTTCATCCTCAGCTCCTGAATAGAGATCCTAAAACCTTTGTAATTTCCTAAGAAATAAAGGTTCTAGGAGCATCATTTGTTCTAATAGTTGGTCTTTGACCCAAGTTCCTGATACAGAAATCCTAAATCCTTGGAATTTCCTGTGTAATAGCAGCATCTTTTATTCTAATGAGGTGACTCTTGTTGGGCTCCTCCTGGATGGGAGGTGGTCACCAGAGAAACCAAACAGTGATTAGAAGCTTGGAACTTTCAGCTCCCCCCGCCACCCATCCTCTGAGGAGGGGAGAGGGGCTAGAGATTGAGTTAATAATCATTTCTACATGATGAAGCCTCTATAAAAATCCCTGAACAAATCCATGCATGGATTTGGAGAGCTTCTGGGTTGGTGAACACATCCGTATGCCGGGAGGGTGGAACACTCCAACACCATGGGGACAGAAGCGCCTGTGTGGGCCCCTTCTGGACCTCACCCTGTAAACCTCTGGCTGTTTATCTGTATCCTTTATCATCTCCTTTATCATATGACAAACTGGTAACATAAGTATTTCCCTGAGTTTTGTGAGCCGTGATAGCAAATGACTAAACCTGAGGAGGGGTTCTTGGGAACCTTCAATTTGCAGCCAACTTAGGCATAAGTGGGGGTAACGTGGAGACCCACTATTTGCAATTGGTGTCTGAAGTGGGGGCAGTCTTGTGGGACTGAGGCCTTAATCTGTGGGATCTGATACTAACTCGAGGTAGATAGTGTCAGAATTGAATTGTAGGACACCCAGCTGGTGTTGGAGAATTGGTTGGTGTGGGAAAAACACCTTCACATTGGGTATCCAGAAATGTTCTGTGTGTGTGTAGAGGAAGAAGAGTTTTTCCTTTCACCGTGCTCTGGGATAGACATAAGAATACTTATTAACAGCTGAATAAAAAATGATGGTAAATTCCTATACTGGAATACTATACAGCAATGAAAAGGGTTAAGTTACACATAACAACCAATCAATTTAAAACATATAAGGTGATCATTAGATGCCGGACATACTGTATGATTCCATATATTTATACTGTGAGGTTGAAAGGGAGGGCTATGATTGGAAAGTGACCTATGGTGGCTTCTGGAGTCCAGGCAAGTGTTCAGTTTTTTTTTTTTAACTTGGGTGAGGAGCACATAGATATTCATTTTACAGTAATTTGTTAAGTCGTACATTGATACGTGGAGAATTTTCTGAATGTGCATTTTATTTAACAATAAAAATGTTTGAAAAGGTCTCAGTATCTTAGAAACACCTATTTCGTTGCCTGAGCCAGGTGGGCTGTAGGAAGTGAGAGGCTGGACATGGGGCCAGGGGATTTTGCACAAGATTGATCCTTACAACATCTCTACAAAGCTGGTCAGTGGCATGCCTGTTTTATAGGAGAATTAACTGAGACTAGGAGAGGTGAAGTCATTCGTCTGAGTTCGCACAGTGAGTTTGCAGCTGAACCACAGTTAGAATCTAGACCGAGGTCTGTGCCTGTTCACAGTAACACAAACTCCCCTGAAGTGTCCATTCACAAATACTTTCCTGTTTGTCAGTAGCACGCTGACAGTTACCAGAAATGTTATGACCGCAGCTGACTCAGCCTCTGCTAATGGCAGGTGGTCTGACAGGGCTATTGTTGTCTGCAGCTTCTGGCCCTGTGGAGGCTCTGCTAGCGCTCTTCTGACCGGCTTGTGCCCAGCCCCGGCTTCAGGTCTGTAGCAGGGAGGAAGGTACGTCTCACCTCCTTCCTCCTGGTCGATAAGCTCAGTAAGAGGAAGGTGCTGGCTTCTGATACTGAGGCCTCTTCCAAATCCCCGTGGAGCCCCCTGACTTCCAGAGCCACTCTATTTTTGGAGACCCGACCTGGCCATGTGTTTATAAACAGCCCTGTGGCAGGTGGAGCCCTGCTGGCCTGTGGGGCCTGCCCGGTGCGGATTATACCTGTACTTGCAACAATGGATTCCCAGCCAGCAAAGCACTCCACACAAACCCCTGCCCCTTGGCCCCTCTGTTTGTTTTGCTTTGCACCGACCTGAAATGGATACCTTCACGGGTCCCTGCAGCAGGACAGACAGCAGTTGGGACCTGTGGGGACAATGGCTGTGCCCACCTGTAGGTCATGGGTCAGGCTCGCCAGGGCAGCCCTGTCAGTGCTTCAAAAGCGGAGGCCTCAGTCCTGCTGGGCTCCACCCATGGATCAGTGGCCGCCTGGCCCACAGGTGCGCCTGGCTATTCAAGTCCCAGTGACCAGGATGGGGGGTGGTGCTGGGCTGTGTGCGGGCGGCTTACCTGGGATTACAGCTCAGTCACAGGTGTCCACTCAATGCCCAGGAAGGGAAGCTGGGCCGGGGCCTCACATGCGTAAAGCAGGATGGGGAGCAGGCGGGATACCTGTGTCTCCCTGGAAAGAATATCTGCTCACAGGCTGTCCTTGTGTGGCATTTCATGGGACAACTTGGCAATTCTTGGTCCATGTTTTTGAGAAGAACTTCTGGAAACTTTATAAATTTGAATATATTGTTTTTGGTCTAATGAGTCAATACTTACCAAGAGGTTCTTTTAGAAAAGTGGGAGGAGAGGGATGGAAAAGCTGTGTGTGTGTGTGTGTGTGTGTGTGTTTTGGGAGGGGCTGGTGCTGAAAAAAAAATCATAGAAGGCCAGTGGAGAGGTATCTTATTTAGGGGTTCACACAGAATTATTCACTGTGCCCCGACTACATGCCAGGATCACTGGGACACAGACATCCTGCTGTTCATTCATTCGCTGGTTCATTTTGCCAACGGACCAACCAACAGGCATTTCCTGAGGGACTATTATACTGTGTCCCAGATTCTGGGCTAGGCACTGGGGATACAGAAAGAAACAGACGGTTCCAACACTCAAGGCCTCTCAGTCCTGCAGCAGAGACAGGGATATGAGCAGACAATTGTAGGAGACTAAAACAGGCTTCTCAGGGTATCTGGAGAGGCGTGCCGTGGAGCGGACCGGAACTCAAGCAGGTTTCCCAGGATGGAGAGCTTTCCAGAGGGCACAGGGGAGAATGAGCTGCAGGCAGAGGTGTACGGACTGGAACATTTGGGGGGGCTGCAGGCTCTGGTTAGGGTGGGGAGCGGACGGGGGTGATAACACGGTTGGAAGGAGGCTGGGAGCGTGGGTCTAGGCCTGACCATGTAGGGTGTGCTAAGTAGCTGTACTTAAGAGTTTGGGTTTATCTTCAGGACAAGTGAAGGCAAGGTTGGGTTTTAAGTATGGAAGTGACCTGTCTAGATTTGAATATGGAAGGCTAACCTGGGGAGAGGTGGTAGGGGGCCTGACTGCAAAAGGATTAAGAATTGTTAGAAGGTAGAAGTTCCCTGGGAATGACATGGTTTTAGACCCCCGGGTGAGGAGGTGGTGGCAACAGGATGATCTGTGAGGACTCTGAGGGGCACACTTCTGAGGCCCAGCTGAAGGCTGTGTCCTGGGGTGGGCAGGCCCTGATGGGCATGTGTCTGCAGCTGAGAAAGTCTGTGGGGATGGATGGGTGACCTTAGACCCAGCCTCACCCGGACCTGCTCACTGCCTGCCTTTGGGGCCTCCAGGACCTTGAGAAGCTCCATGACACAGGAGGACCAGCCCATCCAGTCTGCCCATTGTAGTTTCATACAGTAGACATTAGTTGAACACCTCCTATGTGCCAGGCCCTTTGCTAGACACTGGGGCCGTGAGATAAGCAAGTTGAACAGTTTCCTGCCCTGATGGACTGGTTGGCAGTCTAGTAGGAGATCTAGATAATTAAATGAATGATAATGCTAATAGTAATATTTATTAGATGTTTACTATGTGCCAGGCACCGTTCTAAACACTTTATAAGAATTAAGTTGTTTAATCCTAATAATAACCCTTTGAGGTAAGTACTATTATTATGCCTATTTTACAGACGAGATAACTAAGGCACAGAATTCTTTCCCATGTTCACACAGCTTGTAGGTGGCAAGAGCTAAGATCTGAACCCAAATCTGTTCTACCAGCGTCTGTGGTCTTAACTGTTATGTAATACTGCCATTTCCTTGGGGACCACACCTACTTAAGCCTCTCCAATGTTCCCCAACAGCTTCGGACTAATGCACAAATTATTTAGCTTGCCCGCACCCCCTCCCCCACCAAGACCCTCCATGACCCGACTGTGCTCGCCCTTGGCCCTCCACCTCCCTGCTCGTGGTTCCCTACGCCTGCACGCTGCTTCACCCTGCCCTGCCTTCATCCATGCTCTTCTCTCAGGAGGGAGTGAAAGGCAAGTGGGTTCATCTTTCCAGACCCAAGTGTCCTGTCCCCTGAGGAGGCTGACCTCTCCAGGCAGTTGAGTGATCCCTTCTCTGAGTATCAGTGAGGTTGGTTCATCCATTGATTGTAGCCTGTTCTTACAGACATCATATAGACTTGATGTGCCTTGACCTTCCCCACTAAGCTGTCAGCTTCTTGAAGGTGAGACAGAGTCTAACTCATCTCTGCACCCTCCATGGGTTTCAGAGAGCACATAATATTGATTACTGAATAATCACAGAATTAAATTAAGTAACCGACATGGTTTTTCCTGCATACTTACTGGGTGCTCAAAAGGAATGACCGCCCTGTCCTCATGGACTAACATGCATATTCAACAATTGATGAATTCTGGCAACTTGTTCCACTTAGGGCTGTGGTGACCTGTGATCACCTTGGGGGAAGTTTGCCCATTTTACAGATAAGACAACTAAGGCTCAGAAACCTTAGGTAACTTTCCCACATTTACATAGCTTATCCTCTACTTTTTGAAGCATCTCCTGCTCCGAGGTGGCCAGCAGTTAGCTGGCATATGGTTGGTGCTCAAAAAAATTGAATTTGAGAGGATAAATGAATCTATTCTTTTGGGAAGATTATTTTCATGTTGGAAAGCTCACTTGGGCAGGGGTCTAGAGGATGGGCTGGATGGGGCCTAACTGCAAAGGGGCTGGGAATTGCCGGTTTGTTTGAACAGCAGCTAACAGAAAAGCAGAGGTTTCCCTGGGCACAAGATAGGACTGTGGCTCTGGGAGGACTGGAGGGCTTCCTGGGGAGGGTCCCCGGGGGAGCGCTGATGTCAGGGAGGATGAGCAGAGGCCGGGGGGGGGGACGCTCAGAGCCCTTCTGGCTCTGGCTGGACCACCAGCCAGTAGTCCCTTTCCCCTGTTATTGGGGGTGGCAGACACAGTTTGTCACACACGTATCCCTTGACCTTTCCAACGTCAGTAGGCAAGCAGGGGCCAGGCACAGTAGGGCCTTTTAGCTCAAGGATAAGGCTTTCCACTGAGATGGAAACATTAGAGGGGTTTGGGGCAGAGAGGAGTGATTTCATGGGATTTATGTGTTGCTGTGTGCATTCACACTGTGGGTGTCAAGGGTAGAAGGGGGAGACCCACTGGAGGCAATTGGGATGATGCAGAGGAGTGAGCTTTGTGACTTGGGCCAGTGTGGTGGTGATGGAGGTGGTGGAAAAGTGATTAGAGTCCGGATATATTTAGAAGATAGAGCCTGTGGGAATTAATGATTTGAAGATTTTGGGCCTGAGCAAGTGAAAGAATGGAGAGGTCATTAACTAAGATGAAAAGACTACAGAAATAGCAGGTTTGGTGGCTACTTGGGACATGTTAAGTGTGAGATGCCAGTCATCTCATCAGATCCGCATAACTTCCTGCCAGGCACAATTATCCCCATTTTACCAACAAGGAACTCAGAATTCTAGGAAGAGGGGCTGCTTCTTCGAGGTCACTGAGCTAAAGAGTGGTGGGGGTGGGAGGTTTTAGGCCTGCTTCACATCAAAACCCCTATTTGTTTGTTCAAAATCCCTGCTTGTTTGGGAAGCTGGCTTTCCTGTAATTTGTCCTAAACTTCCCTCTCTCAAGAGTCCTCTCCCACCCCAGAGCCCCCACATTATGGACAGCCCCCCTTTGTACACTACTGCTGTTGACCCTGCCCATTTCTCAGTGGTGAGTAACTGAGTTTGAGATTCCATGGGTGGGGTTTTGTTTCTGCTACTTAATGCCTATGGTTGTTCTGTCCTGCTTTTTCCAGCTCATTATTGGTCATGGATATCTCCTCTTTAGTTCCTGGTTCTAGCTCACGAACCCAACCTAATTTTAACACTGCTCCTGGGGGGAATGCCATTTCCATTGCAATAGTCTGCTTTGCACCCAATTTCCTGGAATGTCCCATGGACAAATGAAGGGCATAAGGGTATGGAATCTTCTAAAGAATCTCCTGAAGAGGAGCCATATCCTCTTGGAGTTATGACTGATTTCAGATCTAGGACAGGAAAGGCCCCCAGATGATCCAGGATCATCTTGTCATATTGGAAGGAAGGAAGGCATCAAAGATGCATGGGGTCGTGTCCAAGGTATAAACTAATATTTTGAATTATTGCCATCAGGAAAGAAACAATTTGCATAAGCTCCGTTGGCTCATGGGTAGGATGCTGTTGCAATAAATCTAACAGTTTTGAAAACATCAACTCAATCGCAGAGAACTGACACCTGCAAATAAACTAAGAGGTTCAATTACACTTAGTTCCCCTAACCGACTCTCTTCATCCAACTCTGCAACTGCATTTTTATGGCAGTGATCATGGCAGTAAAATCATTTCTCAGCTTTTCCTTGCAGTTGTTAAGAGTATTGACTTTGAAAAAATATGCTAGATAAAACATCTCAGAGCCACTCGACATTTCAGTGAACAAAGACTTTTATTCACCTTGATGAGTTTTTTGCACTTAGTCATGGCACGGTTGATATTTTCCTTTATGACAAGATCAACCTCAAGTTTGGAAACCTAGATCAGCACCTTCTTTCTATTAAGCCAGCGCACATATGCGGGGTAAAGCAAGTTTAAAAAAAAACACACACAACTTTTCATTTTGTTATAAAGTGGCCTTAAGAGACAAGTATTCAAACTGTTAAATTTTCTAAACTAAATTTGATGAAATGTTTACCACTTAGAACTCAAGAGCAGACCTTTAGAAGTACACCCCGTGTGTGAAGCAGTTTCCAGGGACACTCATTGTGTGAAATAGTCCCCAAGGCCACTGTTTTCTGCCAGCATTTTGCCCACCAGAGTTTTGGCTCACCTGTGCAGGAGGCTGAGCTGCTTATTTCCAGTTGATATTGTTCTTTTTGGACTTACACATCTTGTTGAGATGTTTTCCCTTGTTATTTTACCATCAACCACTTTAGGAATTGACATGTCTTCACAGACACTCATTAGCATTATGGTGAAGAAAGATGGATAAATGGGCCAAATCATCAATATCTGTTTTCATAAAGTCATTCTAGTCTATCTTTTAGAACCCACTAAAATGCATTGGTAGACAGTGCCACTCTGTAAGGACACCTTTTCCAAATCAGTTGCCTCTTTTTGATGCAAAAAGAGGTGTGGTCCTATCTGCAGTGAAACCCTTCAACTTGACTCCTACTACTCAAGCTGTGACTTCTGAGGCATTTCTGAAACAGACTAAATAAATCTTTAAGAGACCCTTGAATTTGCTTTTTTGCATTTGTTTTTCACTAATGTTCTCAGTCAAGTCTTCTTTCTTTTAGGTTTTAAAATTATTTTGTGATTTTTTTTTCTTTGAAATTGCATACTTGACTTTTTCAATGTCATTGCATGGAGATGGCTTTCATCCATTATTTCATGTGCTCATCTGTAACTCCATTAAAATAAAACTTCCCTAAAATAAAACCCATCTCAACTTCCACTGTTCAGTATTTGAGGGAGTTGCTTGCCACCAGTTCACTAGGTGTGGCTAGGGTGGAGCTCTGGCCCTGGTAGCTGTCACGGTCATGTAGTGGACCTCAAGGTCAACAGCTTATCTGTCATAACCATGTGACTCATTTTATTGTGAATTTGCCTCCATAGCCTCATAGTTTCACTGGTTACAAGTTTATGCTTCCGATCTCCTATTTTTAACCACGGATACGTTCTAAATTGAACACATAATTTGAAAATTACTATACTTTAAAAAGAGAAACGAAAAATAACCAACACCCCAGAACTTCTGGTCTCTTTGTGTTTGGGGAAAATTTGCTGTGGTGGGAAGTGGAAAGATGCCCAGTGATGTTTGTAAACAGAGTATGTGATCAAGAGGAACAAGAGCAGGCAGCCGAACAGATTTAGGAGGTTCATGGGTTTATGGAGTCAAAGTGAAAATAAAACTGGTTTCTAAGTTGGCAAACTCCTTTTTCAGAACATTTCAGAGAATTGCTGAGAAAACACATGCCCTGCCCAGCCCTGGCCTGCGGCTGAGACATTGGCCAAATCTGTTTTTGCTGCAGCAGTGAACTTAATTCACTTTAACTAGAAGGCATTGGCTTTCCAAGAGAAAGCTAGGCTAAACCAAGAGAACTGAATTGTTCCATGTCTCACTGCATATACTACTTTTCTGTTATCTAGTCTTTGGCAAAAATGTCTCAGATCAGCAGAGATCAGTAAGATTTTGCTGATTTTACTTGTGCATATATGACATAAATCCTTTTTATTTTGGAATTTGCTTAAAACACATTCAAGTTTTTAAAAAATAATACATGCTTACTGTTAAAACTCAATACAGAACTCTGTAAGGCAAAAAATTGAAATTCTTCTCTTTCCATTCACTTACTAATCTCATTCCCCCCATCCTACTCCTTAAGATTAACCACTATCAATAATTTGCTATTTATTTGTTCAGATCTTTCTATCACTCCACTTTCTTTTTAATCATACACACAAACACGTGCAAGTATGTCATTTGAACTTAGAAGACAAATATAGGATCATATTATTTTGCAATTTGCTTTTTTTACTCAGCTATACATCTTGGCAACTCTTTTTATTGTCTGATTTATATCAGTGTACCAGCATTTAGCCATTTCTTTACTCATTGACACTTGTTTCCAAGTGTTCACTATTACAAAAAAGCCCCCAGCGAACATCCTTTGTTTGCATGTCCTGTGTACTTCTGTGCACATTTTTTCTGTGGGCTAGAGTCCAAAAGTGGAATTGCTGGGTCAGTGAGTGTGCAGACTTAAGAAACTGATAGATGCCGCCAGATTGTCCTCTGAAATCTTTGTATCTATTTATGTTGCCACCAACAACGAATGAGAACATCATTCTTCCCAAACCCTTGCCATCTGTAGTTATTATCAATCTTTAAAATCTTCCCAAGCTGATAAGAGAAAAATGACATTTTCTTGTTATTTTAATTTGTGATGATCTGTTCATTCAGAAAGCTGAGCCTATTTTCATATGTTTATTAACAGTGGTTCTCAACTGGGGATGATTTTTGTCCCCACAGGACATTTGGCAATGTCTGGAGACATTTTGATTGTTATGACCTCGGGGCGGGAGGTGGCGGTATTACTGACGACTGGTGTGTAGAAAGAATTACTGGCCTCAAATGTTAATAGTGCCGAGGTTTAGAAATCCTGGTTTATTAGCCATTTGTGTTCCTTCTGTGAATTGCCTATTGATTATCTTTTTGTTGGGAACTCTTTATACGCTGGAGATCTTAATCCTTTGTTTATTTGTATATATTACAAACATTTTCCCCATCTGATATTTACATTTAATTCTGTTTTTGATGTCTTTTGCACTAGAGAATTAAATTTTTATGTAGATAAATCTACTTGTCTTTTTCCTTTGATAGGGCGTTTTAATTTTTCACCATCCTTGGAAAGTTTTCTTATCCCAAGTGTATATAAGCATACTCCTATATTTTATTCTAGTATTTTCAGTTTCATTCATGTCAATGTTTAGTTCTTTAATCTATGTGGAATTTATTTTTGTGTCAGTATGACAAAACCTTTAAGAACTTTCTAATTAAAAACCTTTCACTTTCAAATCTATAAGTAAGATTGATACTATAGGAAGATAAACCATGTTTATCCAGTGGTACCCTCTGAGTATGCCTTCAGAGGGGACGAGTGAAGGTCCAAGGGACAAATTTAAGCTCCCAAGCAGTGCCTTGGAAGCCCTGCAAGATCTGTCTCCAAACCTCCTTTCCAATTCCTTCCTAACCTGTCACCACCTTCAGAAAGCCTTCAAGGATTCTCCAACTTGCAAGCATGCGTTTTGCCTTTAATCTCTTAGAACATGTTATTAAGTGCTCCTATTCTGCCTAGTTGTTTTGCTTTGTTATTATTATTTTTTAAGGAAGGCTTTTCCATCCAACCAGCCAGCCAGTTTCTGGGGGACAGTTTCAGTGCTCCTGTACATGATCGGTATTCAAAACATTTCTCCATGTGAATGAGAATACACTGCCATCCTCAGAGTCTGGGGGTAAGTGCAGACTCCTGGCAGAGCATCTGTGTTTGTGTGTTGGGGGGAATGGGAAGCTAGGATCCCTTTGCTGCTTCTTTGAGGGAAGGACAGGCTGGGGAGGGGACAGTGAAGGAGCTCTAGCCAGTTTTGCCACTGACCCTCAGTATGGCCTTGGGCAGCCTCTTCCCTGTTTCAGTTTCCTCCTCTGACAAGGAACTTTAGAGATGGCAAATATAAACTCCATGAGATCAGGAACTGTGTCTTTTTTTTCTCCTCACAGTACCCCAGCCCCTTGCACGGCACTTGACACTCACTAATCATTTGCAGAATGAATGATGAATGGATAGATGTGCCTCTTGGGCCTTCATGCCCTGTCCCATGCCCCTGCCAGGCATTGCTAATCAATTAGAACCTTTTTTCCTCTCAATTAGGATGTGGCTTTTTTTTTTTGAGTTTGGCTGCAACAGACACTGGTGATCAGTTAGTGCTGGTGTCAGAGAGGACACCTGTGCGCCAGCTCTGGGTTAGGGGTTTCCGAGCTCCCCTGGGGCCCTTCCTGAGAGGCAGGAGTTATTCTGTGTGTTCTGGTTGGTGCTCTCCCAAAGCGCAGAGGTGCAGGTCCCCGGTGCCCCTGCGAGTGGTCACCACTCATCCCACCAGGGACCTGCTTTTCTTTCTAAGCTTGGGTTTCTCATAAAATCAACTTCACTGCAAGGGGCCCCTGGGGCTGGGCTTTACGTAAGGAAATGGGAACAATTAATGGGCTTATCTGATGAAAAGTAATGCTGCTAATGATTTATTAATTATCATGAGGTTTATCTTTCCGCTTCTTATTAATCAAAGATGTCCTGGAGCTCTGGGGCTCCACATGAGGGGAGCAGACCTAGACGCAGCCTGGGGGAGGGGGGCGTGGGCTGGAGCCAGGTGCCCCTAGCTTCCCTGGTCCTTCCCTGGACCATTCTATCCTAGGGGTTAAGACCCTCGGATTGTGGGCAAGGAAAGCCCAGAGGGACAATGGAGAGGCGCGCCATGTTGTGTTGGTCACCTACTGTGTGCCAGTCATCGTGCAGGGTACTTTATAGCCAGCCATTCCTCACTCCAGACCTACAAAGGAGGAATTATTATTCTCACTGCTTTAGATGAGGAAACGGAGGCCAAGAGATGTTAAGGAGTTTGCCCAAATTATACTGTTAGAAATGGTAGAGCTGGGATTTGAACACGGGTATGTCTGTCCCCAGACTGGATGCCTTTCAATTGGAAAGGCCTAAATGAGAATCGAAGGAGTCTGGGGCAGCACCCCTGGGCAGAGCTGAGCTGAGGGTCCAGTTCTACAGTGTGTGTTCCAGGGCCACAAGAGAGTGAGGGTAGGGGGACCGGGGAACAGCGCTTTCCTCGGGCCTCAAGGCTTTTGCTGTCTCATGAATGACGCAAGATTCATACCCAGGAAACAGGTGGGCACCCCTGGGCTCAGGGCACACCTGCATGGGTAAGCACTCTTCCCAGGGCGCAAGCTTCCTCACAGGAGGTTAGTGCTTCATGGGAACAAGGATGTGTTGGGGTCTTGCAGGTTGGGTAGAATTGGATAGACGGGACACTATGGGGAGGGTTTTGGGCAAGGGAAACAGCTTGATGAAGGTGAGAAGGGGCAGAAATGACCATGCTTACTGAGGGGATAGCAAAGAAGAGCTCAGACTAACCGCCACTGGGGAGGGAGGGAGTCCGGGGTAAGCAGCCATGGGAGGAAGGGAAGAGGGACCATTACCAAGTTGAGGCCTAGGACCTGGTGGCTCCTGCCCTCCATGACCCCTTTCTGACCCCAGTGAAGAGAGCAGCAGATATCTTGAGTGGTAAAACATGTGAGGATGTGAGTTTATGTGTGTGTGTGTGTGCGCGCGCATGTGTGCGTGCACAAGTGAACATGCATGTTTACGGGTGAGAGTGTGTGTTCCTCTGTAAGATTCTAGCAAGCATCTGAATAACCACTTGGGTGGGAATATTTTATGTGTCTAAGTGAGAGCATGCAAATATCTGTGGGTTCGAGTGAGTGTGCATTGGTGTGAGTGTGTTTAAGCGTTAGAGTGAGAGGGAGCTCTGGGAACACGTGTGAGAGCATATGTGGACAAGGTAGTGTGTCTGTCAGTCTTTGTTCTGTGTGAAGGTGTGTTTGTGGGGCGCGGTGGGGCTTCGGGCAGCCCGAGTCCTTGTCTGGTGTGGCGGAAAGGGCAGGCGGAGCTGTGGGTGGGCGGGGGGAGGGTGAGAGGGCTCTGCAGGGCCCTGGGGAGAAGGGCTGAGCGCCCTGCCCTTTCCGGTGCTTAGCTGAGGTGCTGCCGTGGGCCAGGAGCCAGGGCAGGGCTCCTCAGTCAGGTGAGCCCCGCATTCTGCCCGTGAACTGGGAGCCTCTGCAGCCTTGGCCTTTCAGGTGACTGCTGGACACTATGGGGGACCCCAGGGAAGGGAGAGAGGCCAGCCTAGGAGCTCAGAGCCACCATCTTTGGGCTGTGACTCAAACTGGCCCCATTGCCTTCCCGTAAGCCCCAACCCCCATGGCTCCAAGGCTGCCGCCTCCCTGCCTCTGTTGTGCTGTGAGTAACCACATGGCCTTTGTGGCAGAAGAGAGCTGCATGGGACTTCCCTGGTGGCACAGTGGTTAAGAATCCACCTACCAATGCAGGGACACGGGTTCGATCCCTGGTCTGGGAAGATCCCACATGCTGCGGAGCAACTAAGCCCGTGCACCACAACTACTGAGCCTGTGCTCTAGAGCCCATGAGCCACAACTACTGAGCCCGCGTGCCACAACTACTGAAGCCCGCGCACCACAACTACTGAAGCCCGTGCACCTAGAGCCTGTGCTCCGCAACAAGAGAAGCCACTGCAATGAGAAGCCCGCACACCGCAACGAAGAGTAGCCCCCGCTCGCCACAACTAGAGAAAGCCCGCGTGCAGCAACGAAGACCCAATGCAGCCAAAAATAAATTAATAAATTAATAAATTAAAAAAAAAAAGTGAGCTGCATGGTGTTGGTGGGACACGAGATCTATGGGGTCCTGGTGCCAGGGCCCTGGGCAGGGACGGCAGCCATAGAACTGCACATTGGATGATGTCCCCACAGCCCACCTTGGCCCACCCAGGCCGGGCAAAGCCCTTGAGGTCACCTCTGTCAGCCAATCCCTATCCCACATGGAGGTCAGCTGGGTCAAAGACCCCCACGGCTGAATCCCGCTTTCTCAAGAACACTTCTTCCCACAATGGCCAGCCATCCAAAACATTTCCTAGGATGATAACTCCCTTTTATTCATCGGAGAACTTAAACACTTCATGAGAGCTCATCTCGTGGAGAAATAGAAGGTGGGGTAGGAGAGGCTTTGGGAACAGGACCGCGGGGCCTCCTCCTAGTGATTCAGGGCAGGCCCCCCTTCGGCTCCATCCAGGGCCCTCTTGTCCTTTCTTATCCCATCTGTTCCCCACCCCCCTGCTGTCTATGGGCCTGGCCCCCCTACCCACTGCATTCTACTCTCAGCCAGCCTTGTTGACTCAGGATCTGGGTCTGCTCCGGTTGGCATGGGGTGTCCCACGTGGAGCGGTCCCGGGTCCACCAGTCCAGGTCAGGTCCCCTGCTCTCAGAGATGCTGCCTTGTCTGCTCCTGGCCCAGAGGCAGGAGTGGGAAGGGCTGCCGCCCACCTGCATCCGGGTGGGCCTGGCTCTCTTCAAGCAGTTGGGCTCCAGCTGCAAACTCCCAAACACATACTTTGAGAGGTCAGCCTGGCCTGCGGCTGGGGCATTCCATTATTTCGGTGACATATCTTTGAACATGCTGCAATTCCTGCAGCCCCAGCTCAGGCCCCAGTCCCAGCCGCAGAGCTGTCTAGATACTAGGGGAGTGTTGGAGGAGTACTCAGCCCTAGACTAGTTCCTAGGCAGAAAGAGAAGGTACTGAGGCATGGGGGCTGTGCCCTGAAGCCCCTAGCACCCTCTTTTGGCCTGAGCACTGTCCTTGGCTATTTTTTTCAAACGCAGATTCCTTGGGAGAGTAACAGATGAGAGTGACATATGAGATTCTTAATAGCTGAGCATGGGAAACATTTTCTATCGTTTCCTCCAACAGCGGGAAGATGAGGGAGCCCTAGAAAGGGAGAAACTAGTATTGGCCTGCTCTACGGTTTTTATTTTTCCTTTTCCTTAATCCATCCCTGTTTTTACTTCTGATTCCAACAGACCTATCTATAAAAAGTCCTTTCCAGATGGTCTATTTTGAAGTATTGAAAATGGTACCCTAGACAGGGAGGCCAGGGAAAGGATAGATAAGTCTGTTTTTAAGCCCTGCCTGTTATTTGCTAGGTGACAATCAACAAACTCCTTAACCTCTCTGAGCCCAGTTCCTCAAGCTACCATATCACCATTTCCAAGCCCCCTCCTATCTGTTGTGCCTTAGGACCCGTGTACGCCAGCTGTCTGCACTCATGGGCCCAGGGCACCCTTGCTTGTGATTGGGATCCCTTCTGCTTGCTGGGCTGGAGGGAAGGCGTGCTGCCTGATGAGTGTGCTAATGTGAGAATGGTGGTGACCACAGCCCCAGCCACAAGCCCCTGGCCAGACTGGCGGCTCCTATGTCCCTGGGGTGTGCCGAGCTGGGGCTAGTTGGGAAGCAGCTCTTTCCCTGAAAACTCATCATTTTTGTGTAATAAAAGCGCTGGAATTCTGGAGATGACTCTCTACAGCGGAGAGGGTTGCTTTCTTCTTTTGAGCAAAGGGAACAGATTTATTAAACACCTGCTCTTTACTGGGTGATTTACATGCTCACTGCATCCTCATCACCAAACAGATATTTGTGCTTTCAATTCACTGGTGAGGAAATTGAGGCCCAGAGAGGTTAAATAATTTGCCTGGCATTATCTAAGAAGGCATTGGCTGGAATAGGATCTGAACCCAGGTCGGCCTCACTTTGTCCCTCATGGTTTCTTTGGGACTATCTGATACCCTATCAAGCTGTGACTTGAGAAGAAAGGGAGAAATCTGTCTTCTCCCATGGTGTCTGTGCCTTCTCCTCCAGGGTTTTACGAGCACCCACTGTGGTACCTCTTCATCCCTAGCACAGTAGCTCTCAGGCTTCCCTGGGGTCGTCTGGTCTGGGAGGAGGGTTTTGGGCAACTTCTTCCCATGATGGAATTAGAGGTATAGGATGTCACTCCCACCCAGTGAGGAAGCATTTTAAAAGAAAATTCTGAAGAAGGAGGCAATGTGTAATCCAGGAGAAAGATACTTTATTGGTGGAATTTCAGGTAGCAGAAAAGGTAGAAGAGATTGATTTGGACAATGTGACTTTCCCAGGCTCTCAGATGACACCAAAGCACTTCACCTTCATGGAAAGCTAGTCTATTCCTGAGTGTGGGCTGGCCTCCTTTGGCTGAGTTTCAGGAAACTTCTTTCCACTGTTTCTCCCCTGCCTAGAATTCTCATTCACACGCAAAAATCAGTCCGTCTTAGCAAATAAAAAAAAGGATACGGAGAAGTTAAATATGCACAAGTCATCACTGATATGGAGAGCTGGCTCCCAGTCCTGGTTCCCAGCTGGGATCCTGCTGACCTTGGGTAATGCCCCTTCCCCTCTCTGGGCTTTAGTATCTTCCTTTGTAAAATGCAGGGGTTGGATCAGTCGCAACGACCTTGTTGACAGATGACAAAGTCCAACCAAATTGGTCTGGAGAAGGAAATTGCATCGGCTGATGTAAGTGACACATCCAGGGTAGCTCCGGCTTCATGCATGGATGGATCCCAGCAGGCTCCCGCGTGTGATCGGTCCTCTCTCTCTCTCTCCCTCCCTTTCTCTCTCTCTCTGTTTCCCTCTGACTGCCTATCCTCTTAGAAGACCTAACGCGAAAGAGACCACCTCTCCCTGTCCAGTCCCTCTAGTAGAAGTCTTGGGAGTATCTCTAATTGACCCTACTATGGTCACCTTCTATCTCTGAACCAATCACTGTGGTCGGGGGTGGAACGTGCTGATTGGCCAGGCCTGGGTCATGTGCCCTCTGATTGGCTGGGGAGTGGGGGAAACGGAGGCCTGCTCCATCGCAACCAGATCGAGGGAGGGAGGGAGGGCTGTGAGCAGAAAAGGGGAGAATGGATATTGGGCAGGTCCAACCCCTGGCACCCACTACTGCTAGGTTAGTGGTTTTCCATCTCTGCTCTGGGGAGCCCAGACCTCTGAGGAGGAACTTCAGGGATATCTGTAAGCAATAAAGGATTTTCCAAAAGTCAGTAAGGATTTAAAGGATCGGAGCAACCTGTTTATCACTTTTGGCTCCTTTCATATTGGGATTTCAGTTAAGTTTTCATTTTGGTAAATTAAAAAAATTGTGATGATTAAAAAAAAAAAAAGCCTGGAAACCATTGGACTAGATTATGGCTAAGGTTTCTGTTTAGAATGTTCTAGTGGATTATACGCCAAAGTGAATACTTTTCTTCGATGAGGGGCACAGTTAAATAGTGAATCTTTAGCCCTGCTTTTCCCACTTTCTTGACTCTGCCTTGTCCTTTCTTATCCTAAGTGATCCTGCTGGCTTTAATGTCTCTGTCAAAGTAGACCCAAGCCTGCCCTCCCACACTCCCAAGGACCTACCTGCTTCATGCTTTGCAAATATTCTGACAGACGTGAAAGGAATACGCTTTTAGTGCAAGCACAAACCAGGTGCTGGTTCTTGCCTGATTGCTGAGTTACTTGGAGATGTAGGTAGTTTGTAAATGCTGTTTTCTGGTCTGAATAACATAGGGCGAAAAGAAAGGAGCTCTCAGGGATGGGCCACTCCCAACATTTGGAAGCCTATGGCAAAAGTACAAATGGTGGTCCTCATAACACATGTCCTTATGTTTGTAAGTTATAAATCAAGCTAACAAAGTTAAATAAAATATGTTTTTCTCCTCTACCTTGACACATCCTCCTTTGTAATGATCTAGAAGGCTGGATTTAAATTTAGAGTTTTCAGGTTCCTTAGAACTCTGCACTGGAATGCAAGCAGACTCGGGCTGTTCTCTTCGCACCCTGGCTTGCCCCTGCTCTATGAAGGGTCTTGAATACAGGCATGTGGACACTCTGGCCCCTGTCCAGGCTCTGTAGGCACCCTCACACAGCCACCCTTGGTCATCTCATGGGTCAGGAGGTATACACGCCAGGGGCTCATTTTGCCTTCGGAGGACAGAACCCGGGAAGACCCTCACTCAGGCCCTGGAAGGAGGCTCAGGGAATTCCAGATACCTGGGGACCCAGAATGTGTTCTAGAAGGGGGTCATGTGTGGGAAGTCATGTCCTGTTGGACCTGTGGACTCCTCACTCTGGGAGCAGGGGTGCAGCCAGAGAAGGGCCAGAGCAGTGCCATCTAAAGTAGCGGTGAGGGGCCCAGGGCAGGAGCCCCCCTTGCCTGAGTCTAAGAGCACATGGGTGGGTGGACTTGGGGTGACAGACCCTAGCCCCTCAGAAATCTGAGATGGAGCTCCAGGAACTGTGGTGACTGTAAGTTTTGGGAGTTGACCCCCAAACTGGTCATCAGCGTTACCATTCAGTGTTACCAGTGACATCCAGGGCTTGGATCGTGTATTTACAGTTGTCCATGGTAGCTGGGTCTCAGTGAACTGCTAACAATAGCAGATGACCAGGATGGAGGTAAAATACCAAAGTGAGTGGTGAGGCAGCCCAGGCTGTATACAAATTTTTCAAAGGGAATTGGAGAACTGGTTTCATAACTCTAAAAACACTTCATCCTAGAGGCAGTTGGAGAAGAAAGGGAGATTTTGATGAGGAGGATTTTGGAGAAGGCCGCTGGAGTGGGTGAGCCCTGAGCAGGATGGTAGGGCTTGTCTGTCCTCACCTGGAGCTGGTGGGAGGGCTTCAAGGCTCACTCAGAGAACCCAGAAGGGCCACGTGGCCTGTGGCAGCAAGAGGAGTTTGTGTCTGGGAAGTGTCAGGTCAGGATTTGTGAGTGCTTCCCATGGACCAGGTTGTGCCATGCACACGAGTACCTGCCTGGAGCCATTTGGACTGCTGCCCAAGGGCTCTTCCTGGAAGGGGTCTCTGAAGCTAGGCCCAGTTATGGAATCCAGACCTCATCTCCTGGGCACAATCCCCTCAGCAAGTCTGGGGGCAGAGGCTGCTAGTTGCCCCAGTATCCACTGTACCCTTATTCCACAGCAATAAGATTTGTAGTTGGGGACATGACAATACAACTGGAGACTGTATTTCTTAGCTTCCTTTGCAGCTAAGGGGTGAAATGTCACTAAGTTCTCACCAATGGATTGTGAACAGAAAAGATGCATGACGGCTATGCCCTTCAGGGAAAATAAAGCCCTGATTGTAGTGTTTGCCAATTTCCATGGTGTAAATACTCCCACCACAGCTGATTTCGAGCTATGCACAATCATCTCTTGGAACCAGTGAGATCCAGCTCCGGCACATCATTGAAGCAACGTCTGGCTCATACCCTTAAGGGCACAGGTGTGCCCTCCTTCCCGCTTCTTCCTCCCAGCTGGCTGGAATGCTGACATGGTAGACAGCCATCTTGTACCAAGCAGATGAGGGCAACACTCCAGGGATGGCAGACCAACAAGAGAAAAACTTGGGCCCCAGTGACTTTGGGGAGCAGAGAGGCCATTTGGTTTCAGACCTTTACACGAAAGCAAAATAAATATCTATCTTAAGTCATTTAGATTTTAGGGTCTCACACACAACTAAAAGTATGAAATGTAATTTACCTAGGAGCCCATAAAGTCAGAAAGAGAGGTTGTCTTTAAGTGGCATCTGCCTGTCTAGCAACACACCTGTCTAGCAACACACACCTCTCTCGAAGATACGAAGGGGACACCAGGTTTAGGGCCAGGCCTGGGGAAGGAGTAATCGAGTGAGAGGAAAACATGGACTTTCTGTCTCAGTAAAACACGTTGCCCTAATTGCTTGTAGTTTATCTCTCCATTAGACTTCAGGTTTCTGGAGAGACCCTGATACTCAGAAAGTGTACCTGGTCACACCCTAGACACCAGGGATAGGGGACAGATCTGGGTTTGGCCTCATTATGCTTCATGAGAACAGGCTTGACCTTTTCTTTGTGCTAGCAGAGTTCAGTCGCTGTGTCTCTTCCCACTTCCTTCCTTGGCCTTGCCTTGTCTTGGTCTGTCTTTCCTCAGGGAATAGCATCCCTGACTGAGGTCTCAGGGCACCCCCATAAACTCTGCTCACGATCACGCAGCAACCCTACGAGCTGGATAACCATGGACCGTTCTTACCACTTGACAGATGAGCAAACTGAAGCCCAGATCATTCATCTCGCCCTTGCAATCTCTTGTTTAATAGTCTGATTTCGTCAGCCAGCTGTGGAGTCTGGGAAAGCAACGATCATGTCGGGTGTGTTTGATGCTGCAGCTCAGCTCAGAGCCCTTAATGAATGTTTGTTGATTCCCTGACTAAAATAACCCCTCATTACAAAGGGTCAGGGGTGGTTTGCAGAGCTCAAGCTGGAATTGTGGTTTTCAACCTGTTACACCTTTAAACGTAAGAATTTTTGGCAACACACTGGAGGTGTTAAAAGATTCAAACCACACTAAACATGCCAGCAGTAACTATGTCAGTACTGTGGTGGTGTCCTCAAATGCTTGTGAGGCCCCCAGAGTGCTATGGACTCCTTTCATGCCATGTTGCTTTATGGGTGTGCTTTTGGGGACCTCTTAGTCACAGACATGCTTATCGTGGGTGTCGGTGGATACTCCGTCTTTCTTTGATGCCAGTCTGCCAGACAACCTTCTCACCGCTTACAGCCCTTTCTACCTCTGGTTGTACAACCTACCCAATTAATTCTGCACTGAACCCAATGCTGCACTTCTTTTTTTGGAATTGAGCTATTCCTTATGCAGGCGATAGGTTAGGCCAGTGGTTCTCAGTCGGGGCTGAGTTGGCACCCCCAGGGGATGTTTGACATTATTTAGACATTTTTGGTTGTCATACCTGGGGAGCAGGTGCTACTGGCATCTAATAAGTAGAGGCCACAGATGCTGCTAAACATTTTATAGTGTGCAAGATACCCCTGCAACAAAGTTCATCCATGCTCAAACATCAGTGTGCAGAGGTTGAGAGACCTGGGCTAGGATTTGCAGCCTTTGGGGATGGGACCCTCAACAGAAGCTGCAGTAGTAGGAGCAGCATGCCTTCTGCAGTCAGAACCAGCCCCTCCAAGGCTCAGATCACCAGCAGGCCTCCTTGCCAGGGCAATCCTGGGCACAGTGACCTCTAATGGGCAGTGGCTGACTTAGCCCCTGGTTCAGGAAGTGTCCCGTAGGTCATCCTGACTACCTGCAACTGGTAGAAGTCTCATTGGCACAATATACCTGCCTGGCCATTTAAAAGATGCATTAAGAGGTAAAAACAAACAAATAGAAAATCCCGCAAACTACAGCAGTCCCCCCCTTACACGCAGGGGATACTTTCCAAGACTCTCAGTGGATGCCTGAAACCACAGATTGTACTAAATCTTACATATACTGTTTTTTTTCTTATAATACATACCTATGATAAAGTTTAATTTATAAATTCGGCACAGTAAGAGGTTAACGATAATTATAAAATAGAACAATTATAAAAATATACTGTAATAAAAGTTATGTGATTGTAGTCTCTCTCTCGCAAAATGTCTTAATGTAGAAATTTAATGCCTTTTCCATCTTAACTAAGCACTTATCATGCACTGTGGCCGTAACTTTTGCAGTTTGAGGTGCAACAGCAAGATTAGCACAAATTTTTTTCCTTCTTCACAATTTCACAGATAGAAGACTTGTTCTCACCATAGATCTTAGCAACCTCAGCATAGGATTTTTTTTTTTCTTTCCTTATTAAGTCTAGAACTTTCACCTTTTCACTTAGAAGAGGCACTTTATAGCTTCTCTTTGGCGTATCTGAATTGCCAGAGTCACTACTCTTGCACGTTGGGGCCATTATCAAGTAAAATAAGGGTTACTTGAACACAAACACTGTGATACCATGACAGTCTATTTGACAACTAAGGTGGCTACTAAGTGACTAATAGGAGGGAAATGCTGGACAAAGAGATGATTCACGTCCTGGGTAGAATAGAGACGGAGGCTGTGAGAGTTCATCGTGCTACTCAGAATGGCACGAAATTTAAAACTTATGAATTATTTCTGGAATTTTCCATTTAATATTTTTGGACCACAGTTGACCACGGGTAACCGAAGCCATGGGAAGTGAAATTTCAGATAAGGGGGGACTACTATACCTACCCTTTGGACCAATAATTCCTTTTCTAGGAATAAAGCCAGAGTAAATAATTAGAGAAGTGTCTAAAAATGTGTTGAGGGATATTCACTACAATGTTATTTATGGTAGCAGTAAATCAGCAGTGAATTTTAATATTACATTGTGATACATTCATATGATAGAATGCTATGCACTTGGGTTGCATTCATCTGCAAGGAATTGAAAGTGTAACTACAGTAGCTTTAACACCCTGGGATTTCTTCAACACCCAATTACAAGAAGTCTAGAAGTAGGCAGTTCCAGGCTAATGCAGCAGCCCAAGGATATGGTTAAGAAACCAGACTCCTTTAGTTTCCTTCTTTCATCCTTACAGTCATGGGACTGTTGCTGCCCCTCTGAATGTGACTTCAACATTCCAGAAAGGAAGAAAGAAGAAACAGCAAAAAGGCGTGAATGAGTCTGTTCCTTTTTATAAGGACCCACCCAGTGAGTTCTGCTTATTCCTATTGGCCAGAACTGTGTCAAATGGCCATTCCTAGCTGCAGAGGAGTCTGGGACGGTAAAAATTTGTGGCTTTCCAGATTCTTTAATGAGGAAGTTAAGGGAGTGGCTGGGGGGAGGGGGGCGGGTGGTGGTGTCATCAGACCAAATGGCTACTGAGTAGCCAATCTGCCTTGTCTGCTACACAAAGCAGACTTCAGAAACTGTTAAGTAACATGAAAAGTTTCAGGCAATGTAGTTTATTAAAAAAAAAAAAAACCAAAAAAACCCTGGGGGCTTCCCTGGTGGCAGTGCTTAAGAATTCGCCTGCCAAGGCAGGGCACACGGGTTCGAGCCCTGGTCTTGGAAGATCCCACATGCCACGGAGCATAAGCCCGTGCACCACAACTACTGAAGCCTGCATGCCTAGAGCCCATGCTCCGCAACAAGAGAAGCCACCGCAGTGAGCAGCCCGCACACCGCAACGAAGAGTAGCCCCTGCTCACCACAACTAGAGAAAAGTCTGCGCACAGCAACGAAGACCCAACGCAGCCAAAAATAAATAAATAAATAAATAAACAAACAAACAAGTTTGTTAAGAAAGAAACTGGACACAAAATTGTAGCCACAATACTATTCTAATTTTTAAAACAAATGATATCTTTAACCCCCCAGTTTTATTGAGATATAATTAACATGTAGTATTGTATTAGTTTCAGGTGTACAACATAATGATTTGATACATGTATATATTGCAGCTGATTGCCACAGCAAGTTTAGTTAACATTACAATTTTTTTTCTTGTGATGAGAACTTTTAAGATCTACTCTCTCAGCAACTTTCAAGTAAACAATATGGTATTATTAACTTTAGTCGCCGTGCTGTACATTACATCCCTAGGACTTATTTATTTCATACCTGAAAGTTTGTACCTTTCAACCAACTTCACTCCTTTCGTTCACCTCCCAACTCCCACCTCTGGCAACCACTAAACTGTTCTCTGTTTCTATGAGTTCAGTTTTTTTTGATTCCACATATAAGTGAGATTATACAGTATTAGTCTTCTCTGTCTGACTTATATCACTTAGCATGATGCCCTCAAGTTCCATCCAGGTTGTTGCAAATGGCAGGATGCCCTTCTTTTTTATGGCTGAATAATATTCTATTGTATATGAATACCACATTTTCTTTATTTATTCATCTGTCTGTGGACATAGGTTGTCTCCATGTCTTGGCTATTGTAAATAATGCTGCAATGAACATACGAGTGCTGATATCTTTTAGAACAATGAGGAGTGTTTTTATTTTTTAATTTCAAACTGATAAATCTTCATCTACCAAAAATCCTGAGACCAGACACCATCCCAGACTCAAGGACTGGTGGTATTTGAGGTGGTGGCCCCGGGCATCGACATTCCCAGGAGCTGGGGCTGGTCTGGGGAATTCCAGAAGACCTTCCAACCACCTCTGCCCCTGGGATGCTCCTGGGAGCCCTCTCTTAGAACTTACCCCATACCTGTCTCCAGGACTGATGTGCTCCTACAGAGACATCTCGCTAAGTTGTGGTCAGTCACTCTACCAGAGGGGGTGGGAATCCTGTGTTTTCCTGAGAGGTAGGGCCTTTGACCTTGGGGAGAGGGAGTGAGCCCAGGAGGAATCTCCAAGGCAGAAGGGGAGAAAATGAGGAAAGCAGGCAGGTAATCGGTTGCCCTTCTGGCCTTGGCTGGGGCTACCTTGAGCTGAATGAATGGAGGGAACAGCAGGCAGGAGAGGTGGGGAGGGCATTGCTGTCAGGGTTGGAGACCTGGGTCTGCTACCTCACTCCTCCGAGCCTTGGTAGGAAGGGGAAATGATAATAATAGTGAGACAAAGAGGTCACACCCATTGAACATGTCTGTATGTTGCATGAAGTTCTCTACCACTCATCTTATGCTCACAACGACTCCCTGAGGAGGGCGCTCTGCTTATTTTCATGTCATATATGAACAGCAGCTCTGGAGTGCTGCCCGGGTTCAAGTTCCCCACCCATTAGCAGTAAGACTTGGAAAGTCACTGCAGCATCTGTGCCCCAGTTTCCTCTCTATAAAAGGAGACAATGATAGGATTTTCTCGGAGGACTGTTGTGAGGATGAAGTGAACTGATACGTGTAAAGAACGTGGCACAGAGTCTGGCTAGTAGTAAACCCTCATAAAATATCAAGCTCTATTAACAGAAAGTTTTTATACAGATCAAAAGAAATAATGTACATAAAATAACAGGTACATAGAATGCATCCAGTAAAGTATACATACACTTTGTTATGTATAATACCTGCTTCCTTCACTCCTGTATTTGATACCTGAGGAAACTGAGGCCTGGAGAGTGAAAAGGGAGTTTCCGAAGGTCACACAGTGAGAGTGCGGAAAATCTAGGACCTGAACTCAGGTTTCCTGGCTTCTAGCAAAGATCTGGGATACACACGGCAAACCTCCCTTGAAAACTTAAAGAAGGTAACAGAGGCACTTAGCAAAGCATCTGCGGGCAGGATGGGAAGTGGGCCTCAGGAAAGGCTGAGAAGGCCCTTGTACCACGTGGGCCCTCCCTTTCATGGGACTTTCCCCCAGTGCCCCCTTAGCCTCAAGTGGCCCTTTCCTGGAGACACACCAGGTGTCTCTGAGCCATCTCAGACCTGGTATCTCCTGGAATGAAAGGAATGCTCCTTGTGTACTCCTGTCCCCAAGCAGTTGCAGACTTTTGTTCTCCACATCCTGTTCTCTCAAGCTCAGCCCTGGCCGATGGGCATTGGCTCAGATGACAGTCCCAGAGCCCCACCACCTGGCCTTTCTCAATGGCCTGGCCAGAAAGCCAGATGGAAAGTGAAATTCAGCAGCCATAGGCTTCAAAGAGACCAAACTGGTGTTGAGTGAGAGAGCTCTGGGGAAGGCTCGGTCTGCCCCCAGCCCTGGCCCCAGCCCTGTCCCTCCCCAGGGCTGATGACCACAAGACTAACCTCCTGTGGGACACGTGGCCCCATGCTGCGTGGTTTCAGGGCTGCCATCCACAGTCTTCACCTGCTCCAGGATTGCTGGGCAGTCCCCGAGGTTGGTTAGGCCAGGCCTGAAATGCTTTGGGGCTGATGAATGGAAAGAAATGTAGCATGAAACCCTTTTTAACATTTTGGGAAGCTGATCAGAAGTCTCGTGTTTAGCCCAAACAAGGAGTACCAGGTTATCTGAGTCAGTTTGGTATTTGGCTGAAATTGTACCAACTCTGCACCGTCCCAGGGATTAGCCTATCCTAGTCACCAGCGCTGATTGGCATCGATGTCATCATCAGATTTCCTAGGAATAATAACAGGGGCCCTTAGGATGACAAGGTGATGACTGTTATATTGAGTGACCCCTGAGATTCTTTCTATTTCTGAGATTCTAAGTCCTAAAGTTGGTTCTGAGACATGGCCGCTCCACTGGAGGCGCCACACACACGAGCATGGAGAGGTTCTGGAAGCCAAGAGGTTAACATGATCATCTGTCTCGGGTATCAGATGTACCTGGAGATAGGTGGTTGAAAGTTAATTAACTGTTAGGTAATTAAAAACATGATTTTTCTATTAAAACTTAACCCAAGTTCTACCTTGGAATGTTTGAAGACCTTCTCATCCTTTTTAAATACACTGGCCCTTCACCTTTTCCCTAACCCCTCGGAATTACCCTAAAGAAAAGATCTAGCTAATTCACATTGGATTTAACCCAAAGGAAAGAATTTCACAAAGTGAAATTTCAGGCTCCCATCCCCTCCTCTCTGCAGACCAAGGGGTATGTGGTTACCTCTAGCTGGGGTGGATGTTGGATGCCCCTGTCTTTCTATGGTGGTCCCTGGGTCCAGGGCAGGCCTTAGGGGGAGCTCTGGGTGTTTGATGAACTCCCCCTGGGCTCTGAGGCTCAGCCCCTCCCCTTCCCTCCTTTTGGGTGGTGAGAGGGAGATCCATTTCCCTGAAGGGGCTTTAGGGTCTGGTTAGTGCTTCCTATAAGGGGCACTCTATATGGAGCTCCTAAAAAGAGCCCCTCAGCTCAGCTTGTACCCAGTCATCAGCAAAAGGCCAAGAGAGTTGGCTGGGTTCATGCCCAGAGTTGCATCAACCCTGTGGACACCTCCCTGATGTAGCTACCAACCATCCCTGTGTCTCTCACAGAGGGCAGGCAGGCTTCTCTCGGAAAGGCAGGGGGACACAGGGAAAGGATGCCGGACCTACTACAGAGAGCTGGGGCAGGACTAGTGGGTCGCACTTCTCTGGGAAACAGAGTGGCAGGGTGGGCGGGAGAGGAGGATGGAGTGCTACCAAAGCACTTGCTGGCCCCTGTCTACAACCTGGGATGTCTTCTGAGGGTTTTGGTCCTGAAGGTACTTCATGTAGATGGAAAGTGCAGGGTCTTCTCAGGGGCAGAGGGGCACAGTGGTTTAGCACACAGGCTCTGAGGCCGACTGATAGGGTTCACATCCCACACTGCCACTGGTTACAAGTGTGACATTGAGTAGGTTGTTTAATGCTCTGTGCCTCAGTTTCCCCATGGGGGGGGTAAAATAGTGCCCTACTTCACCATTAAGGATGGGGAGGATTGACTGAGATAATTCAGCTGGAATATAACATGGCGGCAGTTCCATAAATGTTGGCCCCACTAGCTTGACCACTATGCTCAGCATAAAGAGGGCCAGGACTGCAGCAGCACAGATCCTGTCGTCCTCCATGTGGATACAGCCTCCTGGAGCCATGTGATTCAGTGGCCCCAAGTAGGTGCTAACAGCAGCTCAATGGGGATGGGCATCATGACCCCCTGTTGTCTAGATGAGGTCCTTGGAGTCTATTATTAGCCAAGCAGCATGCTAGATTGTGGGCAGATATGTATGAGACCCAGCCTCTGCCCTCTGCAGGGTACCTGGGGAGTCTGGACCACACTGAACACTGAAGGCATCAGATAAGGCATGACAGGCATGGGTCAGATTCTCTCTGTTGGCCCAAGAGTGTCCTGGTCAGAGGAAGGTCAAGACAGGCCCCTTCCCCCTGCCAATGCCTCCTCCTTCAGATTGGCTTCCTTTCTCAGCACCAGCAAGGAGCTCTATGCTCTTATGAGGCAGCACCTGGACACACAGGAAGAGAAATCTCTTCTGCTTCTGGTCATGATTGAGCTTGGATATGATGCCCAGAATGATGGCAGTCACTTTTCAAGGCAGCTTGAAGACAAGGAGATACCAAGAATGGATGCACAGAGAGTGGGAAAGCACCTGGTCCTTGATGTTGTGCTTTCCCACTTCCCCACGTTTGCTCAGGCCTTTCCTGCCACATGGAATGCCATCTCCCCATCTCAGTTTATTTAAAAGCTAGCCCGCGGTTCAAGGCTCAATTTCAGCACGTCTTCTTCCATGTTGCCTTCCCTGATCTCCCAGCAGAGGGGACTTCTGACCATCCAAACCCTCCACGGCGACATTCTCAGAATGTCTGCATCCAGATCGGACATCTTCCTGCATGCACTGAGGCTTTCTAGAGGGCAGGGGCTGTCTAGCCCATCTTCTGTCCTTCAAATGGGACTCTGTTTTATCTGGCAACCTCACAGGGAGGGGAGGGTGAGAGTGGCTGTCCCAGAGGAAGAAGGGTTTGGACTTTCACTGATGCTATTTGCCAACCTGAGAGAGTGTACACTAGAGGTGCTGGCCGCCATATTACTACGGGTCAATGGCTACAGCCTGGATACCTGAGAACATGTTTGACTAAGAATGTCTTCTCCACTCCCAAGCCACTCTCCTGCCCCAGACTCTGCCCATGGGGCCCAGGCAGGGGCACTGAGGTATGTCCCGGCCTTCTCTGCAGCCCTAGCCGTGGCTGATGGGAGCTGACAGGCGGCCTAAAAACACACAGCAGCCTGACGCCCCACTAATCTCCGCATCATCTGTGGGTGAATGTTTCCAACAGAAGTGGAGGAGACGATAAAAGGAGCAGTGTTCCTGCACGCAGCACTTTTAGTGAAACATGTTTGCATGGTGATTCACATCAACACAGTTTTAATATCCATAAACCCATGCCGGCAAGGATGGGAGCAGTCTTGTGCCAAAGCTCCTGGCTTTGCAAATGTTCTGGACTTAGGAGAGAGCGGCCAGTGGGCAAGAAGGCTGGCTGTCTTGCTGGCTGGATTCCTCTGTCATGCTGTGTGCCAAATGCGATGTCCATGCCACATGCCCTTGGGGGGTTTCCTGAAGCCTCTGGCCCAGCTCCTCAGAGTTGCCACACCTAGACAAAGGCTTATCCAAATAGCCACTCTTGGAGTTTGCTCCCAGGCAAAGTTGTTCCTCACCCAGAGTTAGAATTACAGCTTCCCACTGCTTGATTAATGGCTCTGACAGTCAAAGGACCCTGCTACCCAATGATGGTGTATATCCAAGGTGCCAGCCCACAGGACATCCCAGGCACGGCGAAGGGGCAGGAATGATCCAGGAGGCAGTACCTAGTCTGTCAGTCCTCCCATAATGTTCCAAGGAATGTTCAAGGAGCAGAAGTTGTTACCAAGAATAGGAAAACCTGGTCCCTGGTCTCAAGAAGCACAAATAGAACAAAACAAACAGGACAGTTACAGTACAGTGTGTATTATGGGAAGAGAATGGCTTGGTCCCTGAATTCAGGGAGTGGGTTGCTGCCCCCAATGAGGTTATCAGAGAAGATTTTGGGGAGAGGGACATTTGAAGGTTGGGCCACATTCCAATGTCGAGGAAGAGGGGTGGGGCTCAGTTGCTGAGGATGGGCAGCTACCAGTTGGGACCCTTGGCTCAGTGTGGGTATTGGGTTGGGATCTGGGAGAAGGGATGGTGATAAGCAAGGAGAATTCCCAGCCCCAGGCTCTGAGGGTGGAAATGTAGACTGTACCAGCAAGACTGTCAGCTCCAACAGGAGCTTGTCTAGTTTGGTTCAGTTTGGACACCAGACTCTTTCCTGTAACACACAGGTAGGATCCACCTGGTCCAGGCATTGTATTTAACAGTGTCTAGAGGGAGAGGCTCTTTAGGTCAAGACTTGATGAAGATGACAAATGGTGTGGTTGGGAGTTACTGAACACAGAGTGCTATGGGGTTAACTCCCAGTGGCTCAGAGTGAGTTTATGTCAGCACCCAGACCTTCCTCACTAAGAAAGTGATGGTGGCCTTGAACTAGCAAAGCCTACAAAAGAGCTCTGATTTGGTCGGGGCAGGAGGTCTTGTCCCCCAAATTCTGCTGACCCTCTTTGGTCTCTCCTATGACAATTTATACCCAGATCACAGCATCTGAAGGTATAGGAGGTTTATTAATTTATAATTCTTGAGTCCTGTTAATGAGGTTGTTTGAAGTTCCCTCAAGTATGGCATGATCTCAGGGAAGAAAGTGTTCAGGTTCCTGGGTCTGGGCTGGGAGGGGCACCCTGCATGGTAGGCTTTTTCCTAGACCTCCAGATCATTCAGCAGTACATCCCATCCCACCGCACTCTTGTTCCCACCCCACTAAGTGATGCCCATCTCCTGTGTCCCGCTCTGGGTGAGGGGAGGTGAGGGAGTAGGAGGATGGGGCTTGCAGAGCCCATTCTGAATGCTGAGGGGGCACCTGGAGGTCCCAGGGACCTTCTGGGAGGAAGGGGAGGTCCTTTCCTGATTCTTCTTCAGGCACAGTTCAACCACCTGCCTCAGGGGAGGCTGGTGATGGGGGAGATCTGGGCCCCTAGAGAACCCAGTAGCTTTTTTTCCCAAGGGCAGGGAGACCCAAGAAACACAGCTCTGGATTTAATGCCTGGGTAACACCAACATTAGCACAAAGTAGTTAATTAAAAACTGACACCAAGATAGTAATGTTTGAAAATTTTGGACTGGAAAAAGGATACTTCTTCTCAACCTCTAATAGGCAAAGTCCTCCCAGTAATAGACTTTCACTGATGCTCTCCCAACTCCATCATTTAGTTTTTCCATTTCCATAAAGACTAACATTTCCCAGCATCTTTCATTTTAAGGCCCTCCAAAGAGTTTATCATGATGTGAATTGTGGTACTACTTATGCTCAGTAGATGTAGAAAAAAAAGTATTTGATAAAGTTCAGCATCCATTCATGATAAAAACCCTCAGCAAACTAGGAGTAGAAAGGAATCTTCTCAATCTGATAAAGGGCATTTACAGAAAAAACCCTACAGTTAACAAACAAACAGAAAAACCCAAACCAAACAAAAAATCAAAAAAACTCTGTAACATTATTCTTAGGGATAAAATGTTGGACACATTCCTCCTGAGGTTGGAAGCAAGACAAGGGTGTCCATTATCATTACTTATTTCCCCTCTGTACTGAGGGGTCTGGAAAGCACAAAAAGACACAGGGCTGGAAAGCCAAAGAAGATAGGTTTTTACTTGCAGATGAAAGTACTGTATATTGGAAAATCCAAAAGAATCTATAAAACATTAATAATCATTAGTATAATTAATAAGTACATTTGGTAAAACCACAGGATATAAAGACATATAAAATCACTTGTAATTCTATAATCAGTAACCAGCAATTGGAAAATGAAATTTAAAGAGTGATACTATTTTATAATTGCATCAAAAATTAAATATCTAGATAAGTCTAAAATGTATAAAAACATGTAAAACCTCTAAACTGTAAAACAGTCCTGAGAAAACTTAAAGAAGACCTAAATAAATGAATAGATGTTCATGGATTGGAAAATTCAATATTTAACAATATGTCAGTTCTTTCCAAATTGATCTATAAATTCAATTCAACCCTAATCAACTTACCAAGAGAATTTTTTGATGTGAATATTGACAAATTGATTCTAAACTTTAAATGGCAAAGCAAAAGACCTAGAAGAGCCAAGCAATCTTGAAGAATAAGAACAAAGTTGAAGGATTTTCACTACCAGATTTCAAGATTTACTATAAAGCCACAGTAACTAGGACAGTGTACTATTGGCATAAGAATAGAAAAATAAACTAATGCAACAGAATAGAAAGACCCAGTATGTTGTTCCTTGATTTACAACAAAGGTGCCACTGCCATTTGGTGGTGGAAAGGATCATGTTTGCCAAAACTGTTGCTAAAGAAATTGTATATCTGTATAGAAAACAAAAATAAAAACTTGATCGCTACATCACACCATGTAAAATTAAGAAAGAGCAGTGACCCCAATGTGAAAGGTTAATCAATAAAAATTCTAGACATCAACAAAGTGAAAAGGCAATCTACTGAATGGGAGAAGTATTTGCAAATGATATATCCAATAGGGCACTGATATACAAAATATTTAACAACTCTTACAATTCAACAGCAAAAAACCAAACAACTCAATTAAAAAATGGGTAGAGAAACGGAACAGACATTTTTCCAAAGAAGACATACAGATCGCTAACAGACACATGCAAAGATGTTCAGTATCACTAATCATCAGAGAAATGCAAATCAAAACCACAATGAGATATCACCTGTTGCCTGTCAGAATAGCTATTATCAAAAAGACAAGAAATAGCAAGTGTTGGCAAAGATGTGGAGAAAAGGGAACCCTCATGCACTGTTGATGGGAATGTAAGTTGGTAGAAACACCATGGAAAACAGTATGAAGCTTCCTCAAAAAATTAAAAATAGAACTACCATACAATCCAGCAATTCCACTCCTGGTAATTTATCCAAGGAAAACAAAAACATTAATTCAAAAAAATATGTGCACCCCTATGTTCATTGCAGCATTATTTACAAAGATATGAAAACGTGTCTCTCAATAGATGAATGGATAAAGAAGTTATGGTATGTATACAATGGAATATTACTCAGCCATAAAAAAAGAATGACATTTGCCATTTGCGACAGTGTGGGTGGGCCTGGAGTGTATTATGCTAAGTGAAATAAGTCAGAAAAAGACAGATACCATTTATATGTGGAATATGCTTTCATATTCCACATATAAATGCTTTCATATATATGCTTTCATTTATGTGTGGAATAAAAAACAAAATGAACAGACAGAACAGAAACAGATTCATAGATACAGAGAACAAATGGGTGGGTGCCAGAGGGGAGAGGGGTAGGGGGACAGGTGAAATAGATGAAGGGGATTAAGAGGTACAAACTTCCAGTTAGAAAGTAAATAAGTCACAGGGATGTAATGCACAGCATAGGGAATGTAGTCAATAATAGTGTAATAATTTTGTATGGTGACAGATGGTAACTAGACTTATTGTGGTGATCATTTCATAATGTATAAAAACACTGAATCACTATGTTGTACACCTGAAATGAATATAATACTGTATGTCAGTTATAATTCAATAAAAAATAAAAATAAAGCTTCTAGAAGAAAATAGAGATTTTCATGATGCTGGAATAGGAAAAGTTTTTTAAACAGGACACAAAAAGCTCAAAAAAGCATATTTGTCAAAACAAACCCCAATATTTAAGCCTTAGATTGGGAGAAGATATTCACTATATATATGAAATATAACAAAGGACTTATATCTAGAATATATAAAGAACTCTTTTAAATCAATAAGAAAAGACAAACAATCCAGTTAAAAAATGAGCAAGACTTGGGGATAGATATTTCTCAAAAGAAGGTCTTCAAATGGCCGTAAACATATGAAAAATTTGAACCTTGTCACTCATGATGGAAGTGTGAATTAAAACCAAAATGAGAAAGCTCTATACACCCCCACCATGGCTAACAAACAAACAAACAAGCACACATACAAACAATAATAACAAGTTGATCATTCCATATGCTGGCAAGTTCGTGAAAACCTGTACTGCTTGGTAGGAGTATTCATTGGTTTAGCTACTTTGGAAGACTATTTGTCATTATCTGCAACAGCTAAGCATGCATACAGATGGCCAACAATTTTACTCTGAGTTATACATCCAAGATAAAGAGAAGTGTAACAACATTCATAACAGCTTTATTCATAATAGTGCAAAACTAAAAAAAAAAAACACCCTAAATATCCATCTACAAAGAGGATGGACAAATAAATCAGAATATAGTCAGACAAGGGAACACCACACATCAATAAAAAGAGAGTGAAATTTTGATACACAAAACAACATGGATGAATCTCACAGATATTATCTTGAGTCAAAGAACGCAGACATAAGAGAGTACGTGCAGTATGATTTACATGAAAGTCAAAGAAGAAGATAAACTGCTCTGTGGTGACAGATATAAAAATAGTAGGTAGTTCCAGTGGGACGGAGAGTACCAACTAGAATGGGGCATGAGAGAGCTTTCTGGGATGCTGGAAGTGTTTTATATCTTGATCTGTATGGTAGCCCCAATGTGTAGACAAAAGTAAAAATTCAAGAATAATGGACTAATCCCAAGACTTGAATTTCCCATGACAAAACTCCAGAATGATATTTTTGGGGTGGTCCTCATGCCTGATCATTTTTCCAAGTAGATGATCCCATATCCACTGAGAAGTTAGATTGTTTCTAATTATTACAGAGGTTCATTTTCTTGATTCATAGAAACACACTTCTAAAATGTGAATAGATAATGTTCAATTACACCCCCCCCACACACACACAAAAAGGATATATAAATTTGTTCCTCCACCTCCTGTGCGGGAATTGGGTGGCTCTGGTTAGAATTCATAATGCCTGGCTTTGGGGTGAACCACGCGCAGGGCTCTTCGCAATATTCCTGATGGTGTCATCTCCGTGCATGACCAGCCCCTGAGTGGGAATGAAGAAGGCAGGACAGGAGTCAGACTCCATGGCCTGAAAATGCATTCCTTATGTAAGTTTCAGATACCTGAAAGCTACACCACTCCTAACAAGAAAGTGAGGGCTGGGCCTCTGAGAAAAATGCCTCTGTGGGAAAGAAAAGCATTTTCTAAAAGGATAAGAATAAAGAATGAGGGCACCACCTTTGGGATTGGCATAGACTCAAGCAAATGAAGAGTTTTGTTTACGTGTTTAAAGATTTACTTGCTATCCTTTCAAAGAGAACATCAGAAATTTGACAGGATCTATTAAATTGAAAACTGTCTTATCCTTCAATTCAGGACTTCCATTTCTAAAAATACTCACTCAAGGGTAGTCACATATATGCACAAGTATGTCCAGGGTTTGTTGGAAAAGTGAAAAGCTGGAAAACCCCTAAATTGTTCTTCAATAGGAGAATGAAGAAATACATTTTAATTTGTCCATATACTTGAATACTATGCAACTGTGAAAAATAATGGTGTTGAGGTATATTTGATGACATTTTTCTATGTCTACACCTTCTTGTGAGTAAGAAAGCAAGTTGCTGAGCAATGTTAGCGCATGTTCCCAAATGTGCAAACTATATAATTTATAGTGCAAACTATAAAAATGCTCCCAAATGTGCAAACTATATAGTTTATACTATTAATTTCAGTTTGCATATTTGGGAACATTCCCCAGTATTACTCATCAACTTCTTCCTCACAGTACATAAAACATGTGCACTAAAAATATCCGGTGTTCATGGTAATTGTCTTTGAGGGGTGGGGTCACAGGGGACTCACTTCCTGCCTGATCTGTTTCTACATCCAACGGATGTTTTACAAAGAGTGTGCATTATCATACTTTTGTAATAAAAAGTAAAAAAAAAAATTAAGTCAGAGGGTGTGACGTGTCTAGGTTTGTTCTTCTTTCTCAAGATTGATTTGGTTATTCATGGTCTTTTGTGGTTCCATATGAACTGCAGAGGTTTGTTTTTTTTTTTCTGTAAGAAATGGCTCTAGAATTTTAACAGGGATTACATTGAATCTATAGATTGCTTTGGGTAGTGTGGCTATTTTAGCAATATTAAGTCTTCCAATCCATAAACATCAGATATCTTTCCATTTTTTGTGTGTCCTCTTTAATTTCTTTCATCAATGTTTTGTTGAAACATCAGTACACAAGTCTTTCACCTCCTAGCTAGTTTTATTCCTAAGTATTTCATTCTTTTGGGTGTTATTGTAAATGATATCGTTTTCCTAATTTCCTTTTCAGATAGTTTGTTGTTAGTTTATAGAAATGTTAGTGTATGTTTATTTTGTATCCTGTAACTTTACTGAATTTGTCAGTTAGATCTAACAGTTTTTTTGGTGTTCTTTAGGGTATTCAATACATAAGATCATGTAATCTGCAAACAGGGACAATTTTACTTCTTCCTTTCTTATTTGGCTGCCTTTTATTTCTTTTTCTTGACTAATTTCCCTAGTGAGGACTTCCAGTACTATGTTGAATAGAAGTGGTGAGAGTGAGTATCCTTGTCTTGTTCTTAATCTTAAAGGATAGACAGAATGGTACTGGCATATAGACCAATGGAAGAGAATACAGAGCCCATAAATAAACCCACACACGTATGGCCAACTGATCTTTGACAGCAGTGCCAAGAATACACAATAGTGAAGGGATAGTGTCTTCAACAAATGGTGTTGGGAAAACTGGATATCCACATATACAATAATGAAATTGGACCCTTATCTTACATATACAAAAAAATCAACTCAAAATGAATGAAAGACTTAAACATAAGACCTGAAACTAAAAGTCCTAGAAGAAAACATTGGGGAAAACTTTCGTGACATTGGTCTTTTCAATGATTTCATGGATATGACACCAAAAGCAAAGGCCACAGAAACAAAATAAGCAAGTGAGACTACATCACACTAAAAAGTTTCTGTACAGCAAGGGAAATAATACAGGTGAAAAGGCAACCTATACAATGGGAGAAAATATTTGCAAACTGTATATTTGATAAGGGGTTAATCTCCAAAATATATAAGGAACTCCTACAACTCAATATATAAGCAACAAAAGTAAAAACTTGATTAAAAATGGGTTAAGGATTCGAATAGACATTTCTCTGAAGAAGACATACAAATGGCCAACGGTTATGTGAAAAGATGTTCAACTAATCAGGGAAGTGTAAATCAAAACCACAATGAGATATCACCTCACACCTTCAGGATGGCTATTATCAAAAAAAAAAAGACAAGTATTGGTGAGGATGTGGAGAAATTGGAACCCTTGCACACTGTCGCTGGAAATGCAAACGGTACAGCCACTATGGAGGGTTCCTCAATATTTTAAAAGTAGAACCAGTAATACCACTTCTGGGTATTTACCCAAAAGAATTGAAATCAGGATCTCGACAGGATAGTAGCACTTTCATGTTTTCCACAGCACTATTCACAATGGCCAAGAAGTGAAAACAATCTAAATGTTCATTGACAGGTAAATCAATGAAGAAAACATGATATATACATACAATGGGACATTATTCAGCCTCAAAAAAGAAGGAAATTCTGCAATGTGTGACATGGGTGAACCTAGAGGACATTATGCTTAGTGAAATAAGCCAGTCACAGAATGACAAATACGGCATGATTCCACTTATATGAGGTATCTATCATAGTCAGATTCATAGAGTCAAAGAGTGGAATGGTGATTGCCAGGGGCTTGAGGGAGGGGAAATGTGGCGTTATTAATCAACAGGCATAAATTCGCAGTTAAGAAAGATAAATAAGTTCTAGAGGTCTGCCGTATAACATTGTACCTATAGTCAACAGGTCAGTCTTGTACACTTAAAATTTTGTTAAGAGGGTAGTGTCATGTTAAGTGTTCTTACCACAATAGGAAAGCACACAACTTTTGTTTTTAAGGGACAAAAACAGGGGAAAACAGCATAGGTGGCCCCTCTTCCCCTCGTCTGAGGTCTCTGGGGGTTGGGAACGTGGAGACCCTGGCCGATGACGTCTGACTGGGAGTGTCCACTTAGGTGGGGCGAAGGGTGATGGCTCCCTCAACCCCACCCCTACCATCCTCCCACCTACAGAGGGAAAAATAAGAACCAGAGGCCCCAGGCCCTCCCGGGAGGTCTGGTCCTGACAGCTTCTTCCTGGAACAATGAGCTGACACTGGATAGTCTGCAATCACCGCCAGTTATTCTCTCTGTCGCAGCTCAATCAGCTTGTCAGGGCCTGGGAAAGGCGGTGGGGTCGCTGGATGTGCAGGTTCCGGCTGGACAACCTCAGAGCCCCTAAATGCATTCCAGCTCCCCGGGTTCTGAGCCAATTGCTTTGCCTGCCTGTGTTTTAGAGGGATGTTAAAAAAAAAAAAAAAAAAAAAAAGGTGGCCAACTGAGCGAGTTGGTTTCAATTTCCTTTGCCTAAAGATGTCATGTGTTGTGTTCACGCTGGTGGTCTCCAGCGCTCGGGTGGTTGCAGTCACATGCTCGTCGGGAGAGAAGGGGTGACTACTGGAGAATGCCCGCCTTGCACCGCAGTTTAGGCTTCCCTTTCCAGGGCTGATTTAAGCTTTCACGTCATTCTTCCCAAGTCTCCGTCGGCTCGTGCTGGTTGCTGGAGACAGCAGTGAAGGGACGCAGTCTCTACCCTCCAAGACCTCAGAGCTGAGTGGAAATGAGCATGCGCAATAGCAGGGGTGTGGGATAGTGGGATGGGAGGGAGGGCAGGTGCCTGCCTCTCTAGTTAGTGGGACAGAGCTCTGGCAGGGGCACAAGACTCCTAGGTTGTAGGCCTACATCTGCTACTTTTTATCCATCACTGTGCAAACTGAAACGGATCGCGTAATTTCTGAGGGTCTCAGTTTCCCCCTATGTAAAGTGGGAGGGAACACCCTGTTCTAGCAACCCTCTAGAACCATTAGGAGGGGCAAAAACCAGCTGTGAAGTTGCCTGGGAGAAGGGGGTACAGATGTGGCTTAGGTGCTGAAGTTTATGTTTGTTCTGTTTGCTGCTGCCCGTGAACAAAAGGCTATGACTTCGCACTTGGAGAAACCATACCTTGAAGTTCTTTGTTTCTCTGAGTATACCCAGAGTCCCCCCAGATCCCCAAGACCACTGTCAACTCTAACACAGCCCTGTTGCCCTTCACGATGAAGGTATGGTTGGGTAGTGCTGGCTGGTGGCCCAGCTGTCCAGCCTGAGCCCTCCTGGGAGCAACTGGTGCAAGCCCACTTGAGTTCAGGCTTGATGGTACCCAGCACGTGGATGGAAGCTGGGAGCAGGGATAAGAAGGGGCTTTGCTGTTGTACAGAATGAGTCCTAGTCTATAAGTCTCACAGTTCGTAGTAGAGCCTGGGTTTGTTTCCCTATTCCTCTCCCTGCACCTTGGATGAGTATTAGAATGTCCCTGCCTGGATGTAGCAATATTACAGGAAGGTGGAGTTGGAGGGTCACAGAGTAAGCAGGGTGACAGGATGAGGACAGAGGCATCCTGATAAGGGTGTGAACCTCAGGTCACAGGGGTCAGGAGGCAGGGGCTGGCTGTCCTCTCCAGGACACTATTCTCCAGCCACTGGAACCCATGCACTTGCTGCCCTACACTTTTCTCATCACTTTTCTCTCTCTTCTCCTCATCTCTCCTTTTTCTTTTCCTTCCTTTTCTTCTCCTCCCTTCCCCTGTCTTTCTCTCTGTCTTCACTCGATCCCAACTCTGCTCAGGTATCCCATCGTCTCCAGGTGCACCCAGCCCAGAGACAGGAGTGCAAATTTCTGTTCCCATCTTCATTCATTACTAGCATACTTTTTTTTTTACATCTTTGATCATAATTATAATAACCACCTTAAAATCCTTGTCTGCGAATTCCAACATCTGGATCTCCATTAATTGTCTTTTCTCTTGCAGATTGATGACACTTTCCTGTTCTTCATATGTGGAGTAATATATTTTTAATTGTACCCTACAAATTGAGAGTGTAATATTGTGGAGCTACTGGATTTTGTTACATTCTTATGGAGAGTGTTGATGTTTTTTTGTTTTAGCTGGTAATGAACTTGTTTGGATTCAAACTGCAAACTCTTTTCTCTGGGGCAGCAACACAAATCTCACTGAGTTCTTTTATCCCCAGCTGGGCAGCTTTGAGCCTGCTCCGTGAATGCATGGGCCAGCAGTCACCAGAGGTTTGAAAGAGTTTATGTATAGAATTCAGGGCTCTTTGTCTTCAGATCTCTCCTTAGAAAGGAGATTCCCCTTTCGCTTTCCAGCAGCTAAGGTGTCCCTGAGCTTTATTCTTTGGTTCTTTAAGTCAGAAAAACTATGCATTTTCTATAAGAACTTTGGTCACACCTCATGGGGCTTACTGCTCAGTGTCTGTTCAAGCTGACCTTGAACTGTCTTCAAGCTAAAAGCCATAAAAATGGGAAACAGCCTGTGTCCCATCCCTTCTTCCAAATGCCAACTCGCTTCCTGAATCTGCCTGCTTTTGTTCACTCCCCAGTGCCTTTAGATAGTTGTATTTTTACTTTTGTCCAGAGTTAATAGTTATTATCACTGGGTCCAATAAGAGTTCACTTGGCCATATCAAAGGTGGAACTCCTGTTTTTCTCTTTCACCATTTTTAGAATGTGGCCTTCTTTTTAAAGATTGTCTCATGGTTGCAAGATGACTATGGTAGCTCAAGCCATCATGTCAACATTCCAGGCTGGAAGGAGGATGAAAGAGGAAGGGCAACATGTGCTTTCCAGCTGCATCAGCCACCCTTTGAAGGATATTCCCATAATTCTCCCCCAACAACTTCCATCTACATTTCATTGGTCAGAATTTAATTGCAAAGTTATGAATGAAATGTAATTATTAAGCTGGGCACATTGGTGTTCCCAACAGAATTAGAGTTAACTTAGTAAGGAAGGAGAGAGAATGACTCAGGAAGGCAGCTAGAAGCTATCCCATTTCATAGGTATATTACGAAGAGTAAAAACGTTAATACATATTCACTGCTCAGTACCACTCCTGGAACATAAAAAGCACTCCATAAATGTCGGTTTTAGTATTGCTACAAGTTTCACAATAGACATAACCCAAGACACGATGGAAATCCTAAAGGGAGACACCTAGCCCAACTAGGAACGGAGGGGTGACAAAGAAGACCTCCTTGAGGCAGTGGCACCTGAACCTAACCTGAAAGACTGACCAGGCACGAGAGGAAAGGAGTTCCTGGCGGGAGGAACAGCCCTGAGTAAAAGCTTGGCAGTGAGAAACAGTCTGTCGTGTGTAGGGATATTTCATAGAAAGTACAGAATGGTGAGTGAAAAGGCATGAGAGGGAGTCAGGACTAGGACATGGAAAGGAGCTTGTTCATCTCCAGTGTCCAAAATAGTGCCCAGCACATAATGGGAGATAATTATATATGTGGTCAGGTAGCAGTCAAGTTGGAGAGGGCCTGTGTGTGCGCATGTGTGTGCGCCCACACCCACACTCACACTCACACTCACATGCCTGATTTACCTAACCCTGCAGGCTTCCTGTGGGAGAGAAGCCTGGTAGGAACAAGCCCCGTGGTCCAAGTACTGCAGACCTTCCCGTCCCTGGGTGTTCAGGGCAGAGGTGCAGAGCTGTGGGCTGGGTGGTCACTGTGGCCCACTGGGAGAACAGGACCCTCCCCGCCCACCCCCATAACTCTTCCCAAAGATGGGGGCTTTCAAAAACACGCTCGGCAAGTTTGGTCAAGCAGGAAGACAAGGGCTGATTGTGTGGGGAGGAGGCGAGGCTGGGGCGTGCTGCCCGGGCCTCTTCTGGCCTTCCCCTCCCACTCTCACGCCAGCCTGGGGCTGGTCCCCCCGATGCCCAGATCCTCCCGGGTGTGGGTTTGGGAGAAGTATAAGCACCTAGGCACCAGACGTGCTTGGGTCTGTGGGTTTCTTCTCTGATTCTGCCCCTTCACTTGGGGACAGAGCATCCCCATGGCATCAGGCAGGGACTTCTTCTCCTGTCTTATTCTCTTGCTGCTGGAAGCTTCTCCTGGCTCATAATCTCTGTTTCTCCTGACTCCTGTCTGTGGTACTTCCCCCAATTCAGTTCAGTTCAGTTTACATTCATTGCACAGCTGTGAAGTGCCAGGGTCCTGTCCTGGGCCTGGGAGAGCGCTGCCTGGGATGTGTGGTGTGTGTGTAGGGTGAGTATTTGATATTAGATATTTGATATTAGAACATAGTAGATCTACCCTGTCTTCCTTTTTACTGTGGAGGAATATTCTACGTTATAGCTAAACTGCAGTTTTGGCCATTCTTTGTTCATGGGTATTTAGCTTGTTTCTGGGATTTTGATATTCACATAATGCTGCAGCAGCATGCCCGTATGTGCCCCCTTCACACACTTGCACGCAGGTGAATGGCTTGGGGCCGGGAAGTGAGAAGTGAATTCCAGGGATGCCCACGGCAAGTCACCCTCCCAAGCAACTGCATCAATTTACACGCACGTGAGCTTGTTTTCTACATCTGTTACTCTACTTCTGTTTTGTAGATAAGTTCACTAACCCGTTTTTAGATTCCCCATAAAAGTGATATCATATGATATTCATCTTTCTCTGTCTGACTTACTTCACTCAGTATGACAGTCTCTAGGTCCATCCATGTTGCTGCAAATGGCATTATTTCGTTGTTTTTTATGGCTGAGTAATATTCCATTGTATATATGTACCACATCTTCTTTATCAATTCATCTGTCAGTGCACATTTAGGTTGCTTTCATGTCCTGGCTAGTGTAAATAGTGCTGCAGTGAACATTGGGGTGCATGTATCTTTACAAATTATGGTTTTCTCTGGATATATGCCCAGGAGTGGGATTGCTGCGTCATATGGTAGCTCTATTTTTAGTTTTTAAGGAATCTCCATACTGTTCTCCATAGTGGCTGTACCAGTTTACATTCCCACCAACAGTGTAGGAGGGTTCCCTTTTCTCCACACCCTCTCCAGCAGTTATTGTTCGTAGATTTTTTTGATGGTGGCCATTCTGAGCAGTGTGATGTGAGACCTCATTGTAGTTTTGATTTGCATTTCTGTAAAAATTAGTGATGTTGAGTATCTTTTCATGTGCTCATCTGTATGTCTTCTTTGTAGAAATGTCTATTTAGATCTTCTGCCCAATTTTTTTGATTGGGTTGTTTTTGATATTGAGCTGCATTTCCCTGTGTCATTTTAAAAAGCTCTTTTCTATGTCTTCTTCAATTTCACTGTGATGTGTCTACATGTGAATTAATTTTTACTTATCCTGCTTGGATTTCTTGTGATTCCTAAATCTGATGACTCATGTCCTTTAACAACTTTGAAAAATTCTTGGCTGTCATTTCTTCAAAGATTGCCTGTGCCTAAATTGCATCTTCAGGAACTCCAATTAGACACAATTTAGACCTTTTCATTTTATTCTCCATGTCTTTTAGTGTCTCTTATATTTCTCATTTATTTGTATCTCTATGCTACACTGTAACATTTCTTTAGATCTGTCTTCGGGCTCAGGAATTCTCCATTCAACTGTTTAACCAATCCACTGGGCTTTGAATTTCAATGATTTGAATATCCATTTTAAGAAGTTTTATCTATCTATCTATCCATCCATCTATTTATCTATCAAATAAACCTGGTCATTTTTATTGGTCTCTGCTTGGGTTTCCAATTCCTTGTTTTACTTTGTTAAACATTTTAAACTTACTTATTTCATATTTTGTACCTAATCATTCCAGTGTCTCAAGTCCTTCTGGGTATAATTCTACTCCTGGTTGTTTCTGATGATTCCCACTTACTGTCCTTCATGTCTCTTACACCTTTCTGATTGCAAGCTCTATTGACCACTCTAAACCTGGAGGGAAACTTCGGGGCCTGGACTGATGGTGTGCTCCTCCAGAGGGAATCTGCTTTTGCCTCTGCCAGGTGCCACAAAGCACTGCTGGTCTGGGACCACTTTAATTTCTTGACTTGGGGTTTCCTGGACCAAGCAGATAGTATAATTTTTTTTTAAATTTTATTTATTTATTTTTGGCTGTGTTGGGTCTTCGTTTCTGTGCGAGGGCTTGCTCTAGTTGCGGCAAGCGGGGGCCACTCTTCATCGCGGTGCGTGGGCCTCTCACTGTCGCGGTCTCTCCCGTTGCAGAGCACAGGCTCCAGACGCGCAGGCTCAGTAATTGTGGCTCACGGGCCCAGCTGCTCCGCGGCACGTGGGATCTTCCCAGACCAGGGCTCGAACCCGTGTCCCCTGCATTAGCAGGCAGATTCTCAACCGCTGCGCCACCAGGGAAGCCTGATAGTATAAATTTGACCCCAGATCTGTGGAGTTCAGGGCTATGGTTCTGAATTGTCAGCAACCTTTATTTTTCATTTTCCCCACTTGGATCCAAGCCTAAGATCAAATCTTGGACCTAAGTTATCTTGTCTCCCTTTGATGGTGGGCAGATTTTTTTCTAGTTCATCTTTTCACTGAGGGTGTAGCCCTTCAAAGACCCTCCTCTGTGTATGGGAGAGGAGCTGGGTAGGGGATCCAATCACACATATGCCTAAGGCCTTGTCTTAGGCCTTGTCTCCTCTGTTGCCAATAAACCCTGCCCTGAGATTCCAGTGTCCGGGTATCAGCAAATACCTGGGAGCTGCCCTGGTGCAGCACTGTCTCTCTAGGCCAGAGGCCTGTCTCCTCTTCACCTTTGACATTTGGAGAGTCCTCGTTTTACTCCAAGTTCAGCTCTGTATTTAAAAAGATTGTGTGATGTATTTCATCCAGTACTTATTTTTTAAAACCAGATATTTGTTTGTTTTTAGAATATTGAATCCATAATACGTCCAGTAGCAGGAACACTTATCAGGATTTTAAAGTAAGAGTAGGAGTTCAGTACTGACCGTGCCACAGTCTAGCACTCAACCATTGCATCTGTAATTGTTTCATGTTGTGGACATGTTGCTCAGCCTCTCAGCCTGTTTTAGCTCTTTGCAAATTCCTCAGACTTGGTGCCTGGTTCTAGGACAAGATGGCTTCCTGCTACAGAGTGTTTGTGTGGCTCAGCCCGTGCGATCCCGTCCCAGGCTTCTCTGCCTGTATTTCCACTATTGGCTCTATTACCATCACTATTGCAGGGGATGGTAAGTACGTGGCCCCTCAGCACAGGGACGTATCCTTATAGCTTGGCTGGCTGGCAAGTTTCTGCCCTCGCTCTGCATCCTCTGACTTTCTGAGACATGGACCTTAGCCTTAGGACCCTGTGTTCCTGCTGGAATGCCTGCCCTACCGCCTTCCCACACCTGGGAACCAGGCTAGAACCTGCTGTAGCACATGAGATGCATGCTTAGAGATTTGTTTTCTGGGACTGGCCCTTCTTAGAACCCTTCTAGAAAAGAGACCTGCTCATCGTCTATTAAGACTTTAGTGTGAACGAGCTTATCTGACACTTTAATGATGGTAACAGCCAGAGTGTATCAAGTTCCCACAGTGCAGTAAGTGATTTTTATTGAGACCCCATACTGAGAACAGAGATGGGGAAAGATCTCTCCATAGATCAAGATATGGCCTAGAGTCCATGGCTGGCCAAGGGGGTACTGGATGGGTTCTAAGGTGTGATGGGGTGTATGAGAGTCCTGAGGGCTTGGAAAGGGAAGTCATCACTGGCAGGGGAGAGGGACAGATAGACATTCATCATTCCGTCAGTCAACAAACACTCCTGGAGCACCTACTCAGTGCCAGGTGTTGTGCTGGGTGCTGGGGATACAGATAAGAATGAGGTCTGGCCTCAGGGAGCATAGATGGGCCTGGCTCAAGGCAGATCCCTGCACATCACCCAAGAACATCTACCCTAGCCCCTCACTGTACAGATGAAGTAACTGAGGCCCAGAGAGGGGAGGGAAGTGCCTCCAGGTTGCACAGCAAGTGCTTTTATCACAGAGATAGTGAGGATGGCCATGAGGAAAGCGAATCTAAAGTGAGGGGGGCCCTGCATCTCTCCACGTCCCTGGAAATCACCTGCCCACTAGGTGACCTGGCCAGTCACAGACTCTACTCTTTCAGGGTCCTGTGGTAGGTACCTCTGTGGCTCCCAGAGACTGCTGGGGCTGGGGTGGGATGGGGAGTCCTCCATTTCCCCTCATTCCCCAGGCAGGGAAGGCTGCTGGCTGAGAAGTTCCTGCTGCAGCATGGGGAAAAGGGGGTCTTCTCTCTCCCACCCCATCAGAAACCCATGGGACAGAGCCGACTTTATCAGACCCCAGCTGTGGCTGCCTTGGGCTTGCTGGGAGGTGCTGGGCCTGGGAGCAAGGCTCAGGACGGGCTGACACAGCCGAAAGGAGATAATTTCAATCTGCAGCCTCAAGATTGAGGGAGAAATGTAAACACGGGCTGCTGGGCTAGCAGCCATGAGGATGGAAGGGCAGAGGGCACCCTGCTCTCTAGCCCTTCTTGCCGAGCTCACTTTGAGGGGAGCTCCCATTGATTTTCCATGACCTGGTCCTTCACAGGGATGTGAGGGAGCAGCTGCTTTGGCTCCCGAGGTCCCTTTGGGCCAATCTCTCCACCAGTTAGCCTAAGTGGGGAGGGTCCTGGCCAGACAACCCTAGCTGTGTTTCACAACTAGCTGTGGGACATCCTTCAGCAAGGTACTTGATTTCTCTACACCTCAGTTGCCTCATCTGCAAAATGGGGATGAGGAAACATCCCCCAGACAAAACACAAAAGAGACTGTCCCTTTATTCAGAGCTGAGAGTGAAGCTTCAATGAGATAACGTGGCTCAAGTGCTTGACACCGGTCCAGGCACAGAGAAAACGCTCAGAGACAGTAGTTAGTTATTGGTTGTGGTGGTTGTTATCGTTAATTAATTAATTTGACCCAGTTCAGCCTGAGTCCATCTCCCTGCCTCCTTATCCCCTCACATGGTTAACTCATGCTCAGCCTTCAGTATATAGGTGTTCCCTCCTACAAGAAGCCTTCCCTGATTTCCAAGCCTTGATCATCTCTCTCCCCACTCCCTCCACTGACCACTCACCCCCTTCCCATGCTTCATTATAGCATTTATCAGAGACCGTTGTCACCATCAGTTCCTTGCTCTGTGCCTGAACCCGGCTACGTGCTCCTCAAGGCAGGACTGGGCCTTTTCCCATCTCTGGTTCTTCAGGACCCGGCACACAGTAGATGCTCATTAGATGTTTTCTGAAAGAATGAATGATTGTGAGTTTTAACCATACTCCTGATGCTCAGGCACTTTGGGCTGCCCCTCAGAGTGTGGGAAGGGACGTTCTTAGCCCATGACTGAGAATCAGTGATGAGGAAATCACAGGTCAGCAGTGCAGATTTCTGTATATGTGGGTGTGTGATGATGATCACTGACATCTACTGAGTACTTACCGTAGCTGGACACTGTTAGGAGCTCTTTAGGTGGATTTAATCTTCAGCCCACACCTATGGGATGCAAATATTATTTTCCCCATCTTGCAGATGAGGCTCAGAAATTTTTCCCATTTTGAAATAGAGGCTCAGAGTGGTTGAATATTTTGCCTAAGATCACCCAGCTTGTAAATGTGGGTGTGGTCAGGATTTGAACCCAGGTGGAGCACCTCCAGGGCTAAGGCTCCCGGCCCCTCACCCTACGACCCCCCAGGCCTGTGAGTGGCATGTGGCCAGGTGGGCACACCCGCACACGACTGTGGCAAATCTCTCCTGGGTAGCCCCTTTCATCCTGAGTGAGCTGTAGCTCCGAGCAGGCCTTGTTGCTGGGAGCGGCAGAAAGGAAGGAGCTGCAGTTTCACGTCCAAGTGACAGAACAAGGTAGGCTAGAAGCCTTATTATTCATGTGAAACCGTGAATAATAACCAGCGGGGCCTGAGAAGCCATCCGCCTGCCTCTGGGGACACCTAGTGAGGTGGGTGGGTTGGGAACCCTCAAGCCTGCAGACGTGGGGACTGCCACGGGTCTGAGAAGTCACAGCTTGATACCACATATTTATTTATTGGCTAATTTTCACATTTTTTAGGTACTGTATCTCTGGCGACCCCAAGGACGTGCTAAGAGGCACAATTCTTCAAGCTTTCGTTCTGTTTGTTTCTTTTTTCCAAGCTATGATCAGAATGATTTTTAGGAAATTGGTGAATGCCTTTTGGGCAGAGGAGAGGTGCCCATGTGTCTTTGGGGTGCCTCTGTTTGGGTGTATAACTGTGTCACAGTCAGGAACACCTCTCTGTGCACCTGGCTCCACATCCCCTGGCAGGGACTCTGACTTTATTACTCAGGAAGAAAGAGGTTTCCTTGACGTTGATTGTCATTTGTCTGTTCGACAAGTGTTCCCTAAGAACTTGCTGTGTGCCAAGCCTTGTGCTGGGTACTAGGGATGAAATGGAGAATGAGACCCAGGTCCTGCCCTCAGGAGCTGACAGTTTAGTGGGAGAGGCAGGCCAGGAGACAGATGATGACTGCCCAGGATGGAGAGGGCTGTGCTGGCGGGGCGTCCAGAGGGCACACTGCGGAAGAACTCCTAACGCAGCCTGGAGAGAGAGAGCTTCCTGGAGGAAATGGCAACTGGGCTGGGTTTTGAAGGGTGCATTTAAGTGGGAGAATGCTTTAATGGATTGTAGAGAGTATAAATGCCAGTAGGGAGAGAGGGTCAGGGGTGTTCAGGAAACTCTAAGTAGTTTGGTTTGGATGGAGAGTCGTGTGTGTGTGTGTGTGTGCATATGCGTGTGTGTGTGTGTGTGTGTGTGTGGATGTCAGTGTGTGTGTGTGCATTTGTATATCAGAGAAGGTAGTGACTGCAGAGTTACACTGAAAATTTCTATTTACATATTTTCTGTGAAAAACTTCTGTGAAGTATAGTGTATGAAGAACATTTAATCATTGACATTTTAGTATGAACAAGTTTCTATGTTTCTCTCTCGAAGAAGCTTATACCCTGAATGAGAACGGGTGCCGAAAGACAGGGCAGGACACCCAGTTCACAATCAGTCACTCTCCCTACTCTGTCACATTCCATGCAACTCTCAGAATCATCCTGGAACCTGTTGATATATTCAGCCTGTATCCCCTCCGAGAGGTAATAATCTTGTCATCTGCCCCGCACTGCAGGAAGCTGAGAAATCTGATATTTGTCCCACACTCACCCCTGGCTAACCCTGTGGGGAGGAAGGGACCCTCCTCATTCAGAGGCGTGGCTTGGGCAGGCCCTGAGGGGCCAGAGCCTGGCTCGGAGGGAGTGAGGGCAGGGCTGGGCAGGCTGCGGGCCAGACCACCTGGGCCCAGCCCCTGCTCACTCTCCCTGTGCGCAGACCTTGCCATGATGCCAGCTGTGGTACCCTCCTTTGGACAGATTAAAACCGTAGATCACCCCATTCAGAGAAGGCTCCGATAACCCAAACCATGGAGGGTCCAAAGAAGGGGGTTGTGAACTGTGGGGTGAAAAGTGCACTTTGGGGAGGGGGAGAGGAAAGCGCTGGGAAGAGCTCTTGTGTCAGTGGTGGGTGTCCTGCCTGCAGAGGACCTCAGGGTAGCCTTGTCCAATGGGGCTGCCACCTGAGCAACAGAGCCCCAGGCCTCTCCACCCACTGGCCACTGGATTGGCTAACTGGCCAACTGCCTGGTAGGCCAGCTCTGGACAACACTGGTGGACCCGCTGCAGGCAGGTCTCTGGGTGGGCACTTGCAGGTATACAGCCTCTTGGAAGTAGCAGAAACAAAACCTCTCCAGCATGGAACTGGCTCGGTCAGGACCTGCTGGTTTGAGCTCCTGGGATGGCACGTCCTCTCTCAGAGCAGAGCTGAGTTTCTGAGGGGGCTGGGGCTCAAGGCCAGGCCCTGAGCCACTGAGGGCAGGGACCCGAGGGTGAGGACTGTGGACAGTGTGTTCCTGGCCAGCCAGGGCGCCTGCTTGCTGGGGACACAGTGGAGGGTTCACTGTCAGGTGGGACCATTGCAACTCATCCATGAAGAAACTGCTTTGGGTTCTATATTTTATAGGATACCTGTGCACTGTCCCTTTTCATCCTAGAGCAAGCCTCAGTTGAATTAAGTCACTCCGAAAGGGGACTTGCCCAGGGCACAGCTAGGAAGTTGTGAAGGCAGGTTTTGAACCTCGGCCTAAGCCCATTGCCACCCCATCCATTGTGAGAATTTGCTTCTAAGGGTCATCTGCAGGCATTCAAAGCCTGGCTGGGCCACTTTTATGCAGAGTGAACTTGGGCAGATGACGTAACTCCGCTGTGCCTCAGTTTCCTCATCTGTCAGGATATAACACTGATCTATAGGATCCCAGTGCGGCCCCATGAGGTAACACACGTGAGAGCCTGAGGGAGGACCGGGTGACTGTAACTGCTCACCAGTGGTGGCCGCCAAGGCTGTCGGTGGTCCTGCTGAGGTCATCCCGGATGGCGGAAGAGCACGTTGGGGGCAGATGTGGCCTTGAGCACCCAAGGCCTTGGACCGGGGAGTGCAATGAGCCTGGGCTCTTGGGCCTCCCAACACACTCATTTAAGTCCCAAGGGTGGCTTAGATGCTGGGCCCCATCAGCCACTTCTCCAGAGTCGCTCACCTGTCAGGACCAGTGAAGGGCAACTGAACACTGAGGAAACGATGCATGGCTGGGAGCTGGGGGTGGCTGCTCAGGGGCTGGAGACCACCTGAGAGGTCAAGAGGCATCAGCGAAGGTCGTTCTGAAAGGTGGGCGTGGCGTAGTTTATATCAAAGGAATAGTCTCTTACATTTCTGTGGTGGGGGAGTGGGGTGTCAGACCTAGAATGGTCTGAGAATGGGTAATCACGCATCCTGGGGGCCAACACAGTCCTGTGTATGCATGTGGCCCTAGAGTAATTCTTATCAGTGCCCCCTTTCACTGCTGAAAGTGTCCTGATTTGGATAATAAATTATCCAGTCACCCTCTTCTGAGCCGCAGTCCAGACTTGCTCCACCAGAGCCCGCTACCCCCTGACGGTGCAGGCAATTTGGGAAGACTCCCTCCCTCCCTGGCAAGGTCTGCTCCTGAGGGGCTACCAGAACCTAGGCTGGTGGAGCTGGTCTGGGAGACTTCCACGCACGGTCACAGCACTTGGGAGCCTGGGTAGCACCCCCTGAACCTGGAAGGTAGGGACATGAGGGGAGAGACAGAGGATGGTCCAGTCCTGCTGGCTGCATGGAGCCTGAGCTGGCAGCCAGAGACCTACACTGCTTTGTCACCTGGGTGGGAGTGGAAGATTTTAGCTGAAAGAGATATGAGATACTGGTCTGGCTTAACTTTTCCATTTTCCTGAAAATAATGAGAGCAGTAATCACGACCACCTTTAAATAAGTCCCAAATAAGGACTAGACAGATGTGTGTGTGTGTGTGTGTGTGTGTACAAAATATCTATGTACTCTATATAACATATATACAAAAAAACCCATTTCTTTAAATAGTCCAGTGATACGGGGTGAAACAAAGAAGGGAAGGGCCACTTTTCATGTTACAGCACTAGTAAGGGGTCAAGCGGAATCAGACCCAGGTCCATTTGACCTCGGACCCCATGTCCTTTGCTGTTCAGCCCACCATCCTCTGTGCTTCGAGACTGGCCCACCGCTTGCGTGACCCTGCAACCCAGGTTGGGCTTGGAAGATTAGGAGCCAGGGGAGGACGGTCTCGCAGGGGACCTGTCTGTCCGTTGCCCTCCCCCGGCCAGCTCCACCAAGGAAAGGCCAAGCTTGAGGCCACATGAGGGGTTCCCGAGCTGTCTTTCATCCGGTCCCGCGGTTATTTGTTCAGCATGCAGTGCAAATTTCCCTGTCTCAAAACATGGAATCTGGTACAGCTTTGCCTGGATCAATGTCCAAGCCCTTTCAAGTTCTGGAGAAAGTTACTCCTCTCCAAAGTTCAGACCTGCCAGACTCAATAACTCCACAAAAATGCTTGGATGAAAATTGCTCCAAGCAATCCCAGCGGAAAGCCAGCACCTCACCCCTCGTTTAAAGTTATGATCCTTATCATAATTAATTCAATAAAGAAGTAATGTGCTTCAACCTAGGCAGAGAGAATAATTTTCTGTCCTGACTGGTATAAACTTTCAACTAGGGACATTTAAACTCTGGGTCCGAGCTCTCTCAGCAAGTAATAAATTGCAGACCCAGGCAGGGCTGCAGAACCCCGTTTAAACTGCAGTAAATAGGCCGCTATTGAAGAGAGGAAGATTTGGATTCGGGTGGGCAGCTCCAATAAATAGCAGAGTGTTGTTTATAAATCCTGCAGTCCCGGCTGGCCTCTGCCTTGAGATAGGCAGTAGCATTTGCTTGTTGAAAGCACCAGAGCGTTTGATCCTCGCACTCAGAGGATCCACCTTCAGTCTTGAATCTAAAATCCGTTTCCTTCCGTAACTGAAAGGTAGGATTAGCCTGGCTTCTAAACAGACTAACACATTCTTGAGTGGAGATATTGACTTGGAGACCAAGCCAGTCCACCCCGGAGCTGCATTTCCTACTCTTTCCTCGGAGGTGGCAACGATTAAAGTTGCTTTTGGATTTGTTTTGAACACGTTCAGAGTAAATAAGGCTCCTGTATTATCCCAGAAGCCCATTAGGTTTACAGAAATTATGAGTGCAGCAATCAAAGTCTCTGGAAACAAGTACAAATAGAAGGAAAGTCAGTTTTCATCCAAACAGCTTTCAGATTGCATATGACGGGAAGAGATGAATTCAACATCCATTGTTTTCTGAAAAATAATTCAGGGATGGGGAGGCAGGGCTCTTTAAAGTGATTAAATCTGGGAACATCAAGGCGGTTGTCTGACTCCTATTCTTTCGTTCCTGGCTTAAGATTTTGGATACCTCCTTTGTGAACCGACAGCAAGCATGCATTCCAGAACTCAAGAGGGCCTTTCTCGTCAATTTCGTGGGTTGAAAACAATTGTGTTATCCGCCCACATTCCGCTCCGTCGGCTCAAGCTTGCGCAGAGATGCCCTGTGACAAGGCTCACTGCCGCGGTAACCATTCCAAACCGCGCAGCCTTGCACGGCGCTATATCCAAGACAAATAGCCGGTTCTGGAGGAGTGACTGAGCATACTCATGAATGTTAGCCATCAAAACACACAAAATACACACACTAGACAGACTACACTCTTTTAATATCATAAAAAATGCGAAGGGCTGCCCCCGGAGAGGGAGGAGAACAGCCTTTTGAAACCTAGATAGATGGAGAGGAGAATCCAGGCAGGAGGATGGGGCAGCTAATTAAATATGTGAGGTCTGGGTACCACCTCTTTACATCCTTTCTGGGGCATGGAGAAATAGAAATAAATACGTGGATAAATAAAATAATAGTAATAATTGCATGCCACAGACGTCGACCATTCTCTGTGGATTTGTAAAGAAACAATATAGTCGTCTTACCTCTATTTGCATCACCCATTCAAGGCACAGAGGGTAAAACTTGAAGCTGAGGTTGCTTCAGATCCTGACACCAAATATTTCTGGTGCTGGTGTCTCAGGGTCTTTTCTTTCCAGTCAATGTTTTTTACGTGAAGAAAACATACAGTTTATGATTTGTAGTGCTGGATACTCAATTAAGAGATAAAAAGAGTAGATGCAAACTTCTACATTTAGAATGGGTAAACAACAAGGTCCTAATGTATAGCACAGGGAACTATACTCTATACCCTGCGATAAACCATTATGGAAAAAAATATATAAAAAAAGAATGTATATATGTGTATAACTGAGTCACTTTGCTGTACAGCAGAGATTGGCAAAACATTGTAAATCAACTATACTTGAATTTAAAAAAAAAGATAAAAAGAAAGAACGACTCAACAATAGGTAAGTACTCAAGGCTGCTTATTGGCCAGATTCTGTTTCTAAGCATCCCACTCTGAGCACTCCAGGCCCTTCTGTGGTCCAGTTGGGTCCCCTAAATGGCTTGGATGTCAGTAGTGTCTGGTGAGTTCTGCGTCCCTGACATTATCTCCCTAATGAGAAATGGCCTTGAAGATTTGGGGGCTTCATCGTTCAAATCTGGCCCAGGACTACTCAATGATTTTGAACAAATGCAATAATGAGGCTGAAACTGGGCACAAGTGGGTACCCACGGGGATGAAAGTGCAGGTTAAAGCAGCAACTGAAATACACAAAGCTGGGGCTCAGTTGCTTTCACGACACACACATTTGAGCCAGCACATTTGACCAACACTCACAACCCCTGCCCGTGCCCCCTCTACCCCCCAATCCCTCTTGGATTGATTAAATTGGCTCAAGATGACACCAATAATTGGCTCAAGATGGGGCTTCGAAAGGCCCAATGATCCATATCTTCACATTCCCTAAAATCAGTCCTTTCAGCTCTGTGTTGGATTTAGGATGGTTTACATTGGCTCCGTCACAAACATTTTAATAAAGTCCCAGAGAAACCGCAAACGGGTGACATCATTGGATGGTGTTAAAAAAAAAAAAGAGTCCCATTTTGTAAGAGAGGCTGGGCCCCCAGAGTGTGATCACGGTCTGTCCGCCCTGTTTGGTCATTCAACAATCATCTGCTGTAATTAGGACCATAATATTTAAAATGGGGTGTGACGGCGGGGGGGGGGGGGGGGGGGACCGGCAAAGGACATTAGTTAATAAGTCAAAAACAAGTATGAATATTTTGACATAAAGTAGCCAAGAAGATGAACGACCATAGGGCGGGTGTGCGGCCCCAGGGCTGAGGGGCTCGCAGCCTGGACTCGGTGGTGGTGCTTGGAGCATTGATGTAAGGACAGCCCCGGCGTCCCCTGTCCCAGGACACAGAGACGGATGGGACAGCCAGGTCCTGCAGCCGAGGACTCAAGGGCTGGAGAGGGGAGCAGTTCCGAGCCCAGGGAGTCTCATTAGGAGGGCTTCTTGCCGAGGGGTAGGCTATAGGGTATTTTCATTTTCTTCTCTATACTATTCTGTTTACTTACCCTGAACTTCCTCTAAGGGCTTATACTGGTTTTATAATCAGAAAAAATATCAACGATGCTTTTTCAAAAATTAGTGTAGCAATTTTGATTATGTCCAATGATTATAATTATATATTAGATTGAAAATGTCTGGAATAAAATGTACTATTAATGTTAATGGTGGTTCTCTCAGAGTGGCTAGACTGGGAGAGCCTTTTGTCTTTTACTCTTCTGTGGATTATTTTTGTAGTAGATAAAAAATTTTAAAGGAAAGTGAAACACTGAAACCTGAAGAAAATGAACTTGATTCACTTGGACATGGATTAAAATATATATGTCCCCCCGTCCCTCTGCAAAAAAACACAAGTTGCTGTTTTAACTTTAGTTTTGTATTGTATTTTAAAAATATATTTCACTTGGGTGATTATTAACTTACAAGAAGCAAGATATTTTAAAGTGGCAGAATTCAGCTTCCCAGCTGAGGAAGGGACGTATGCTATCTCTCTGAGTGTTGGGACCACACTGTCCGAGGTGAGTTGCTGTTCTCGTGGGTCCTCCACACCCTGTTGTTTCTCTCTCAGAAAGAGCTGGTGCATTTGACGTGCGTCTCCCTGTCAGCCTGCTGGGCTGAATTCATGTCGGAGATTTCCCAGAATAATCGATCCATTATGGCCATCACAATTAATTGACTTTTCTGTGACTCAGGGTCAATCTGATGCCAGAACCTACCCTGATCGCTTTTTTTAGTGAGAGATTTCAGGATTGTTTTGTTTCATTTCCTTTGTAAATGTATCCATAGTCATACGGTTCACACTGGAGGGGGATCTGGGGACCTTAGAGTCCATATAAAAAATAAAAGAGTGAAACGTAGGCTGTATGATGTTTATGTGTGTGTGCCCGAGTGTGTGCCTATGCATGTGTGACTGTTTTGGGTTGTTGTTGTTTTTTGTTTTGTTTTTTTGCATTTTTTTAAATGCATCTTTTAAAGGCCAAATCTGGCCATGCCTGCTTGCTAACGCCATGCCTCACCTGGATGACTGGGGATCAGGCACATGGAAAATACCTGTTGGTTTAACTAAATACAGTACGCCTAATATGAAATCCCATTCCTCATGCTAAACAAATGCATGAAATTTGCACAATGCAGACTCACTGCTTTAACTCCTGTTTGACCCCCGAATATTGCTGGGATTATTGCTTCCTTCTTTCTTCCCAGCCTTATTTCTTCTCAGAGGGAAAGTGGAAAGAGAATGGACTCTGGAATGAGACAGACATGAGATGAAATCCCTTTTCTGTTGCAGGCTGCCTAACCTCTCCGAGACACAGCTTCTCTTATCTGTAAAATGGAAACAGCATCCATTTCTGAGGGTCATTTACAAACTGCGTGGCGTGATGGATGTAAAGCACCTAGCACAGACTGTTTTGTTCAGGTTGACGGAGGAAGGTGAAGTTTAGAGGCAGAGACTTTGTGGCGTAGGAGAAGAGCGTCGGGTGACGATTAAAAAAGATTGTAGCTTTAGTCACAGCTGATTGATTCTGGGAGAGAGAGTCACTACTTCTCTCGGGAACTCAGTTTTCCCACTTATAATATTGGGGAGGCAGAGGTGCGGGGTGTGTGGAGTGGTCAAGAGCCCGGGTCAGGATCCCAGCTGCCCAGGTTCAAATCCCAGCCACGTGACCATGGGTCACTTCACTGTACTGTGTGAATTTCCTCCTCTGCGAAACAGCGTCGTCGTTGTGAGAATGAACGTGTGGATGTCCTTGCAGCAATGCATCACGTGTGATGAGCGCTGTGTGAGCGTTAGCTTTGCCATTATTCTTACAAGGATGTTCTCTGAGGTCCCTTTTGGCCCTTTTGATTTTTCATTTCTGTTTCCTCTGACCTCAAATTTTCAGGGAAAGGCAGATTTTTATTTTATTCTTCAACATGAAGGTAACTGCAAACATATTGTTGAAAGAAAATAAAAGGTACTTTTCAGGCTTTAGTCTGCAATAACTTAAAGAAAAGGACCCAGAAAAAAAAAAAAAAAAAAAAAAAAAAAAGGACCCAGCACTGTCTTGATTCTGTACAAATGTTCGCCTCCTTCAAAGAGGCAAGAAGGCAAGTGCTGCCAGATCTGATTGTGCAGACCCGGAGGATCTGATCGCCCGTCGCTAAGGCTACTAATCAAATTTCCATCCAATATGCTCACGCAGGATTTCCTGATCAAACACTTAAGCCTGCCCCTCTGCACCCCCATTAGCTAACATGTTTTATATGCAGAGGGGTCATCAAAAGTGTAATTGCCTTAAAGAAACTTAATCCTGCATTCTTGTCAACTTGAAGATAGCTAATAATGCTCGCTAGCTGATATTTTTCCAACATCAAGAGCGCACCAGAAATTAGGATTTTGTTCTTAATCTTCCTCGCAGCAGATGTTGAAACCTAGGTGGACGGGCCAGATAAAAAAAGATGAGTTTTCTCTGAAATTAGTTGGCTTTTCTGAGAAAACACATTGCTGCCACACAATGCTAGAAGACTAGAATGGGCTGGGAAGATCCAAACCCAGTGGTTTCTCAGGGTCGATGTAACATTATTCTGGCCTCCAAATTCAGACCTTACACATGAATGTTTATGAGGATATTGCATCCATTTTATGTCTATTAATTTATGTCTAACATGTTGGAGGGCCTGCAAAAGAAGTTTGCTAGATGCCCGATGAGAAAGTGCCTCACAAAGTGAAAGTACAGCACAAGAAAGGAATGATGTGATTATTGATCTCAATGTTAGCTGTTGTATTTAAAAAGGTAATTAAAATTGTGTGATTGATATTAGTAAATTATGTGGATATATTCTAAACATATCAAATGCCTAACGTTTCAGTATATTGCTATGTTTTATGGCTTCTAATATTCTTGTTTGGTCAGTTTATGAGGGAATTATTTTCTTGAAAATTGAGTTTTTTTTAAAGTTCTTATTTCACAAAAGTGTTTCTTATATTTGAAGCTGATTTTCTGATTCTATTTCAAATAATCACTAAGTGCGAATGTGTTTTGGGTTATCTTTGCTGTGTTTTCCCCCCTTTTGTTAACAGGTTGAAACTAGCTTTGGCCTGAGAAGCTGTCACGTTTGTCATGTCCATGTGCAGACGTGTGTGTCTGCACATGTGTGCTTGCACACACACATACCCGCACGGACACACCGACGACCCTCGTTGGAACTTGCAGTTTGAATGAGAAAGGGCCCCAGTCAGGCTGGGACAAGCAGGTCAGGAAATTTAACCTGACTCTCCCAACCCCAGTCATCATCGGCAGGGTCTGAAAAGGCCAGGTTTGTCAGGACTCAAGGATCCTTGGTGTCTGAGTGGCAAAACCGATTTGAGGTCCTGTCTGTTCTGTCCTAACATTTGCCCCAGACTCCTCTGCATGCACTGACTTTCCCCTCTTCTGTGCACAGTGCCCCGGTGTCTCTTGATGGGGGTACAGGGTGAGTGTGATTACCCCTGACTCCACTCTGGGGTAAGGTCAGGGGTCATTTTCATGGACTTGTTCGATTGCTTCGGGAGGACAAAGAAAATGTGTTCCTTGTGTTTGTGGGGGAGAACAGAGCCTGCCACGAGGGCCTGGGGAAGCCAGTGTGAAACAGGCCCATATAACAAAGAGAGGAATGAATGGGACATGTTTCAGCCATTTGTGGAGATCTAGGTACAAGCCTGTGGGGGAGGGAGGGGTTTTCCTTCTTTACAGATGAAAGATTAAGTGGCTCGTCAATGTCATAAAGGTCTTTAGCAAAACCCGCCCCCAATCCCTAGGATAAAACCCAACCCGAACCCCACCTCTGCAGCCCTTGTTCTGTTCTGTCCACTACTCCACCCTTCCCGCTAAGGAAGCACTTGTGCACTGGCCCCTGCAGGCGACACGCATGCACACACAGTCACCCCAAACGCAGGGCTCCCTAGGACTTCAATGACTGCGCGGTCCGAGCTGTGCAGGCAGAAGAGAAAGGACATTTCCCATCTGTCCTAAATACCTCTGGGTGGGACAGCCTGCGAGGAAGTCCTCAGGCATCTCGGCACCAAGTGTCCCGGGTGGCCTTGGGGTGGGGGGGAGGCTTGGGAAGAGGGCTTTCCAAATTCCCATCAGCACGTCCTTCTCAACCACCGGAAGTAAAGTCTCAGTAGATAAGTACATCAATTAAATAATAAATAAAGAAATAAATTACACTCTAAGTCAATTCCATGTCCTTGCTGAGCAACTTTAGCTCTAAGACAAATCTCCTAGCCACCTCCCCGTCTTCTTAACAAATTTCTGCCCTGATCCTCTTCCGTACAAACATCGAGGCTCCCTCTGCTAACGAGGGTCTAGATTGGCCATTTCAACATATCTCATGAATTCCATACAGTTACTCTGCGTTTTCTCAGGCCCTGATTTAGGAGCTGAGCACACAGAGGTGAACAAGACCTGTCACAGAAGCCACAGGCTTTCAAGGGAGGTTAAATGCTCAGGCGGCCCTCGGGTTGAAAGGGTGGTTAAGATGCTTCCTACATTTGTATTTGCAGAAAAGACATGCTGGTGCTGAGCTACCATGAGAAAGCAATGCTTAGCCCATTTTCATTACAGAACGGCATCTTTCTTTTTTTTTTTTAAGACAGAAAATCTAAACGTTCAATTTATTAAGTAAGCTGAATAATTGAAAGCCGTTTTTAAAGATGGATTTTTATAAATTGAGTATGTGAAAGGTACTTTATCTCCTTTTGTCCTCGTAAACTATGAGGTAGGTGCCATTTTACAACTAAAATCAGCAGAACGGCATCTTTCTTTATTCTTCAACATAATCAGGATTTTGAATTGAGCTTAAACCAGGTTGGGTGGGATGACAGAGGCAGAGAAACAGTTCATTTCAGGACAGTTTGGGCTGCTTGTGGAAGACTGGTTGTTACTTGATTGCACTGGATGACCCATGTCTGATTTGAGAAATCAGTCAACAATTTGATATTTTGCTAGTTTAAAAAAAAGGTCCACAGCAGTTGAATGAAAAACTCATTTGATATGTTAAATGCCATGAACGCGGAGAATGTCCCTAAATGTTATGGACCGGCCTCCCCATTTGACAGATGGGAACACTGAGACCTGGAGGGTAAAGGACTTACATGAAGTGGCAGTGTGAAACATCAGGCAGCAGATGAGGAGTGTTTCTATTACTGGGGCATTTTCCAACGAGTTTATACAGATAGAATGAAATGGCCACAAATAGAATGGTCTCAGTTACCTCGGGCAGCCACAGAACTTGACACAGCTCAGGAAGTAATTCCAATGTCAAGAGTTTCACATATTTTTCAACTTTGTTTTACCAAAATGCATCTGCTGTTCAGAAACATCCTCACGTCTTTTAGGAGAAACATCTCAAAAGGACAATGGGAATATTTTCTATTTTTATAATGATGTCTGATCTTTTACCTTTGGGAGATTTGTATTTAAACCAACTCAGCTTGCCAACTTCCCTTAAAGAAAAAGTCATTAAATTTCCAATTGGAAATTTGAGCATAAATGAGAGATTTCAAATGAAAACAGCAAGGAATTCTGCGAAGGCATCTGATCCTGCATCATACTCCCAAATCTTCTTTAAATTAGCTCTATGTCAAAAGGCTATGGGGAAAGACCTTTTCTTTTGTCTGATAAAGGAAAAATTGGAACAATATCGCTTCACTTTAGGATTCAGGCGATCATTTGGTTTCATTCCAAGGGGAGTTTTTTTTTTTTAAACTTTGGTCTGTAACTGCACATGTGTATGACTTTAATCAGTTTCTCCCATAACTTTTTTGCCATGTAAGCTATTCTCTACTTACTGACCTTCCTTCATATCAGATGGGTGGATCTTGTCTATGATAGGGCATTTAGCTCCATCAGCAGAGAAATATTTTAGTTCAATGTATATAACATTGCTTTGGTAGAAGAAAATAAAGGTTCTTCTGAAAAGGCAGCTGGAGAGCAAGATGAGTTCATTGCCCCAGTGCCTCCTGGGGCTGTTCCTTATCAAAGCATGTGATTCCATATCAAAAAAACGTGACCATGGAAAAACACTTAAAGACCCATGACTCCATTAGAATCTCCTCCAGTTTCACCCATTGCTTTCTTCTAGGATCTCAATGACCAAGATATCTCTTTACGAAGACTTAGAGCCTGAGTCTGTCCTCAAGGGAAGTCCTCCCAGAGAGGCTATGACCCTACTAGCCTGATGCCATCTCCCATCCTAAGATCAGCCTGGCCCCTCAGTCCCTCTAGTGATGTGAGTGTCTCTGTATGCTGGGCTCAAGTCAGAGGGGGCAAAGATCTTAGTGTCACAGACTTCCTGGGAACCAACGACAGGCAAGGTTGCAGCCAAGACATTAGGCCACGTCAGAGACCGTTGTTTCTGGAATCTGTGCTTCATTCCTTCATTCCTCCACTTGTTCTATCAACAAACATTGATGAGTACCTACTCTGCGTCAGTCCATGCCAGGAACCGGGCCCCATGCTGTGGGTCCTCATGGTGAGTTAGCAAACTCCAACAAGGAATAGATGTCCCAGAATTGAGGGAATGGGCTACCTTCTTTAAGTCCAGGAATTGCCCAATGTCCTTTCCGTGAAGCAGTGCTCTTCCCATCATGTCTGAATCTTAGACCACAGTGAAGTGTTTGGGATTCTTGAACTAGTCGAGAAGTAATGAGAGAATACCTCATACATTTAGAACAGAACCAAAATCGTTCACTTATTACAGGTACATTTTCTCAGAAAATTCTCCCTAACAGGAAGAGATGTAGTGGGAGGTGGGTGGGATGGAGCCCAATCCAAATCTTTATGTTTCTTTCTTAGTTAAGGTATTAGTAAGTCTGTTTCTTCTCTTTTCTCCCCTCTCCTCCCCTCCCCTTCTGCCCTCTCTCCTTTTCTTTCTTTTCCTGTTGTGCTCCAGAATGTTTTTCCAGAATGATTTTAACTTGCACTCCAAGCAAGATCATCCCCGGGTAACTGTAGCATCTTGGATTCTGGCTTTCAGCATCCTCTGCGATCCTTTCTGGCCTTTCTCCTCTGTCCACATTTCCTTCCTCCTCTTCCTCCAACTCCCCTCCATCTCCAAACCCCTTGCCTTATAAAACCTAACTTTCATGAAGAGTTTAGGAACTTTTCTGCCTTTCTCCAAGAAGCATTTGGATTTTAAATAAGAACCAAGGAGGCAGTGTTCAGGCAAGCCCCAGGGGTTTATTTTGGAGCTCTTGTGTGAGGACAAAAACAGAATCTCTAGGTTACTTTTCTGCTGTCAGTTCCAGGGGATAGAAGAAGACTTTCTTGGTACCCATGCCATATGGGGCATTGCTTTCTCCTCCTACTCTAGACTGTAGGCTTCCTGAGGGCAGGGACTGTGTCATGTTCATACTTGTGTCCCTAGAACCCAGACCAAGTTGGTGCTCAGAGAGGGCTCCTCAGGAGGAAGAATGAAGTTGTGCATAGCGTCAGCCCTCCTCTTTGAAACTCCTAGAACCCATATTAAATTATGGCACAGCTTCTACTTTCCTGCTTCTTTTCTCTCCTCTTGCACCTTCTGTTTTTCCTCACTTTGCTTTTCTGGTAACTAGTAAACCAGTGAATGAGATCCATATGATTTTTTGCTTTCTGGAATTTTGAAAAAATTTTCTGTAGCATGATTAATTTCCCCTAAATTGTTCCTGTATGTTTGGGGAAAATGGATATTGTTAGTTTGTTGATTATTAAGTTCTATTTATAATTATTAGAGCAAGAGTGTTATTCATTTTTGCCCCTACTTATTTTTTTCTACCTGATTTGTTGATTTCTGAGCGATAAGTGTTAAAGTCTCCCATTTTGATGATAGATTTGTCTGTTTCTCCTTTTGGTTTCTGGTTTTGCTTTATGTATTTTTAATCTTTGACTTAGGTGTATAAAGATTCATGATATATATACATCTTCTAGGTGTTTATTTATCAGTATGAAATATCCCTCTTTGTATCTTTAAATGTTTTCGTATTTTTTTTTTTTTCTGGTCGAGCATTCTACGTTTTCTGATATTAATACTGCTACATCTGTTTTCTTTATCGTTTGCTTTATATGTATTTTTCTTTTGAGAAGGTTTCCTTAAAAAAAATAGGAGAGTACAAAGATATAAAGGGCACATGTATTCACACAACCCAGAATTAATAACCGTTGACATTTTCTTCCTTTTTCTATTTTGTTAAGAAATAAAACATCACGTTTAGAGCTAAAGGTCTCTTGACCTACACTCCTGTCTCCCCCAGACTTCCCTGAAGCTCCCACTATCATGAATTTGGTGGATGCTCCTCAATGTATTCCTTGAGCTTTTACATACATGCAGGTCATTCCTAAACAGTAGACAGTAAGATTTTTGTAGTTTTAAATCTACATAAATGTTGTTATACTTGATGTAGCTTTCTGCCCGTTTCATTTTAAACTCACACTTTAAAAAAAATCCACCTTGTTGGTGTATACAGGTCTTCTTTTCTTTTAACTGCTATATAGAATACTATCTGATAATAAAGCACCACCTTTTATTTATATATTTACTCATTGATGGACATTTATGTAGTTTCCCATTTTCTGGTCTTACCAGCAATGCTGCCAAATACATCCTTGTGCATGACTAAATATTGCTAGATTTTTCTCCAGACGCTGCACCGTTCCACATCTCCGATTACACACGGGAGGGCATTTCTCAGGTGTGTACCAGTGAGTGGAGTCTCTGAATTGTGGAATATGTGCATTTGCATTCTTAGTGGATTCTGGCAATGGCGGTACCATTGACACCGCATCCTCCCAGCAAAAGAGGACCCTTCTTTCCACTTCCTCATCAGTACTCGATTTTGTCACTGCTTTAAAATATTTGCCCATCTGTCAGGTGAAAAGCAAAATACTGTTTGTTGTTTTCATTTGCATTTCCATGGAGTTGAACATGTTTATCGGCCTTTAAACTTTCCTCTTTGGGGACAGGATATGTGGAGAGGAATGTCATTTTTCCATTCCTCTGATACTTCTCAATTTTTTTGCAACCTAATCTGTGACTTTGAAGAGAAGATTTTAATTTATGAAATTATTTAAATTTCTGAATGCATTCCTGACATCTCATTTTATGTTTTCATTCCCAACACTTTCTTATTGTCTTGTGTGTGTGTGTGTGTGTGTGTGTGTTTCTTTCCTATACTTGATTGTACTGATAAAGTTTACTTAGTTTCATTTTTATTTTGTGGTTGCCTGTAAATTTGTATTGTCAATATGTAAAGATATTCCATTCATGTCTACAATTAGTAATATCTTTCTTTTGATCTGGAGTCTATCCTCCATTATTTAGAGAGAGGTTTATAGATGGAATGCCTTCTGAATCCTTGAATATATGAAAGTACCTTTAGTCTGCTTTCACATTGGAATGATTGTTTGGCTGGGTATAGAACTTTAGGTTCAAGATCTTTTATTTGATTTAATTTAATCCTCAAAACATTCGTTATTTCTCCATTATTTTCTTGCATTTAGTCTTACTTGTAAGAAGACTCTTCTTAATACAGTTTTTATTCCTCTCTATATTATTTATTTTTCTCCTTTCTGGTAGTATCTAGGAATAAAAAGAATTCTTTGTGAAACTATGAGGTATGAATTATTTACCATTTATTTATTATTTACCACTGAGTTCACTGATACTCATTTTCAGCCAGATTAGGGCTTGGTTTATCTTTTTAATTTTGAGGTCTTTAACTTTGGGAAATTGTCTTTTACTATTTCTTAATTTCTTCCTTTTCATTGAACATCTGGTGTTTAATTTCACCATTTCCCCCTCTCTTATCACTAATCTACACTTCCATTCCGCCTCTCTCTCCAATGGCATCTGTTCTACTGCTTTTGGTGTATATCCCTGCCATATATAGTGTTTTTGATTATGTACATATTTTTTCCTCTTTTTCTAGACCTCAGGTGCAGAGGTGAGTTTATCAAACTCCTTAGTTCATGAACATTGTCGTTATTTGTCTATTCAGGGCACCTCTCTTGTTTCATTTATTCCATTTTTTTCCCTCAACTACTCCAACTCCTTTCTCATCATCCTTGGACATTTCTATGTGCTCTTATAAAATGCGTGGGGTTGTTCATCTGTGAAGATGTTTTCAACTTACACACATTTCACTTCACAGCTTGTATGTCTTACACTTTTCTCTGAGCACTGGCTTTTTAAATTTTTTTTAAAATTGAGGTACAGTTGATTTCCAATATTAGTTTCAAGAGTACAACATAGGGATTCAAAATTTTTATAGATTATACTCCACTTATAGTTATTATAAAATATTGTCCATAGTCCCTGTGCTGTACAATATATTCTTCTAGTTTATTTCTTTTATACATAGTACTTTGTGCCTCTTAGTCCCCTACCCCTATGTTGCCCCTCCCCACTTCCCTGTCCCCGCTGGTAACCACTAGTTTGTTCTCTATATCTGTGAATCTGTTTCTTTTTTATTGTATTTACTAGTTTGCTTTACTTTTTAGATTCCACATGTAAGTGATAACATATAGTATTTGTCTTTCTCTGCCTGACTTATTTCACTTAGCATACTACCCTCCAGGACATTCCGTGTTATTGCATATGGCAACATCTCATTCTTTTTTATGGTTTAGTTGTATTCTGTTGTACATATATACCATATCTTCTTTATCTATTCGTCTATTGATGGACACTTAGGTTGCTTCCATATCTTGGCTATTGTAAATAATGCTGCTATGAACATTGGGGTGCATGTATCTTTTCAAATTAGTGTTTTCATTTTCTTTGAATATATACCTAGGAGTGGAATTGTTGGATCATATGGTAATTCTATTTTTTAGTTTTTTGAGGAAACTCCACACTGTTTTCCACAGTGGCTACACCTGTTTACATTCTCACTAACAGTGCACAAGGGTTCCCTGTTGTCCACATCCTTGCCAACATTTGTTATTTATGGTCTTTTTGATGATAACCATTCTGACAATTGTGAGGTGATATTTCATTGTTATTTTGATTTGCATTTCTCTGATGATTAACAGTGTTGAGAATCTTTTCATGTGCCTGTTGGCCATCTGTATATCTTCTTTGGGAAAATGTCTATTCAGGGCTCCTGCCCATTTTTTAATGGGGTTGTTTATTTTTTTCATATTGAGTTGTATGAGCTATTTGTATATTTGGTTATTAACTCCTCATCAGTCATATCATTTGCAAATATTTTCTCCCATTCAGTAGGTTGTCTTTTTGTTTTGTCAATGGTTTCCTTTGCTGTGCAAAAACTTTTAAGTTTAATTAGGCCCTATTTGTTTATGTTTGCTTTTGTTTCCTTTGCCTTAGGAGACAGATCCAAAAAAATATTGCTACAATTTATGTCAAAGACATGTTTTCTATGTTTTCTTCTAGAAGTTTTAGGTTTTAGGTCTTAAATTTAGGTCTTTAATCCATTTTGAGTTTATTTTTGTAAATGGTGTGAGAAGATATTCTAATTTCATTCTTTTACATGTAGCTGTCCAGTTTTCCCAGAACCATTTTTTGAAGAGACTGTCTTTCTCCATTGTGTATTCTTGCCTCCTTATTCATAGATTATTTGACCATAGTGCATGGGTTTATTTTTGGGCTCTCTCTCCTATTCCATTGATCTTTGTGTCTGTTTTTAATGCCAGTACCATACTGTTTTGATTACTATAACTTTGTAGTATAATCTGAAGTCAGGGAGTGTTCAGCTCTGTTCTTCTTCCTCAAGATTGTTTTGGCTATTTGGGGTCTTTTGTGTTTCCATACATATTTTAAAATTATTTGTTCTAGTTCTGTGAAAAATGCCATTGGTATTTTGATAGGGATTGCACTGAATCTGTGCAGTGCTTTGGGTAGTATGGCCATTTTAACAATATTAATTCTTCCAACCCATGAACACAGTATATCTTTCCATCTGTTTATGTCATCTTCAATTTCTTTCATCAGTTCTTATAGTTTTCCGAGTACAGGTGTGAGATGTCTATTTATTCAGATCTTCTATATGTCCGTCAGTAGTGGTATTGTACATTTCTTGTTAAGATAATTCTTAGGGGAGAGGTTTTATTGCAATCCTGAGTGATGTCTTATTTTCTTGTTACATTTTCTAGTTTAGAGAACTCTATTGAGTTTTGTAACTTGATATTATATCTGACAACTTGCTAAACTCTCTTTCAGTCTTAATATTTGTCTATTGTTTCTGTTGGTTCCCCTTGCCTGGGGCTTTTGGAAGGATAGACCTTTGAAATATTTAGCAGTTGTTGTGTGTTTATGTGTGCGTGTGTTTGAAATTTACATAAGTGATATGGTGCAGACCTCTTTCAGTTTCTTTTCTTTTTTGTCACTCAACACATTTTCAAACAATATCCAAATTACTATATATATCTCGACATGATCCCTTTTGCCATCTGCATATGTTTTATTTATCCATTTTCTTAGTGGTTAAATCTTAGGTTGTCCCCACTCCCTGCTATGAGAAACAATGGTGTGATAAGCATTACCATATATGGGTGTTTTTTTTTTTTTTTTGCTTTTTAAATTTTTTATTTTATCTATTTTAAAAAATTTTAATTTTATATTGGAGTATAGTTGATTAACAATGTTGTGTTAGTTTCAGGTGTACAGCAAAGTGATTCAGTTATATGTATACAAGAATCTATTCTTTCTCAAATTCTTTTCCCATTTAGGTTATTACAAAATACTGAGCAGAGTTTCCTGCACTATATAGTAGGTCCCTGTTGATTATCTATTTTAAATATAGCAGTGTGTACATACTCCTATATATGTTTTTGTAATGGAGCTGTGCACTGATTTCTCCAGAGCAGTATCAAGAATGGAGCTGATAGTTGATAGAGAATATGCATACTGAATTTCATTAATTGCTTCCAGAATGTTCTCTGGCATTACTGTACCACTCTACCCACGCATAGGTGCTGAAACCAGGTTTCTTCCCTTGTACACACCATCGCAGTCATTTGTTATTAATCAGTTTTATGATTTTTACTACTCTGATGTCTCTCTTTTATTTTGTTTGATCTTTTTCTGATCACTAATGAGGTCAAATATCTTTTCATAAAATTGTTAGTCATTGCCCTCTTTGATTTGCAAGAATTCCTTTAAAATTCTGATATTAATTCTTGCAAATATCTCCTCCCCACCTGCCACCAGCCTATTCACTTTGTCCAGGTTATTTTTTGCTATATATTGTTTGCCAGGATAATTCCTGGATACTTTGCTCTTTCTGCTGCTACTATGAATGACATCTTGTTTTCTATTATAGCTAGAGAATAGTACTGATTTTTTGGAAATTGATTTTGTATCCGGCAACCTTTCCAAACTCCCCTATTATTTCTATTGTTTATCCAATTCTCTTGCATTTTCTATGCTGATAATCAAATTGCATGCAAATGCTGAGAGTTTTATATCTTTCCTTCCTACCTTTTACCTCATTTCTTTTTCTTGTTTTACTCTTCAGGCTGCGGCTTCCAGAACTAGGTTGCACCCAGTTAAAGCAGTGATGGTGGACATCTTTAATTGATTGCTGGTATTAGAGAGAAAGTGTCTAAAGGTTTTCAGTGGAGTATAATGTTTACTCTATGTTTTAATCTACAATCATTGTCAAGATAAGGAAGTTCCAGCTCTTCCTAGTTTTCTGAGAACGTTTATCTTAAATAGTTAGACTTTTATCACAAATAATTAGGTGGTTTTTTGCACCTAAATACAGAATCATGTAATTTTCTTCTTTAGTCCATTAATGTAGGGATATATTAATTTTTAAAATTTTATTTCACTATAATGTATTATTTTAAATACACATTTGGATTCAGATTACTAGCTATTATTAAGTTTCTTATTTTCTTTCCTTATAAGGTCCTTATCTGGCTTTGGAATCATGGATAAATGATTCCAGTCTCATAAAATGAATTGGATAGCCCTTCCCTCTTTCTGTTTTTTAGAACGACTTGTATAATACAGACTTTAACAGTTTCGTATTTGTGTTGGCCTCTTCTTAAAGCCATTTAAGTCTCAGATTTTTCTTGGTAGTTGAAGAGGGCAGCAGTGACAAGGGTAGTTTTTCATTATGTAATTTCTATTTCTTTAATGTTTATTTTATTTCAGTTTGTCTTTTACCACATTTGACACTATAAATTCTTTCCAAAACTTTATCTATTACTGTCACATATAGTTTTCATTATTAAAAAATTATTTTAATCTCTGTTATAACTCTAATTATTTCTTCTTTTTCATCCTGCATTTTGCTTATAATTTTCTGCATTTTCCTTTATAAGTCTTGATTGATTTGTCCATTTTATTTATGTCTTTAAAAACCAGCTTAAATGTTTTCTATTGTTTTATTTAAGTGTTCTCTATTATTGATTTCTGCCCTTATTTTTTCTTTCTTATTTTTCTTTTGGAGATATATATATATATATATATATATATATATATATATATATATATATATATATTTGCTATCCTTCAAGCTTCTTAATTTTAATGCCTACTTCATTTGTAGTCTGATAAATGTATTTAAATTTATAAAAATTTCTCTAAGTACTATTTTAGCTGTGCTCTATGTGTTTTACAGGTAGTAAGATTCAAATATAAGTATTTCATAAAATTTAACTGTAAATTTTTAATCCTTAGTTCCGCTAATATTTTTTCTGCTTGATATATCAGTTTCTGAGAAGAGTTTATCAAAATCTCCAACTAAAATTGTTGACATCTATTTTTCCCTATAGTTTATTTGGCATTACTTTATATATTTTGAGGTTATATCTTTAGCTACATGTATACATATAATGTCTTATAGATGTAATAGTCCTTCTACTAGGGCACAGTTTTTTTTCTCTCTTTATGAATTTTTTGCCTTAAAATCTATTTAATCTCATATTAAAGTTGTCAGTCTGGTTTACTTTTACTTTTGGTTTGCATTTGCATATAGTATCTTCTTCAACCCCTTTATTTTCAAGTGTTATATATCCTTCCGTTTGAAATATTTTCTTCTGGGAAATATATTTGATTTTTTAAAGTGATCCATTCTGATAGTCTGTCTTTTGATTGATGAATTTAATCTGAGTATCAAGCTTACTACAATTAATATTATGTTGGGACTTATTTTGACTTTTTTGTTTCCTGTTTTTTAATTTACTTTCCCTTTGTATTGTTTCTATTTTCTTCTTTCCTAAATTCCACTGGATAGATCAAATTTTCTTCTGCTGCTGTAAAAGTTGTGCATCCCATATTTATTCTTATGTGGTTGCCTCTAACTTATCAATTTATGCTTATTATCACCTTCTCCATCTTTCTCATGAATATGACAATTTCTTTAGCCCTCTTTTACTCCCTTTTGGTTTTCTCCCTCTACCTCTCATCATATATTTCATCTAGAATTTTAGTTCTGGAGTTTCATGGATATCCCTTTTGACTTATTAGGGTTTTTCTTATTTAGACTATAATTAAGTTTATTAATTTATTTACCCATCTTTATATCCCATACCAAGGGTTGCCAGATAAAATGCAGGATACCCAGTTAAATTTGAATACTGTATGGGAGTTACTTACACTAAAAAATATTCATTGCTTATCTGACATTCGTATTTAACCAGATGTGGTGTTGTTGTTTCTGTTTTTTTCCTATCTCTGACAACCCTATCCTTATTTTATAGAATCCTCCAGTATCTATTTCTGTATTTCTGAGTATGTCCTCCAGTAGTTATTTCAGTGAGGGTTTGTGGTAAAGCATACAGATTTTGTAAAACTGAAAGTGTCTTTACTTCACCCTCACATTTAAATGATAGTTTTGCTGGGTATATTATTCTGGGTTCAGGTTCTTTAATGTCAGCACTTTGAAAATAATGGTCTTTATCTTCTTGCATTGTGTTGTTGTTGAGAAGACTGATGGCAATTTGATTCTTGTTTCTTTGCAGGTGATTTGTCTTTTCTCTCTGGCTGCTTTAAAATTTTTCTCTTTGTCTTTTTCTTTTCCTTTTCTTTTTTTTCTTTTCTTTTTTTTTTTTTTTTGCACCTCATGGCCTGTGGGATCTTAGTTCCCTGACCAGGGATCTAACCCCTGCCCCCTGCAATGGAAGTTCTGAGTCCTAACCACTGGACTGCCAGGGAATTCCCTCTTTTTGTCTTTGATGTTCTTTATTCTCACTATAAGAAGAAGAAATTTATTTTTCTTATTTACATTGTTTTCAATTTGTGGGTCCTTTGCATCTGGGGTCTTATCTTTCTCTAATTCTGTGAAATTCTCAGTCATTATTTCTTCAAGTATTTCTTCCTCTGTTTGTTTTTGTCTCTATTTATGGGAGTTCACTAATTCTGCAAGTTGACATTTGTTCTTCTTACTTTTTATCTCTGTATTTGCCAATTCCTTCATGAAGGCTTCTGGGAGAGTTCCTCAACCTGATCATTGAATGTGTAGATTCTTTCTTCAGCTGTAACCATTCTGCTATCCCGCCTGTTCATTGAGTTCTTTGTTCCAATTACTATGTGTTTCATACCCAGGGTTTTCAGGTGGTTCTCCTTTGTGCCATCTGGTTCCTGCTTTTTGTTTCCAATATCCTCCATAAGTCTTTGAGGAAATTTAATATACTTATTTTAAGTTGTTTTATTTGCCCATCCTTTTGTTTTGCCTGGTAGAGATTGTTCAGTCTGTCTTTCCCTTAAAGAAGTCACACTCCTAAGATGCCTCTGTATTTGTCTGTGTGAATCCCTGGGGTATTAGTTACCTACACTGATGAGATGGGGAGATCGTAACTGAGGACAGAGGTTCTGTCCCTCCTCCTAATGTGTTTGGACAAGGAGGAGATGAGGTGGATGTGTCCCAGTGTGAGGGATGTCTGGAGTTACAATCTCCATCTGTACCCTGGCACTGCTGGTTTGTCAAGACCTAACTGTGTAAACTGCAGCCATCTGGCCACTGAACTGTGGAGGATAATGGTGGGAGGAGAGAAAGCAGAAGTCAGCCAGTATTTCTTCACCCCCTACTACTACTACACACCCCAGTAGGACTTGAAAGTTATCTTAATAGTACCTGGTTCCTGTCTTTCTGCCTTATAGGAGCCAAGGAAAGACACGTTATTCCCAGAGAAATGTTGGGGAGAGAAAAGGATAGTCCAAAACCTCTCCCCAACCCTGTCTCCCATTCATGGTGCTTCATCCTTTTATGTGCTGAGCTGCCATTTTTCATCCTCCTTCTCCCAACACACACAGCATAATATAACTGCCTTACATTGCCCTGGAGAGGTGCAGTCATCTCAGAGTTTATATATTGGTTTGGACGTCTTACACCCACCCTTTGACTTCTGGGTTGTCTCCAGGGCTGCGTTTCAGAGAATGAGCCTGAATCTGTGTTGGCTTGCCTCCTTAGAAGAATGCTGTGTCTTCCACTTCCTCAGTAATTCTCCCACCCCACCCCCCTTTTTTTCCCCTCAGTTCACTTCTCCTAGAACTCTTATTAGATACTGAAATTTATACATATCTCTTAATTCTTCTTATTTATTTATTTTTATAAATTTATTTTATTTATTTATTTCTTTTTGTCTGTGTTGCGCCTTTGCTGCTGTGTGTGGGCTTTCTCTGGTTGCAACAAGTGGGGGCTGCTCTTCGTTGTGGTGCGCAGGCTTCTCATTGCGGTGGCTTCTCTTGTTGTGGAGCACAGGCTCTAGGCACAGTTGTGGCACGCAGGCTCAGTAGTTGTGGCTCGCGGGCTCTAGAGTGTAGGCTCAGTAGTTGTAGCTCACGGGCTTAGTTGCTCCATGACATGTGGGATCTTTCCAGCCCAGGGCTTGAACCTGTGTCCCCTGCATTGGCAGGCAGATTCTTAACAACTGTGCTACCAGGGAAGTCCATCTTCTTTTTAAATTGAAGTATAATTCACATATAACATTATATTAGTTTCAGGGTCACAACATGATTTGATATTTGTATACATTGTGAAATGATCACCACCATAAGTCTAGTTAACATCCATCACCACACATAGCTACAAAAAAATTCTTTTTCTTGTCCTGAGAACTTTTAAGATCTACTCTCTTAGCAGCTTTCAAATATGCAATACACTATATTAACTATAATAATCAACTATTAATTATTCTTTTTGTACTTTCTGGTCATTTGTTTTTCTGTCCTAAGTTGTGAAATTAGAACAATTTTTTAGCATACTAATTTATTCCTCAGCTTTGCCCTTTTTGGATTTAGTGTATTTAATTGTTTAAAAAATTTGACAATCATATTTTTCATTTCCAAAACGTTTGATTGTCTTTTTTTAAAATAAATTTATTTATTTATTTATTTATTTATTTATTTATTTATTTATTTATGGCTGTATTGGGTCTTCGTTGCTGCCCACGGGCTTTCTCTAGTTGTGGAGAGCAGGGGCCACTCTTTGTTGCAGTGTGTGGGCTTCTCATTGCGGTGGCTCCTCTTGTTGCAGAGCACAGGCTCTAGGTGCGCAGTCTTCAGAAGTTATGGCACGTGGGCTCAGTAGTTGTGGCTTGTGGGCTCTAGAGCACAGGCTCAGTAGTTGTGGTGCATGGGCTTAGTTGCTCCTCAGCATGTGGGATCATCCCGGACCAGGGCTCAAACCCGTGTCCTCTGCATTGGCAGGAGGATTCTTAACCACTGCACCACCAGGGAAGTCCCTGATTACCTTTTTTAATGGTAGCTTTTTGACTGTTTGTTTCAATGCTTTGGTTTCAGTTATTTGGTATCCTTTCTTATCCCTCTGAGGACATTTATATACTTTTACAGCTGCTTTCAGATTGTTTACTAACTCTCTTTCCTCAGATGTTGTACTGTTTATTGAGTTTGGTGCCTTTCTTTCATATACTGGTGATTCTTCGATGTGTGCTCTTCTTTGCTTTTGAGATTCCCTGTCTCCTGATATGTGGATGCTGTTTGTGCTTACCATATGCCCATCAGCCTGCTTCTAGTAATTTCTTTTCAGAGGGAGAGAAAAGGGTGAGCATGAAGGACAGAGGTGTGTAAAAATGGTATGCGCCACAGACAGGAATATCAAGACTCATCTTGAGCTTGGAGCACGCTTGCAATTGTGCCATATTTCACAGTGGTCCCCCATTGAATGACTTTGACTGGTGTTCCTTCCATTGGTCCAATCCCATCTTTGTTCTGCTTTTCAAGAATTCATCTTCAATTTCACCAAAGAAGAAATACAAATGGCCAAGAGGCACATGAAAAGATGTTCAACATCGCTAATTATTAGAGATGCAAATCAAAACTACAGTGAGGTACCACCTTACACCAGTCAGAATGGCCATCACTAAAAAGTCTGCAAATAATAAATGCTGGAAAGGGTGTGGAGAAAAGGGAACCCTCCTACACTGTTGGTGGAAATTAAATTGGTGCGGCCACTATGGAGAACAGTATGGAAGTTCCTTAAAAAACTAAAAATAGAATTACCATATGATCCAGCAATCCCACTCCTGGGCATATATCAAGACAAAACTATAATTCAAAAAGATACATGCACCCCATGTTCATAGTAGCACTCTTCACAATAGGCAAGACATGGAAGCAGTCTAAATGTCCATCTACAGATGAAAGGATAAAGAAGACGTAGTACAGTGGAATACTACCAGCCATAAAAAAGAATGAAATAATGCCATTTGCAGCAACATGGATGCAACTAGAGATTATCATACTAAGTGAAGTAAGTCAGAAAGAGAAAGACAAATACCATACGATGTCACTTATATGTAGAATCTAAAATATGACACAAATAAACTTATCTATGAAACAGAAACAGTCTCACGGACATAGAGAACAGACTTGTGGTTGCCAAGGGGGAGGAGTAGGGGGAAAGATGGTGTGGGAGGTTGGGGTCAGCAGATGTAAGCCATTATATACAGGATGGATAAACAATAAGGTCTTACTGTATAGTACAGGGAACTGTATTCAACATCCTATGATACACCATAATGGAAAGGAATTTTTTTTAAAAAAAGAATGTATACATATGTATAACTGAATCACTTTGTTGTACAGCAGAAATTAGCACAACATTGTAAGTCAACTATACTTCAATAAAAAAAACATAAATTAAAAAAAAAAAAGAATTCATCTCCATTTCTGGTCATCACTAGAGCCACTTCTAGTTCTCCACTTCCTGTGTGTGTGTGTGTATGTGTGTGTCTTTGTGTGTCTGTGTGTGTACCCATGTGTGTGTTGATCATTTTTAAGGATTTATGGAGGGACAGGCAGACATATGTGCTCAGTGTGCCATCTTGATACAATCTCCATGGATTATTTATTTTATTATTAAAAATTAATTTATTATTTTAAAATATTTTTATTAAATATCAAGCATATAGAAATGGCACAGAACAATAACCATTAAGTATTGATCAGCTGTGAATTGATGTACAAAACTTGAGGACCAAGAAAGGTCACTTTTCATGGGTTCAGTCTCCTTCTCCCTCCCCTGAGAGGAGCAGGACGCCAGGGCTCTGGCAACCCCAGAGCTCATGGCGACAAGGCCTCTCGTCTGCAGACCCCATGGCAGCTGCCCAGACACCTCTGGGAAGACCCGCTAGGTCTGTTCAAAGGCAGCAGCTCTGCTGACTTATATCAACTGCTTCCATTCTCCCCACAGCAAGCCTGGCCGCAGGGAACATCTCTGTGTTTGGCAAGGACACAGGACTTAGAACTCAAAGTCTGGACAGCCCTACGGCCACCCCATGGCCTGTCACTTTCTGGGCTTTGTGCACGCGTGGACCTAAGTCCTTCCGCCCACAGAACTCTGACCACCAGGTCTCAGAATCTCTCCTCCCCCTCCCCCTCTTCCTCTCCCTTCTCCTCCTGCCCTTTTCCCTCCTCCCCTCATCCCTCTTCCCTTCCTCCCTTCCTTCCCTCCTCCTACACCTCTTCCTCCGCCTCCTCCTTATCCTGTGACTGTCTCCATAAATGGAGACCTTTAAAAACAAAGCTCATTTGATGTTGACTCCAGGTAACTTCTCTCTTTATTTTTCCTACCACACCACTCTAAATTCCTCATGGGAGAGGAAGCCCAGCACTCAAAAACTTAAGGCCTGCTACCTGCCTATAAGAGGCAAGGTAGAGCTCCCTCAATGGCTTCACCACAGCCAAGGTGGAGACGCATGCCCTCAGTTCTCTATTACTGCCCAGCCGCACTACTGTGACTGCTGTTGTTGCTTTGGCGGTGCCCTTCAGGCTGCCCTCCCCTCCCCTCCCCATGGACACAAGGCTGTTTCTAGAGGCGGCGGGGCAGCCCCTTTGTCTGTTGTTGTCTGTCCCCTGTCTGGTCACTCAAGGATGGGGTCTGCCCCTTCAGCTCTCTCCTGGGATTCTGAGGGCTCCGTCCTGGCTCAAGAGAATAATCAGGTAGTGGCCTGGTGTAGGGACACCCCTGGGTCATGGGACCTTCTGGCCTTTCCTCCCAGGAGAGGTCTTAGAGAAGGGTGTGTCCTCTTCTCAGATACAGCCTTCTGAGAGAGGAGCTGGGGAAGGCTTTAACCATTTTTATGGGGGAAGAAATATGACAGTTCTGACATTTCCACTGAGTCGGGGCACTGCTGGGGTCTGGAGAAGTGAGAGGAGCCAGGGCCAAACCTCCCTATTTCAGCTCTCTTTCCACCACCCCAGGCAGGGTGCTCTTCCCAGAAACAGCCAGAGATGGCAATTTCTAGGACTGCACTGGCCGAGTCTTCAGAGACTGGAGGTGGCCGGACTTCTGGGTCAGCAGTGGACCCTTGACTGTCCATCTGGATGAGCAATCATCTAATCATCTGGGCTCTAGGGGTTTGCTCTGTGGCCATCCTTGCTGGGAAGCAAGTCTCAGGGCTCCTTCTGACCCCAGGTCCTTGAACTCAGGCCAGGCTCACCCCACTTCACAGGCACACAGGGACCCGTCAAGGAACTCAAAGGCTATGGCTCTGGTTACCATTTTTGTGTCCCCCTAGCATGACGCAGGTCCTGCTCTGGTCCCCAGCAGGTGTGACAGGTGTTTTGTGGCTGAGGGAGTCCAGCTATCAGCAAGTATGTGCTGAGCGCAGCTGAGCACGGAGCCCTGGGCCGTGGGACATAGAACAGAAGCCCAAAGCCTGTCCCTTGGGGCCAGAGCAGGTGCCAGAGGTACCCAGTCACCGATGTGGCCCCTCACACCCCCTGGCCTCCCTCCACCCCACTGCTGCCCCAGTTTCTCTCCTGGGGACAGCCCGGGCGGGGTCCATGGGAATGTGAAGCTCTCCTGGCTCTTGTTTGCCTCAGCTAATCTCAAGAATGCACTTGTTTTCCCTTTTGGTTTGGGAAGTCCTCAGCTCTCCCCTTAATGTCGATAGAGCCGGGAATGGAGGCCGTGGGAGCCAGAGGGCGGTGATCCCTGGCTTGTTCTCTTGCTGGCTAAATTTCTGTCTTTCCAATTGTTTCTGTTACTTCCTGCCTCCATTTCAGTTTCTCCTCAAAATTCCCAGAAACTGTGGAAATAAATGTCCTGAATTTTGGACATTTCAACCACCTCTCCTTCCTGTGAATCTCCTCACAGTGAACAGTACCTGGGAGGTATGATTATCTCTATTTTACAGCTAAACCTAGAGCTCAGACAGGCTAAGTTATTGCTCATGGCCCACGGCAAGTGAGAGCAGAACTGGAGTAGAACCCAGGGCCCTCCTACCTTCATTCCAAGCTTCAGCTCCAGGGCATAATCTCACTGGACAGCCGTTGTCTGTTATTTGCTGTTTCCTTATTTGAACGGTTAATTCCCTGGGAGAAGGAATCCTGCTCTTCATCTTTGTATTTCCAGGCTTGGCCCAGTGTCTGGAAACATAGGAGACACTCAGTGGATGTTTGTTCAAAGAATGAAGAGTGGGTATGAAGCCAGGAGCTCTACTGGGTGCTTTTTAATACACATAATCCTTGGTCTTCTAAACACCCTGAGAATCAGCCGTTGTCCTCATTTCATAGATGGGGTCATTAGGGCTCAGAGAAGTTAAGTAACTTGCCAAGGGTCACAGAGCTTGCAAGTGACTGAGATGAGATTTAGACCCATGTAGTCCATCTCTAGAACCAACACTGTCTCCTGGCACAAATGGGATAAACGGTCTGGAGAGGAAGGACAGTGGAGAGAAGGATTGCGGGGCCCCCCCTTCCTGCTGGGTTTGGAGTGATCTCTGACCAAGGGAGGCTGCAGTGGGGGACTGAGCTCCCTAAGCAGGAAGCAGTTCTCAGCCCCTCTCTGCACGCCTTTCAATCACAAGCTCACATATACACGTTTGTTGAATGACTGAATGACCAGCCCTGCCAATGGCTGTGCAGCTTCTTCACCCCCAGAACTGGCCTTTCTGGCTGCTCTTTCTTCATCAGCTTTGGGGTCTGTCCTTCTCTGCCCAACCTCAAGTTGTGGGATTCCTCGAAGTGCTCCCTGAACTCTCTTCCCATTGCTACACCTTCGCTGTGGGATCGCATTTCTAGTCCTGGCTTCAGTTACCCTCTATGTGCAGGTAGCTCTCAAACCTCTATTTCCAGCTAAGACCTCCCCTCTGAGCTCCAGAACCTCATAGGTTTCCACCTGAATGTCCAGCAGATATCTCACCTCTACACTTCCAAAGCATTCACATCATTTCCTCCCCACCTCAGACACAGGGACTGGGGCCATCACTCACCCAGCTGCTCAAGCTTCAAACTCAGGCTCGTCCTTCACAGTCCCTCCCCCTCACTTTCCCACATGTAATTTCTCCTTGGCTAATCTCCAAGGTCTGGTGCCACCCTTGTTTATCCTCTGGATTCCTCATAAATTCCCAAATGATTCCATAAGCTCCCATCTCCTCCCCTACCTCCACTCTATCCAATCTCCATAGAGCAGCAGGAAAAATCTTCTAAGTCACGTATCTGACTATAGAACATGCCTGCCTAAAACTCTGGACTCAAGGAGAAAGCCCACATGGTCAACGTGACACCCAAGGTCCCCAGGATCTAGCCCTCATCACCAACTTCTTTAATCTCAGCCTTCTCCCTCCCCCCACGCTGCTAGACCCACAGTCACCAAGCTTTCCCTCCTGAAGTGGTCGTGAGGCCTCTGGACGTGCCATCCCCCAGGCAGGGATTTTCTTCCTTGACCTCTGCACCTGCCGAATTGTCATTAAGCCTTCGGGACCCAACCTGGACGTTGCCCCCTCCTAGAAGTCATTCCTGATCCTGAAGGCTGAGCAAGCGGCCCCTTCTCTGGATTCCCCAGGCACGCCCCGCCCCCAGCCTCCCTCTTTGGTAACGGCCTCCATGCCTGGGCTCTGCCTGAGTGGGGACAACGTCTCATGTATTGGTGGCCCCAGTGCTTAGCCCAGGGCCTGGCACAGGGACGCTACATGAATGTCCATTGATCGGGCCTGAATCCTGGGTCACTGGAAGGAAAACATGGCCTCTTCCCTTTACAGCTTGGCTTTAACCAGCTGGTTTATGATTCCACCACCTCCCACCTCTGTACCCAGTTGTCTCATTTGTCTTGTTCTCATTTGACAGGAAACCCCTCCTTGGGCACATCCTCCCTTGCCCCAGTTCATGGTCCCTCCAGGACTACACCAGCACCAAGAGGTTCCCCAGGGTCCCATTTCAAGGCCCTGGAATAACTCTCCATGAACAGTTCTTCCCTCAACCATGCCTGAGGCCTCAAATTCATTGCTTAGGACATCAGAAATTTCACTGGAAAGTTAAAGATAAATATTAGATGTGAAATCCCTTGGAGAGAAAAAACATTTAGGTTAACTTCACACTAAGGTGCAAATGGTCAGAAGAGCACATTTACCTGGGAACAAGTGTAGGCAGGTGGGACGGGGCCAGGAGCATAAGTTCTCTGGCTGCGTGCAAGGGGATAAGAGCTGTGAGAAAGGAAGGAACACTGTCAGGCTGCCTGGCCTACACCCTACAGTGGAGCACTCAGTTCTCACCTGTATCGGTTACCTGTGTGTGCGTGTGTGTGTGTTTGTGTGTCCGTCCTCTAGTACAACAAGAGAAGCTGAACAGTTCCCTTGTTGGTCCCTTAGCCTCAGCAAGGAACTGGGCACACAGTGGGTGCCCAATAAATTCCCGTAGCTATCTTGCTGGCCCAGAGCTTGGCCGATCAGTTACCCCTGCTGGGGGCACGCCCATCAGCCACCTCCTGCAGGGGACTGGGAAGTGTTTGCAGCAGGAGGTGGGGGATCCTTCCTGGTTTCTCTTGAGGCTCCAAACAGCTCCTTTCCCATGACCCCCCTGCCCTTCCGGCACTCACACTAATAGAGGGGAGCAGACGCCTGGAAGTGCCTCCAGGGTCCCAGCCCCTTTCTAGGGTCAGAGCCCCTCTTGGGAACTGTGAATTTGCTAGAGATGACCTGAGACATATATTCTTCTTGGCCTCCAACCCCCTTGCTGCCTGATATTCATTCAACAAATGTATATATTTGCCAAACACCAGTCTAGGTGCTGGGGAATGCAGCGGTAAACTGACAAAAATCTCTGCCTATAATGAGCTTATATTCTAGTATTTTTTTGATGGGGTGCGGGAGACAGCAATAAACAACAAAAAAGGTCAAACATAATAATGCATTTGATAGTCATAAGCACTAAGAAGGAAAAATAAAGCAAGGAAAGGAGTTGTGAAATACCTTGTTGGGGGAGGAGTAGGACTTTTAGAGAGTGGCCAGGGAGGGTTTCTGTGAGAAGATAATTTTTAAATTTATTCGGTTTTGCTGAGGTAAAATATACATAACATAAAATTTTAACCATTTTAAGTGGACAGTTCAGTGGCATTCAGTACATTCACATTGTTGTGTAGCCATCACCACCATCTCCAGAACTTTGTTATCACCTCATGCTGAAACTCTGTACCCATTAAACACTAACTCTCCATATTCCGTTGTGTGTATATACCACATTTTCTTTGTTCATCTGAAGAGGGACATTTGGATTGTTTCCACCTCTGGCTATTGAGAATAATGCTGCTATGAACATGGTTGTACAAATATCTCTTCGAGCCCCTGATTTTAATTCTTTTGTGTATATACCTAGAAGTGGAATTGCTTGATCATATGGTAATTCTATGTTTAACCTTTTTAGGAACCTTCAACCTGTTTTCCACAGAGGCTACACCATTTTACATTCCCACCAGCAACGCACAAAGGTTCCAATTTCTCCGTATCCTCATCTACACTTGTTTTCCGTGTGTGTATATATACACAGAAAACAAGTGTATATGTATATATACAATACATATGTATATGTATATATACAGTGTATATGTATACATACTATATGTATATATACAATATATATGTATTGTATATATACAATGTATGTATATCTATATATACAATATATATCTATATATAAAATATATGTATATATCAGAATTTTATAGATTTTATAAATATATATAAATATACATAAATATATATGTATGTGTATGTATGTATGTGTGTGTGTGTGTGTATATATATATATATATATATATATATATATATATATATATATATATATATATATAAATTAGAGTCCTCCTAATGGGTGTGAAGTAGATTTTGTGGCTTTGGTTTGATTTCCTTTATGATTAATGATATCTAGCATCTTTTCGTGTGCTTATTGGCCATTCATATATTTTCTTTGGAGAAACCTCTATTCAAGCCCTTTGCTCATTTTTGAGTTGAGTTGTTTGCTTTTTTGTTGCTGAGTTTAAGGAATTCTTTATATAGTCTGACTATTAATCCCTTATTAGATATGTGACTTGTAAATATTTTCTCCCATTCTGTGGGTTGTCTTTTCATTCTACTGATAGTGTCCTTTGATGCACAAAAGTTTTTAATTTTGGTGAAGTCCAGTTAATCTACTATTTCTTTTGTTGCCTGTGCCTTTGCTGTCATATCCGAGAGATCATTACCAAATCCAACATCATTTTTTTTTTCTGAGTTTTTTTTTCTAAGAGTTTTATAGTTTTTTTTTCTAAGAGTTTTTTTTTCTAAGAGTTTTTTTTTTTCTAAGAGTTTTATAGTTTTAGCTCTTATACTTACGTCTCTGATCCATTTTGAGTTACTTTTTTATATATGGTGTGAGGACAGGGTCCAACTTCATCCTTTTGCATGTTGACGTCCAGCTTTCCTAGCATCATTTGTTGAAAAGACTATCCTTTCCCCATTGAATGGTTTTGGGACACTTGTTGAAAATCATACAGCCACATATATGAGAGAGAAGGTAAATTTTGAGTAAAGACCTAGAGGAAGTGAGGAAGATAGCCATGTGGGGAAGAGCATCTGTCAGGGGGAACAGCCAGTGCAAAAGAGGGACATCAAGAAGAGCAGGTTTGGCTGGAGTGGAGTGGATATGGGGGACAAGGGTAGGAGATGAAGTCAGAGAGGTGGGGGAAGCAGGGAGCAAATCATGGAGGGCCTGTGGATCACAGAGAGGACTTTGCATTTCCTCTGAGCAAAATTGGAAGCCATTGGAGGGCTACTTATGTTTCCACTCTGGCTCCCATGTTGAGAATAGACTTATGGGCCGGGGGCAAAGCTCTGGCAAAAGGGGATAGTGACCTGAGCCAGGGGATGACCAGTGGTGAAAATCTGGATGACAGGATTTGATCACACACCAAATATGGTGATGGTGGAGTGGCAGGGGTTGGGGGGGGGAGAGAGAGAAAGAGAGAGAGAGAGGGAGGAGAGGGGGGGGAGGAGGGGGGGGGGGGGGGAATAGAGGAGAGGAAGAAAGGGGGAGAGAGAGAGGGAGAGTTAGTTAAGGATGATGCCATGTTTTTCAATTTTTGTAATTGGAAAAGTGGGGTTGACATTAACCAGAGTGAGGGAAAAAGATTGAATCAGGAAAAGTTTTGGGGAAGGATCAGGATTTCAGTTTTAGATGTGCTAAATTTGAGGCACCCAACTGGAGGTGTCAGGTGGGAAGTCCGAGACGAGTCTGGAGTTGAGGAGAGAGGTCTTGGAGCAGGCAAGGAGGTCCTTACCTGGCTGTGTGACCACAGTCCAATCCCTTTCCCTCTCTGGGCCTCCATTTTCCCATGAGCAAAATAAAGTGGCTGGATCTCTAAGCAATGCCTTCTAGTTCTGGTGTTTTCCGATTCTAATTGGAGAGAAATGGAGCCAAGAGCTTTAGGATGCCTGCATTTCCCCCACAGACTCGTCTCCCCTGCCTAGGTGATTTCGTCTTAAGATCGCCTCCCCCAAAAGATTGCCCAGTAGCTAAGACTCAGGGTTCAAATCTTGAAAACATCATAAGGAAGGAGCACAGTCAGGCCAGACAGAGTCAGGCCAACTCCATCCAGACTCTCTCTGGGCACTCTAGGCTTCTTCAGAAGGTCAGTATGGGAGCCACCTAGTGAAGGCACCTGGGCGAAGAGAGGCCAGCTGTTCAGTGGTTTGCAGTGTGGGCAAAATCTCATCTTAAACTCTAACCACTCTTAGCTCCTGATCTTTGTTTGCGACCAGAAATATATTCAATCCAAAGAATTTAATAAAAATAGATGAGGAAATTGGGGCTAAGGGGAAAAATCAGCAAAGGAACAGAAAATAAGGCCCTATAACACTGAGAGTGAGATGAATATTGACTGTTTCCTAGCAACCAAGGCAAAGAGGGAAATATGATCAGATATAGGATTCATAATTTCCACAGTATTAAAAACTGGAATGCTCCTGGTGTTAGGACTAAGAGGATCGTTGGAAGTCAGTGTCATGAGGATGAGATGTGATGTGATCTGTGTTGCCCTCAGCAACAACATCCTTCAACAGCGACAAAAGGAGGTTTCATGAGGAGGCTTCTCACAGTGCCCTTTGGTGGAGGTCAAAGCTCAACTTAGGAAAAGCAACTCCAGGGAGGGATAAACAGGGTGGTAAGAGTCAGACCCTTGGGAAGAGGCTGTCTCTGCTGCAAGGAGGTCATCCCATAATCTCAGGCACACAGAAGGGCCCCACCAGGTATGCGGGAGACCCATGAACTGTTGGAATAGGGGGGCGGGGAAGGCCCTTTATTGCTTTCACAAGTCCACAAAGCCCCCAAAAGGCCAGTCCACTCTCCCTCTCAGGACTGGGCTGACATCATTCCCTGGGGACAGATATTAGTGTGGAAACCCTGGTTCCTGTCCCTCCATCAGTGCAGGGCTGGGGAGCCCCAGATCAGGACTCCATCCCCAGCCCTGCCCACTGGTGTGCAGCCTCCAGGGCGTCAGTGTCACTGCTGCCTCTCAGGCACACCTTTCCAGGGAGAACCTGCAACCCTGGGAGCACTTCCCCAGAAAGCGCTTGGCTGGGAGACAGGCAGTGACTTGTCCTTCTAAAGCATGGAGGGACACAGAGCCAGGTAGCCCCTTGTCCAGAGGGCTGCTCCATAAATAGCTATGGAAGGGGCGGAGGGAAGGAAAAGCCTGTTGCAAGAGATTGCACATTTTTGTCATGCTCTCTGGACCCTTCTGCGTGAGTGTGGGCTTCTGACCTTCCTCCTTTGTGCTCACAGCTCAGAGCAGGTGCACTCTCTCTGGGAAGATTGGCCAGTGCCTTGGGAGGTGGGGCTGTCCTCTGGCCTGGGGACAAGGCAACTACACCTCTGGGGCTGTGTGTGGGTGAGGGGAAGTGTAGGAGGAGGAGGAGTCAGCAGATTTGATTTTGAATCTCAGTCCATGCGTCAACTAAGTTATGGATGGGAGATGCCACTTCTCTGGGCCTTTGTCTTCTATAAAATGAGGACAGCACTACCTACTTCATGGGGGGTGCTGTTGTGGGGATTAAATGAGGTGCAGCCCCTGCCTGACATAGCAGAGGGTCAGTACAAGATCATTCTTCTTGGGCAGAAACTTCTGGCTCAGCCACTACAAATTGTGTGACATTGAGATGTCACTTTACCTCTCTGAGCCTCAGTTTCCTCATCTGTAAAACAGCAATAATAACACATACAGTGCAGGCCTGTTGGGAGGACTGAAAGGAATAGTATACATAGCCTCTACCATGGTGCCTGGCACATAGTAGGTGCTCAGTAAAAGGTGGTTATAACTATTACTATCATCAGGGACTAAACTGTGTTGCATGGGGCGGATGTCCAGAGGAGACACAGGTAACTGAGGGCCAAGGCCGCCATGTAACACTTCTGGAGGAGGTGGTCCTGATGCTCAGCCAGATCAGGCTGGGGTTATGTGGGTCTCAACGAAAGAGCAACCACCCTGGGGGCAGAGCCTAAGGTGAGTCAGGGTGGAGGGCATGTAAAGGGTCGAGGGGCTGACCTGAAAGGGAAGAGAGCATCTGGGGAGAGAAGCAAGAACAAATGTCTTTCTAGTCAGCTGTGGAAGCTCAAGAGGGCCCAGAAATGCCAGCAAAGGGCCCAGAAATGCCAGCAAAGGAGAATAGGAGGCCACTTGGGTTAGGCAAGAATTAACTCCATTCTACAGAGGTCAAACTGAGGCCCAGGGGAGGCAGGTGGAATAACTCTCTCAAAATGAGTGAAGATCTTGCCGCTGGAATGCAGGTCTCCTTGCAAGCTAGTGCTCAAGTGTGTACTTTCCTGGGTCTTCAACTAACACAAAGACAGAGGCAGGGGTGGGAGATGGGGGTGGGTAGGGGGGCGCGGGTGGAGCTGACTGGTGAAGAGTCACCGAACTACAGGCAGAAATAAGGAGGGTGTGGAGCTCAGCCAGGCCGTTTGGAAATGAACACAGATGAGACTGGGTCTCTCTTGGGCTGCTATGGAAATTAATGGCCACAGACAAGAGCCCTCACGCATCACTAGGGACAGGATTTCAAAGACCCTTAAAAATCATTGGGAAACATTTCAAAAGGAAAACGCTCGCAAAGCAGCCAGAGGCTCGCCAAATGCGCTGGCGTATAGCTCACCAGGCGATGCTTGTAATCTAATTGCCTATGAGCAAGAGTTTAAAACAATATTTACGATGTGGAAAAATAGCCAGTGATTTAATTTGTACAGAAGAAACACGCCTAATGAGTAAATTAGATTTTGATCTTGCTGGCTTGGGTCCTGTGGGTGGAGCCTAGTCCACTGGAGGGGCGAGGCTCTCCTGCCCTACCTCTCCCTCCTCACCCTTCACCCCCCGCCCCGCCCCCCCCGTTCCCCCCTCCCGCCTCCACCCCCGCCCACACACACACACACACACACACACACACACACACACACACACACAGTCCTGGTAGGACATTGAAGGCCAGTACCATTCCCCTCTTTATCTTGGACCTGCCGGTCCTTTAAGCCCCACCTCCCCCTCCAAGAAGACTTCCCGACTGTTCCAGCCTTTCTCATCATCTCCAGCAATTCTGAAGGTCTGTGACACACAGCTGGGCTTCCTTTAGATAGAGTTGGCTCTTATTTAGACTTTAACTAGCTTGGATTGTTTTCTCTTGGTGTGCTGTCTCCTGAAGGTTGTTGGATGTTCCTTTGCAATCTAGACTTGTTACTTTTCTCGCCTTGTTTAATGGAGGCGCTCTGGCGAGTATTAATTGCTTCTGCCTGACCACGGTCCATTCTCCTTCTGGAAAGAGCATCCTGATTCCCCTCGGGGAAACTGCCCAGCCCTAGGTTCAGCCCACGTGGGCAGGGCAGGCCAGACTCCTCCCAGCTGGGGGGGGGGGGGTGGTCAGAGGTGGGCATGTGACCAGACACGGCCAATCAGAGCACTACTCCCATCAGCCACAGTGATTTGTTCAGGGATGGGCACGTGACCCACGCCAGGCTAGTGAGAGGCCTCCTTGGATGGCTACTTGAGCTATTAGAAGAGATGCATGTTCTCTGGAATTGCTAAACAGGGGAAATCAAAAGCTGAACCTCCTGGTGGCCATCTGGTCATTTCATGGGAGAATGTCCCCCGAAAGTGAAGCCAGTACATGGGAAATGGAGATGAGGAACGAAGAGAGATTCCTAGGTCCGCAGTCAAGATCCAGCAGTGGGCGACTCATACGCACACTTTAATCCAGTACCTACGGCTTTCGTTTGTTTCAGCCGGTGTGAGTTGCGTCTCAGTCTTTTACAGAGACCTGTAGTTCTGATTTACACCGTAGGCACAGGACTGGTGTCCAGGAGTGACGAGTAGGCACTTCTAGAACTGAATGAAATTTAGAGACTATTGAAACCAAAAAAGTATTCCTGGACATAGTTCTGTGACTGAAGCCAGTTTTCCAGACTTTTCCTGACTGCCTTCTCTGTACTGGCTCTTCCTCTAGGTGCTGGGGACGCACAGAAGAATCAGAGCTGACCCAGCCCCGAGGAGCCCACAATCTTGGAGGGAAGGTAAGAGAACCCTCGGCGAACTGCAGCCGAGGGCTGAGAGGAAGAAGTAGTACCATGTGCCGTGGAGAATGGCACCAACCACAGGGCTCCGGGAGCGCAGGCGGGAGATATGAGGGTGGGCAGGACTTCATCTGGGAGATGAGAAAGGCCCCCAGGGGAGGGTGACGGGGTGAATGGTGAACTTGGTGGCAGTGCCAGGACTGTCGGGGTGAGGAGCATTGAGGCCGCTTGCCCCAGACCTATGGGAAAGAGGACCCAGAGCTGCTATTCAGCACCTGACGGAGGTCTCCTGGCTGGCTGTCTTCCTGCCCATGCTATAGCAGCTCCCTCAGCTGCGTGATGAGGCGGAATAGGGCAGTGGTTGTCTGGGGACACCTGTGGGCATTTGGAGCCAGCTGAAGGTGATGGAGCTTTCTGACCACATGGTGAGGCAGGGACACAGGTGCCAATACTTGTCTGTATGAGCCAGTCACGTTCACCACAGCATTTATTATTGAAGTCCTTTGTGGCATCAACACCAATTTTATGACATTTGTTTGGTATTTCCGTGCTGGGGGCTTTACACTCAACCTTTGTGTCCTCACTTAACAGTGAATCACCCGCCTTGGCTCTCGTTTTTCTGATGGTGCTTAGAAAGGCTTAAAGCCCTGAACCAACTGCAGGTCTGTCTCACCCAGGTGAGAGGGTCTGCTTGGCAACTATGGTGATGGCTTACTGTACTGTAAATTGGGCTGAACTCACATGGTTCAGTCACCAAGTGCCTACTATTTACTGAGCCTGCCTCCCTCTTCACTTGGCTGCCAGAGATAGAAGAAGAAGCAGGCCATAGCTGGAAAAAAGACACGTCCACCATCATTTCATAGTGAGGGGTGCATTCGGTGATGTATGCATACATCCTTCCATGACAAGTACAGAAACATGTACATGGAAGAGTAGGATTGGATATATGGAATCTAAAAAAAAAAAAAAAATGGTTCTGAAGAACCTAGGGGCAGGACAGGAATAAAGACGCAGACATAGAGAATGGACTTGAGGACATGGGGAGGGGGAAGGGTAAGCTGGGACTAAGTGAGAGAGTGGCATGGACATATATACACTACCAAATGTAAAATAGATAACTAGTGGAAAGCAGCTGCATAGCACAGGGAGATCAGCTCAGTGCTTTGTGTCCACCTAGATAGGGATAGGGATGGTGGGAGGGAGACACAAGAGGGAGGAGATATGGGGATGTATGTATATGTATAGCTGATTCACTTTGTTACACAGCAGAAACTAACACACCATTGTAAAGCAATTATACTACAGTAAAGATGTTAAAAAACAAACAAACAAAAAAGAAGAGTAGGATTGGTACTTGCCTGGTGGTCCAGTGGTTAAGACTCCTCACTCCCAATGCAGGGGGCCCGGATTTGATCCCTGGTCAGAGAACTAGATCCCACATGCCACAACTAAGACCCAGTGCAGCCAAATAGATACATATTTTAAAAATAAATAAAAATAGTATTAATATAAAAAATATTTTAAAAAGAGTAGTTTTAAGAAGCAGACAGAGGTGCTGATGGCCAGTCGGGACGTGGAGGCTGGGAATAAGTGTTGTCCTTCAAACAGGAAGCTTGTTGCACAGCAAGATCCTAACAGTAGCAGAGCTGGCATTAAGATGGCTCCTGTATGCCCTCTCCTATGGGGTAGATTCCATCACCCCATTTTACAGAGAAGGCAGTTGAGGCTCAGTATGCTTAAGCAACTTGCCAAGGCACAGCAGGGCCAGGATTCAACCCCAGGCTGGGTAATGCAAAGTTCGGGCTGCTTTCTCTATGCCTCACTTCCTTTTGGATATCTTTGGCTGTTGGAACTCCTGTCTTCTGGGCTGTCACCTTCCAATCCTAAGTAGATGCCAAGTGTCATGGCACTGGGAGCGGAGGCAAAGGTACTCTCCTGCACCCCACCCCCACTTTACAGATATAAGGGAGGCAGGCTGGGGAGAGAGCTGGGCTCCTGCCTCTCGGGCTTGGCTCTCCACACTGTCCCACTCCTCCTATTGTGGGGATGGATGTCAGACTTCAAAGGCAGTAGCGCACTGTCTCTCCAATCTCCAGCCCATGAGAAAGCGCCTAAGTCCCAGAACAAAGGCCTTTCCAGACTCACGTCACCTGCTAGGCACTTAGCACAGGGCTTAATTAAAGGAAACAGAGCTTCTTGGAGTGAGAGTGAGGAGTGAGTGAGAAAGTCGATAACACTAAAGACACCGCCATTAATAAAGCCAGACTCGCGGCTAATATCCCACTTGAATTCAAAACAGGACAAATAATTGGAAATCTGAGCAGGGTGAGTGGTAGGGCCAGTGGTATGGATGACAGAGGTCTGGCAGCTGTGGGAGACCTTCTGTATGGGGACAAAGCTCCTGGAGGGAATAATTCAGTCTTGAGGCCCAGTATCCTCTTGGCCGACGACCATAGGCTGACACCTGGATCATGGCAGTATCTCACGCGGAATAGCACTTGAAATGTGCCAAACACTGTTCTCAGTTCTTTACAAATATTAATTAACTTAATCCTTAAAAAAAAAATCTATCTCCTTTATACCTGTCTCTATGTGTCTGTCTGTCTGTCTGTCTGTCTGTCTGTCTATCTATCTATCATCTATCTATCTATGTATCTATCTATCTATCTATCTTCCTATCTATCTTTCTGTCTTATTAGTTAGGTACTATTATTGTCTCCATTTTACAGATGAGGAGACTAAAGCACATGGAGGTTAAGTAATTTTCCCAGGCTGAGCTGGGATCTTGAACTTGTGTGCTATGACCTAAAAGTCATAACCACTAGACGACATTACCTTGAGTGAGCTTGCATCTCCTCCCTGGCTTGCTGGATAACTGCCATTCATTCAGTCAGCAAACATTTGTCAGGTATACTGCAGTCTTGGCAATAATAGGAATAACCACTGTGTATGGCTCTTACATGCCAGGTACTAAACACTTTACATGCATTATCTCCCTTCATTCCCCGGATAACCCATGAGGTGGGTGCTTTTACTGTCTGCATTTTTCAGGGAGGGAAACTGAACCTCAGAGAGGCTGGGTGACTTCCCCCTGGTCCCACGGCTGGTTAGTAGCAGAGCCAGGATTCAAACCTACATCTTGTGGCTCAAGGCACAGTCCCTAAATGACTGCTGGTATTGAGTGCTTATTCTCAAAGGGTCCTCATCTAGAGCCTGGGCAGGTGTACTCACAGGCAGTCCTGCCACTGGCTGATGGTTGCTGCACACACCTAGATGTGAGCATCCCCAGAGATGGGCAGGAACCAGGTATGGCCCACTGAGTACCATTCACATATGTCCTCAGGTCATAACCCCGGGACGCTGCCTTATCCCTAACCAACCCCTTCTCTTCCTTGTCTTTATCGTGCCTGCTCTCCCACCTGTTTCCTAAAGCTGCAGGTGGCTACCCTGGGAATTCTGGGCATTCTGGACCCTGTGGGGAGCATGGGGATGCATTCTACATAAGAATCTGGCTCCCTGCTGGCAGGAAACAGAGTGCACACCTGTTCAAATGGTAACATAGTAGAGTGGAAAGGGCATGGACATTGGAGTCAGACAGTCCTCAGCGTGACTCCTGATTTCTGAGCCTCAGTTTCCCTATCTGTGAAATGGGCCTGCAGTTCCAGAGGAAGGGTGGAGAAGGCTGGCTGTATGGAGGCTCAGTAAAACCTGAGGTCCCCTCCCTCTGGAGAAGGATGAAGAGTAGGGAGAGGGTCACAGCCTGTGAACTCTGGAGAGCCCAGGGAGGGGAGCGCAAACTCCTTCCCCTAGCCTATCATATTGGAATGAGGGGCTCCTTAGAACTGGAGGTGATCATATTTAGGGAAAATGAGAGAAGAAGTGGACACTGGGGTGGAGACTTAGGGCTTCACTGCTCTGACAGTGCTGAAGGCTGGAAATGTCGCCTCATCCAGGAGATAGAGGTCATCTCAGGTATAGGGCTACTGGGTTGTTGAGATGGGTCAGGGCATGGTTCATCTTTAGGATCATTATCATGGAGGACTCCAAGGTCAGTAGCTTAGAGAGTCTCCCTCCCCTGTGATCCTGTCTCTTTGCTTCTACCGGGCCTAGAAAAAGGCTCACATTTCTGATCTGAAATGTTCTCATCTCACCTACACAGAGATGCTGACAGGGCTGCCTTGGGGGTTTTTGGTGGGCGAGGGACAGAGAAGATGAGGGAGTGAAGGGGCTACAGTGGAGAGGATGGTCAGTGCACAGGTGGAAGGCTCGGAGATCACTGCCCTAGAGCAACGGGCCCCAACCTTTTTGGCACCAGGGACCGGTTTCGCGGAAGACAATTTTTCCACGGACGTGGGCCGGGCGGGGAGAGGCATGGTGCAGGCGGTAATGCAGGTGGTGGGGGGGATGGTTCAGGTGGTAACACGAGCCATGGGGAGCGGCAGATAATTTGATACTGCGCCTACTGATTGATTAGCGGCTCCTAATTTGATACTGAGCCTAATGACTTTGACCTCTGAATAGTCCAGCTGTGACGGCCAGTGATAGGGACTTTGTGCCAAGGACCAGAACTGGATTTATACTTTAGCCATAAATAGAAGTGGATTCAGTGGTATGCTGGCAAATGTTTAATAGCCACTTTCTGGGGATGTGGAGAAGCCCTAATTTGTAGCATTTGGCAGTTTCTCTGGTGTAAATACTCCCACCAAGGCTGATCACAAGCTACCAACATGACATCACTGAACGTTAAGTTGGGAAGAGGTGCTAATAGCTGGTTCTCACAAGCCCACACACACTGGTTCCAGCACACTCCTGGGCAGGTTCACCACATGGCAGAGGAGGTTCAAGCTTCAGGGCTCCTCATTCGTGGGGATCCTTCCAAGGCCTGCACAGTGTGTTCGCATGGTCATATGGGTTGTACAGTTTGCAGAAGTCAGATATAACTGCACTGGTTAAGATTCTTGCCTCTTTCCACTCTGACTTGTATTGAATGGCTTAGAGTAGCCATGGACATGTGATTTCTTTTTTCATTTTAAATATATATTCATTTTTGTACCTAACGTTGATTTATAATTTTAGTTTCCTTTTCCAAAGAGGGCCTCAAAACCTATATATACTTCCAGCTGCAAAGCATGGATCCTCCCTGGGAGTAAATTAGGTTGCAACTCATCCTCCAGAAAATTTTGGTGATCGTTACTCTGTACCTCAGAGTCACATTGGTGTATGTAAACTTATCGCTGGATAATTTGGTCTAGATTAGCTTCCTAGAATACCACTTGTGTTATGTCAAAGCTCTGCTCTAAACCCTCATGGCTCCCTCGTGATCCCTTAAACTGGCTTCCAAGTTTCTTCGTAGATCGACCCTCTCATCTCCTTTCTGAAAACATCTCCTTTACTCCTTGTGTATCCCCCAGATAAAACTTTTTCCCTTGTGACTATGTTTAGGTTGTTTCCTCTACCTGGAGACTTTTTGGCTCACCACTAAATGCTTTTTCTGTGTCTATTGACATAATCATGTGGGATTTGTTTTGTTTTGTTTTTATTACTATGGTGTGTTACATTAATTGATTTTGAGATGTTAACCTCACTTTGCATTCCTGGGATAAATCCCACTTGATTGTCATGTATAATCCTTTTTATATGTTGCTGGATTCAGTTTGCTAGTGTTCTGTTGAGAGTTTTTGCATCTATATTCATTAGAGATATTGATCTGTAGTTTTCTTGTGATGCCTTTGTCTGGTTTTGGTATTGAGGTAATTCTGGTCTCACATAATGAGTTGGGAAATGTTCCTGCCTCTTCTGTTTTTGGAAGAGTTTGTGAAGGATTGGTATTAATCTTTAAATGTTTGATAGAATGCACCAATTAAACCGTCTGAAGCTGGGCATTTCTTTGTGGGAAGTTTTAAAATTACTAATTCTCTTTTTTTGTTATACATCTACTAAGATTTTCTATTTCTTCTTGAGTCAGTTTGGATGGTTTGTCTTTCTAGGAATTCATCTATTTCAACGAAATTATCTAATTTGTTGGCATATGGTCATTTGTAGTATTTCCTTATAGTCCTTTTCTTTTTTCTGTAAGGTTGGTAGTGATGTCTCCTCTCTCATTTCTGATTTTAGTTATTTGAGCCTTCTCTCTTTCTTTCTTGGCCTGTCTAGCTAAAAGTTTGCCAATTTTGTTGGTCTTTTCAAAGAATAACTTTTAGATTGTTGATTTTCTCTGTTGTTTTTCTGTTCTCTATTTCATTTATTTCCACCGTAGTCTTTATTGTCTTCTGCTGGCTTTGGGTTTAGTTTGCTCTTCTTTTTCTAGGAGAAAGTACTGGGAAATACCCTAAAAACTATGTAATACAATATTGATGTTTTAGGAGATTGACTGAAACCCCAAAGCTGAAAAAAATACATTATAAGGTAAGATGGCAGCCATACCTGTGCAGATTACTGAAAGGTAGCACGAACGGTCCAGTGAATACTCGCCTTCATCATCTACCTCCAGCCTATGTAAAAGAAAATGGATATTTGAAAGGAATTCAGGAGTCTTTGTGTCCTCCCTGTCCACTGCTCTGTGGGGAAGAGGCATCAGGCATCAGGCATTTGCTGTCCCCAAACATGTTAATAGGACTTCAAGCGTACTTGCAGAAATTGGGACTGGGCGGTCAGAGCAAAGTCTAGCACTACCCACTGGCAGAATATTTGCTGAGTTTCAGAAACCCACAGGCTGTTTTGCTGCATGAAGTAAGGGGAAAAGCAGTGAGAGTGACTTTGGTGTACATCCCCTGGAGTTTGGGGATGATTGTGAACATGGAGGCTGATGCCTGCTGTTTTTCAGGGTCTCGAAGGGCTGGCTGGAGTGGCTCATGGATGCAGGGGGAGGGGTAAGGGCAATGGCAGTAGAGCAGTCTCACACGAGAGTTTCCTATAGGTCAGGTGGACACCATGGGAGGTCCCAGGGCTCAAACTTTCTTGACAGGACCTGCCTACTGGGAGGAGGGAACCTGAGCAGTAAGAGGCTGTGAGGAGGACCACTTAGGAGAGTGCTGAGAAAGGGGTTGAAGAGGTCAGCCAGGGGGTGCATAGCCATCCTTAGGAAGCTGTGCTGTGCAGTGCAGAGAGCGGGTGTCTGCAAGAGCCTACAAATGCATTCCCAGTGGGTGGATGGGATGGTTAGCATTTTGATATCTGATGTTACAGAAGGCAAAATAGCCAGCCAGTAATGTCTTAGAGAGAACTACAAACAGGAGTTTCCTCCTCCTCTCTCTAGTCACCCATGTGTACCCCACTCCCACTGAGCCCCTTCAGTATCCAGGTAGGTTATATGACATAATTAGCAAGTCCTCTTGTGGGTTCTGTGTGACAAAGAACATCACACAAAGGGAGTTGATTTCGCGCTGTTTGCTGTGCCCCTCATCCACTGACTGGGCGTGATAAACAGGAGATCCTTAGGGCCAGTCTCTCCGTTGTACAGACAGGGCAGCTAGGGCCCAGAGAGGGGAAAGGCTTTGCCCAAGACAATACGGGCATGCTGTGTGGGAGGCCCCTGACCCCTCCAGCTCCTGGAAGTTAGGAAGCTATGGCACTTCCCTAGTCATTCAACACAGACAGCTCTAATTATAAAAGGACTCAACTTGAGGGGAAAAACAGGGAGAGGATGAAATGTAGACGCGCTGGATTTCATTTTCATCATCAGATGTTTCTCGGGGGAAATGATAGTTCCAGCCTAGACGGGGAAGTGGAAGTGGCCTGTGCTAATGTCTGGAAGTTGTGGGAAATGCTTTATTTTAACTCTGTTCCCCCAGCAGTCACACTCGTCTCTTCGAAACTGCCAATCAACCTTCCAGCAAAGGAAAACACACACACACCTCTGCACAAATGGCTTTGATTAGGCTTAGCTGTAGGTTTAAGAAAATTTAATCATCTTAACCTGTTTAGTCTTTTTCCCTGATGAAAATCATCAGTCAGATTCCAGCATGAGCCAGTTAGAGCTGAGCTGCTGTCAGCACTGTTGTTTATATGAATAACGTTATAGGCATGAAATGGAGGAAAGCAGAGTTATGAGAAAAGGTCCTGGGTGAATTAGGAGCGTAGGAGTCTGTGGCAGGCCCCTGAGGCTGACAGGCGGGGCTCTGGAAGGATTGTTTATTTATAAGTCTCAGGATAGAACCTCCTCTACCTGTTGGAAAGGATGTTGAGAAACTCTAAAGCATATTTTTCTCCGTGGTCGGAGCCTGCCTTCAACAGAACTGAAGGTCTGGAACCCATACCCAGAGGTGCCATCTGCTAGCTGTGTGACCTCAGACAAGTTACTTAACCTCTCTAAGTGGTTTCCTCATCTGAGAAATGGGGCAAACAGGCGTGACTAACCTACTGGATGGCTTTATGATTAGCCCGGCCTGGTGCTTAGTGAATGCCCAGTCCAGTGCTCCCTGGTATCAGCGTTATCCCTCCCTCCTGATGCCAGCCAGCTCCTTCACGTTGCTCTTGCCCAGTACCCACACTCTGTGGGCACTGGCCAATGGGGAATACCCACTAGATGTGAAGTGGCCTGCTGGGGGCAGATTGAAAAGGCCCTAAATCTGGAGCTTTGACCCACCTCTGTCATGAGGACCTGGGTGACTTTAGGGGAATCACTGCTTCTTCGGATCTTGGTTTCTCAGTCTGTCCAATGAGCCCACTAGTTGTACCCAACATCTACCCTCCTCTTCCTCCTAGAAAAAATCCCATTGCTACCCAACTAAAGAGATACATTTCCAGGTGTGGCCACATGACTATTTTGGGCCATTGAAATCCAAAGGAAATGTTACATGGAACTTGTAGAAAGTCTCCTAAAAGGGAAGGAGAAGAAAGAGGTGAGTGTCTATCAGCATGTGAACAGTGGCCCATCCATACTATGGGGTATTACTCAGCAGTAAAAAGGAACAAACCACTGATACAAACAACAACATGGATATACCTCAAAAGCATTATGCTGAATGAAAGAATCCAGACACAGAAGAGTAAATACTGAATTACTGCATTTATATGAAGTTCTAGAACAGGAGAACTAATCTATAATAATGTCAAAGTGGGGCATTGACTGCAGGAACATGAGAGAACTTTCTAGGGAGGTAGAATGTTCTATATCTCAACTAAGATGGTGGTTACATGGGTGTTTTAAATTTGGCAGAACTCATAAAACTCTATGTTAAAATGTGTGCATTTTATTTTAGGTAAATTATACCTCAATAAAACTTTTTTAACTAAAAAAAATGAAAGACAGAGAGCTGCCTTGTTTGCAGATGTGATGGCTGGAGCTCTAGCAGCCATCTTGGACATGAAGATGACTGCAAAACAGTGAACTAGAGGGATCGTGGGTCCGTATAGACTTCATGGAGTCATTTTACCAGACCTAGACTGCTGGACACAGAATTTCTTTTATGTGAAAGAGAAACATTTTTCTTGTGAAAGTCATTGTTAGCTTTTGCTGTTGCTGTTGATCATGTGCAAATGAACCAAGTCCTGACAGAAGGAAAATGCCTGTAGGGCAATAGGAGGGCCAAAGGAGAATGAGTAAAACAGTCCTGAGACTGTTATTACTACTCTGATTAGTATTTGTCCCCTCTTCTTTCTCTTCCTGGTGTGCTGCTGGGGAGTAGACGAAGTGGAGATGTGGTACTGGGACAGCTTTCCCTTGGGACCATCTTCCAGACTGAGCACAGGAAGGCCCAGCTTGTTCCTCACCTCCCCACCTCCTCTGCCTACTCCTTCCAGCTCCTAACCCCACTAACGGGGAAATAGACCTGAAACTAGAAAGTGGGTCTTGAAGAGTTTTGTGTACATGTCTTTAGGGTGGGGTTCCCTGACTCACATGGGAGGGAGTCTCTTCTTCACAGTGTGGGTCCCCTTCTCACAATGAATTCTGAAGCCCAAGGATGGGCAAGGGCTGGTCCAGGCTGCAGTTGGCAGTCCAGTCTGATCAGTGGTAGGGTCCCTTCCAGCACCCTTCTCTCATGTCACCCTGAGCTCGGGTCAGACGCAGCTCCAACAGGGGAGGCAGGAGGTCCCAAGGATGCCCCAGCAGCCTGGAGGAGGTGGTGGACCGGTTGCCTTGAGGCTGGGCCTGGAGCATGCCTCCTCAGTGCCACACGCCAATCACAGCCATGTCAACACATGCCTGAATGGGGAGCTAGTGGTGTGTGTCTGCTCCCGGCCAAAGTGCCAAAGGGGATGGGCCATGGGTGCCCTTGAGATGTACGGCAGCAGGGGTGTGGGTGCTGTTCCCTAGACCTCTGGATTGCAGAGTGGGGACACTTCATCAGCTTAGGGCAGGTGCAGAGGAGGAGGTTCTGGTGTTCCTACAAGCAACACGCACACACACGTGCATGTACACACATAGACTCGCACATACATCCCATGTGCACACACAGATACACACACCCAGGCGCACACACCCTGTGCACATGCAAGCACGCACCAAACTGAACATCTTCGAAGCCCAGAAGAGCTTCTCGCTCTTTCTTGCCTCTGAGCCTTCACATGGACAGTTCTCCCAACCAGCAATACACTTCATTCCTCCCCTTCATCTGCACAAACTCCTACTGAAGGTTTCTGCTTGAATACCTCTTTTCTAGGGAGACAGTGACACATCTGCCTGCCAGAGACCCTCCCTGCTCCATGCAGCTGTGCTGTGAGCCCTCACCACGCTCTTGTGATACCAGCTTTGATGTCTGACTGCTCTGACAAACTGTGACCTTCAGAAGGACAGGGCCCAGCACTGGGCCTGGCACTTAATAGGTGCTCAAACAATGTAGGTTGAATGGATAAATAAATATCCATGTTCATCCATCTGTGTCTGCATCTCCCACATGACTGGGAGCTCCTTGAGAGGGGGGACGTGTCTTGAATGACCCTGTGGACATGCTCAAAAGTGCTTATTGAAGGAATGGGTAAATGATTGCCCATCCCCAACATACACACACAATCTGAAATTTTAAAATGGTCCTGATCACCCAGACTCATGTGTAGTAAATTAAAGATGGCCGCATCGTCTTTCTTACTGTTCCAATTGAGAGTGGCATTGATTGCCTTTTCCTTGAGTCTGCGTTGGCCATTAGTGACTTAGGATATAGCAGAGATGATGTCCTGGACTTCTGAGGCTAGATCATAGGAAGCCTTGCAGTCTCTGCCTGGATATCTGTGAACATTTACTCTTAGAACCCAACCGGCATGCTCTGAGGAAGCCCCAGTCAACAGATGACACCAACTTCCCAGCTGTGTAGGTTATCTTGGAAGGACTGGTTATCTCCAGCCCTGGTTGAGTTGCCCCAGCTAATGAGCAAAGATGAGATTTCCCCACCAAGCTCTACCCAAATTGCATATTCATAAACAAAATTAATGATTGTTGTTATAAGCCGCTAAGTTTTGGGGTGGTTCATTAAGCAGCAATATATAACTAGAACACCATCAATATGCGTGAGAGGAAGTGCTACCTGAGGTCCCTCAAGGGAATGCTGGAAGTCTGCCCACATTGCATCCCTGGATCCCTCCTACAGGGGAAGGAGCATATAGGGCAGCTGTCTAGAACCCCCAAGTTTGTCTCGTATTGGAAGCCAGGATGGAAGAGAGGACAGCACCCCACAGGGATGGGCAGAGGGTATTTGGGGCTCTCATCACTGTCTGGGCCAGAGGCTGTGTGAGAGCCTTGGGTATGCTCCCAGGATGTCACATTCACACGTGTACTTTTTTTTTTTTTTAACATCTTTATTGGAGTATAATTGCTTTACAATGGTTAGTTTCCGCATTATAACAAAGTGAATCAGTTATACATATACATATGTTCCCACATATCTTCCCTCTTGCCTCTCCCTCCCTCCCACCCTCCCTATCCCACCCCTCTAGGTGGTCACAAAGCACCGAGCTGATCTCCCTGTTCTATGCGGTTGCTTCCCACTAGCTATCTATTTTACGTTTGGTAGTCACACGTGTACTTTAAGCATTACTCAGAAGCTAGAGTTAAAAGCTTTCCATGCTGAAAACACTAGAATCCATTTTTCTTCCTGCATGCATCAGTGACTCTACCTCCCCAGTACTCCACTCCCCGCCAGGAGCAAGAGGAGGGGAAGTGCTAGTGAGAGCTGGGGGAGGAGAGTAAGCTGTGTGGACTTGTAAAGAGCCATCTGCTGTGAGCTCAGCATCCACCAGGTTTGGCGAGATCCAGTGTGTTAATGTTCACAGTTCCATGGCAGGTCTGCTGGGTGAGGGGTCTGGATGCCCCCAGGAACCTGTGGGTGTGACTGCCCAGTTCACAACTGAATGTATTAATTCCTTGGCCTGCGTTATACAGCCTGGTGTCTAGAGTAGAGAGGGGGGCTTTCTCAAGGGAGAGGTCTTTATTCAGTCCAGCCTGTGGGCAGGGGGAGGGAAGTCCCTGCCTGACAGTATCCTGGAATTTAAATCAGACTCACTCCTTCACTCAAATGCTGTACTCTCCAGGATCCTTCAAAAGGTAAATCTTTAAGGAAGAGAAAAATTTAAGAAGCTTCCTAATATGTAACATAATAAGTACGATATGTACTTATACCAGGGGATGGGGGTCAACTGTTTTTAGTCATTAATACATTAGCATTAACTAGTTTATTCATTTATTTCTATCAAGGGGAGGGAGAGAACAACCATGAGAATTAAGGGTGGGGGAGAGTTACTGAAAAGAAGAAAGAAAAGGGAAAATGGTGTTTTAGAAAAATATTTGCTGGCAGCCCAAATTTGTTTAAATCTAGCTTTGAGACAGGAAGTGTTTTATATTTTACCCAAAATGTCTGTGGAGGACTCATTTCTGAAACAATGATGCCCTTTTTTTCTAATTAAAAAAAAGTTTTTTGGCCACATGCGGCATGTGGGATCTTAGTTCCCCGACCAGGGATCAAATCCATGCCCCGTGCAGTGGAAGTGCGCAGTCCTAACCACTGGACCACCAGGGAATTCCCAATGATGCTTTAAATACCCTGAACAACTTTTCAAATGAAAACAATGATATATCAGATCAAATGTTTTAAAAATTATAATGTACTACTGAGTTGGCAAGAAAGTAGGGAATCACAGAGACTGAAACTGAATGGAGAGTGTGGACATGGGGATGGCGCACAGTGCTGGCTTTTGTTCCAGGATCTTCCAAACCTGGTGACCTTAAGCCTCCCTGCTGATGCTGTGCTGGGAATGGGAGAAAATAGGTAAATCTTGGGGCCTGCCCAAGTGGGCAGTTTAAAGCAGCTCTGCATAAAGCTTGTGCCCCAGAGGCTACACCATCTGTATAAGAGTAACCAAGAAATAAACTCTACTCCATAGAAGAGAGAGCAAGGACAACTTAGCCCTGTGTGGATGGGGAAAAATACCTCTTGTGGTAATCAAAAGCTGACTCTCACATGGATATGTGGTCCAAAGTAATGTGTAGTCTGAAATCCTTAAGTAGAGAATCTAGTTTAAAATGGTCCTGAGTTAATGCTTCCCATAGGTGACCAGCAAAAACAAAGACAGATTATCTCTGCAGGAAGCTGAATTCAGCCCAGGCTCAAAGATTTCTTATAGATGTATAGTTCCAAGGAACATTTCAGTTCAAGTCAAAAAGTCACAAAATCATACCAGGAAACAAGGCACCATGAATAAGAATCAGCAGAAACAACAGGCTGCAGAAGCAGACCTACAAAGACTAAAGATATTAAAATGAGCAGACATGAAAAATAACTATGCCTAATGTCTTTTAAGAAATAAAAGAAAGGTTTGGAAATATTAAAACAGCACAGAACACTATTTTTTTTTCTGAGAAGAATGGTTATTTTATTTTATTTAATTCTTTTAGTTTTTTTATCTTTAGCTGTACTGTGTGGCACGTGGGATCTTAGTTCCCCGACCAGGGATTGAACCCGGGCCCTTGGCATTGAGAGCACAGAGTCTAACCACTGAACAGCCAGGGAGTTCCCAGGACACTTTTTTTTTTTTTAATGCAGATTTATAAAAGACCAGAAAAAACTTCTAGGAAAAAATAATAATTGAAATGGAAAATTCAGTGGATGCATATACAATAGACACAGAAGTAGATACAATAGGATTAGATACAGCTGAAGAGAAAATGAATGTACTAAGAGAATTCTTAAGAAACTGCCTAGTATGAAGTCCAGACAAAGATATGAACAACAAGAAGGCAAGGTTAAGAGACGTGAGGGGTAGGGTGTGAAGATCTAACATGTTTACGTGGAGTTCCAAAAGGAGATAATTGTAGACATAATGGGGCAGTGGCAGTCTTCAAAGAAGTAATGGCTTGGAAACATTTTCCAAGAATTGTTAAAAGACACCAAAACTCAGATCTAAAAAGCACAACAAATTTCAAACAAGATAAGTAGAAATTCACAGCCATATAAATTTTGGTGAAACTGCAGAACATCAAAGACATTACTTTTAAGTATGTATACATTTCATTATTATTCCTTTTGTTAAATACTTATGTTAATACACTCTTTTGTATGTATATTTCACAATAAAGAATTTCCAGTGCCTGTGGCCTTCTGAAAAGAAGAGATGTGGCTAAACTGAGGTGGCTAGAAGTATCTCTAAATTCAGTTTTAGAGCACCCAGGGCAGTGTGGTGTACTGGGAAGGACTTAAATTTAAAGTCAGAGGACCTAATTTTAAAGCTCAGTTCTATTGCTTCTCAACTGTATGATACTTAGCAAGTTACTTTGCCTCTCTTAGTATATTTCCTCATCTATAAGATTAGGATAATAATATTCACTTTTTGGTGTGTTTAGGAGATGGTATAGATTCAAAGAATTCTTGGGCAGGGAGACCTTAGCGATGTGTAGCCAAAGTCCTTTCTCACAAAAGGGACCAGGAGCCCTGCCTCCCCTGCCCTCTCAGGAGGCCTCCGTGCCCTTGTTTCTCTTCTCAGCCAAGCCAAATTATACCTGCCCTGAAGCTCTATAAAAATTATCACTGTCTACTTAGTGCCTGCTAGGAACCAGGCCCAATGCTAAACATTGTCTGCATATGACCTCGCTTTTCCTCATAAGAGCTTTGCAAAGGAGGACTTTAAGTGGAGAAGCTGGAGGCCAGAGAGGCTAAGCCACTTCCCCCCAGATTGTGCAGCTACAGAGTGAGAATTCCAACCCAGGTCTGTGATCGTTCAGAATTTGGACCCCATCCTGCCATTTCTCAGAAGCCCTTGCCCAGAAGCTTAGGTCTGAGGCGTGTGCCGGGGCCCTTGCCCCACATCATGTGACCCAGCTTGTTCTGTGAGACTGTGGTCTGTGAGACTTCAAAGCTTACCCTCTGTGCTGTTGGGTGCCCAGGGAGCCTCACCCAGGGGGTCAGAGCTGGGTATACCCAGAGGCCTGAAGGAGTCCCCAGTCCACTTCTCACCCCCCAGGGACCCCAGCCACAGTGCCTTGGCTGGCAGAACCAATGAGTAGAAGCAGGAGCTATGGAATCAGCCACATGAGGGTTAGAATTCGGCTCTGACTCTTCCCAGGCTGTGTGACCCCAGGCGGGCTTCTTCCCTCCTCTGTGCCCTCGTTCCTCATTGTAAACTGGGGAGAGTGATCTCCATGCCAGATCCTGGTATACAGTAAGTGCAGTCAGTGGGAGCTTTGATTGTTGAAAGTTAGGAAGCCCCCGGAGGAGAGCAGAGACACTCATGAAAACTTCAGGGGCCTGGATGGCCTGCTGCCTCCCCTTGGGGCAAAACATCCCAACTGCCACAAGGACAAGGTCCAAGCTGGGAGGAGCCTTGGAATTCAGGCTTCCCAAGGCCACCTGTACACCGTCCTGTCTGAGCTAAGTGGGCAGGGGCATTAGTCCCCCCCAGAAGAGGAGAAACAGCCTCGGAGAGGCTAGGTGGCTTCTCAGAGGCACTCAGCAAATCTTTATCGCTGAGGATTGTGAGTATAATGGTGCAACAGTCAGACTCAACAGCCTTCTTGGACCCTTTCTGCATGGTCACTCCTGCCTTCTTCTTCCCTTTCGAATCACCACTTTCACCCTCTCCTTAGCAGCTTCCATTCCCACAGTGTTCTGTTTCTCAGCTCTGTTCCTCCTGACTGGCCTGATGAACTAATTTACACTAGAGTGTGAATGACCCTTCTTGCCTTTCTGTTTACTCCTCGGAGGGGCCTGTACTTTGTAAAAGATGGATGCCGAAGAGCATACTGCTAATGGTAGAGCAGCAGGTACCAGGGCAGGGAGAGATTTGCGGGGAGGCAGGGGATCTCCCCAGAGTGTGCACATCACCTTAAATACTGGCTGAAACATAAGAAACTGCTGGGTATTCTTCAACTTTTGCCTGGCAAAAATGGCCATCTCATATGTTCCACTTAGTAAACGCCCACCTTCTTGCTGACACATTACTGACTGGCTTTTCAGTGGGAAAATTCTAGACCCAAAGGCCAGTGTGCCCATGGGCTCTGGCTCCAGTTCCCTCCCCGACTTGTGGTGTGACAGACAAATCACTGAGTGTCTCTGAGCTTCCAATTTTTCATCTGATTACAGGGTTCACAAGCCCCTACCTACCCCCGAGTGGATGATATTAGATCAGGTGTGACTGGCAAGTGTGAGCTGGTGTGGAAATTCCTTTCACTTTGTGCTGCTAACTTCTGGGCTTTTCTTTCCCAAGTTTGACAGCTCCAGTTGCTTTGGGTGAGAATGTAGCTCTTTATTTCCTCCTGTTTTGGGCCAGGCCCTGGCTTGGGTGATGCCAGACTCCCAGAGATGGCTCAGCTGTGCACCCACCATGGGTGGCAGCCTGATGGGGCACATATCCCACTGCTGCCCGCCTGACACTCCCTCTTGCCACACTGGAGGCCCAAGGCCTCTGGTCTTGAGGCCACAGGAGGCTGCTTCTGACAACCTGGTCATGTGCCCCAGAGCAGCTCCCACCTTGGTGGCCTGGGAAGCAGGTGCTTCTGGACTCATGTCTCCCTTTTATCTCTTGCAAAGACAAACCCCTGGCCTAAAGTAGCCCATTTCATCTGGGGGACAATGGCATTTTTCACAGAAAAATGGCTGGAGAGTGCCCAGGGGCCCAGCTGGGGGGAGTGTGAGAGGCCGTATTCTCCTGGGAGTGAGTCCATCCAACTTGGCTCTGTCAGTGGGACAAAGATGACAACTATAGTAGTGACAGCGACTCCTGTCCTCTACTGAGCCCTTAACTCTGTGTGGGGTGCTGTGCTGAGAGCAGTTAACCCTCCCAACAGTCCTGGGAGGGAGGCATGGTTATTATTCCCATTTAGACCTGATACACTGAAGCTAAAGAGGGGTAAGAACCCACCCAGGTCAACGTAAGGAGCTGAGTGGGGATTTGAACCAAAAGCCCACACTTTTTTTGCAGGTGGTGGTGGTGGGTAGTTTATTTTACAATGAAAGGAAAATGACACAATGTAGTATTTTATCAATTTGAGGATACCTATGTCATTTTAACATCTCTGAAATCATGATGTATCCTACAATCTGTGGCTCATTACGGTTTCATTGGGGGCATTTTTTTGGTGTGTTTCTTCATGGTGAAAAAGAATGGTGCATTTAATCATCAATGATACCTCAGATTCAGTGTAATTAATATATTCTTTTTTTCCTTCCGTAAAAGTGAGATTATTGAATAACTTGTTTGTTTTCCCCAGTTTTGAGATATAATTGACATGTAACATTGCATTAGTTTAAGGTATACAACATAATGATTTGATATATATATGATCAAAATGATCACCACAATAAGTTTAGTAAATATCCATCATCTCACAGACTTACACATTTTTTTCTTATAATGAGAACTTTTAATATTTACTCTCTTAATGACCTTCAACTATGCAATACGGTATTGTTAACCAAGGTCACCACGCTGTACATTACATCCCTAGAACTTAATCTCGTAACTGGAAGTTTGTATCTTTTGTTCACTTTTACCCACATTTCCCCCGACCCCTGCCTCTGGCAACTAACTGCTTCTGTTTTCTTTTTCTGTGAATTCGGATTTTTATTTTATTTTATTTTTTAGATTCCACATATAAATGAGATCATATAGTATTCGGCTTTCTCTGTCTAACTTATTTCACCTAGCATGATGCCCTCAAGGTCCATCTGTTTTGTCGCAAATGGCAGGATTTCCTCCTTTTTATTGCCGAGTAATATTCCATTGTGTGTGTACCACATTTTCTTTATCCATTCATCTGTTGATGGACACTTAGGTTGTTTCAGTGTCTTGGCTATTGTAAATAATGCTGTAGTGAACATAGGTGCAGATATCTCTTTGAGATAATGATTTTGTTTTCTTTGGATATATACCTAGAAATAGAATTGCTGGATCATATGATAGTTTTTTGTTTGTTTGTTTGTTTGTTTTTTGAGGCAGCTTCACACTGTTTTCCATAGTGACTGCACCAATTTACCTTCCTACCAACAGTGCACAAGGGTTCGCTTTTCTCCACACCCTCTCCAGGATTTGTTATCTCCTGTCTTTTTGATAACAACCATTCTGGCAGGTGTAAGGTGATATCTCATTGTGGTTTTGATGTGAATTTCTCTGGTGATTAGTGATATTGAGCACCTTTCCATGTACTTCTTGTTCATCTGTATGTCTTCTTTGGAAACATGTCTATTCTGTTCCTTTGCCCATTTTTTCATCAATTCATTTGTTTTTTGTTTTGCAGGATTTTTATTTTTATTTTTTTTGCTATTGAGTTGTATAAGTTCTTTATATTTTGGATATTAATTCTTTTTCTTTTTTTAAAGGAATTCCTTTATTTTTATTATTTATTTATTTATTTATTTATTTTTGGCTGTGTTGGGTCTTCGTTTCTGTGCAAGGGCTTTCTCTAGTTGTGGCAAGCGGGGGCCACTCTTCATCGCGGTGCGCGGGCCTCTCACTATCGTGGCCTATCTTGTTGCGGAGCACAAGCTCCAGATGCGCAGGCTCAGTAGTTGTGGCTCACGGGCCCAGTTGCTCTGTGGCATGTGGGATCTTCCCAGACCAGGGCTCGAACCCGTGTCCCCTGCATTAGCAGGCAGATTCTCAACCACTGCGCCACCAGGGAAGCCCTGGATATTAATTCTTTATCAGATATATGATTTGAAAATATCTTCTCCCATTCAGTAGGTTATCTTTTCATTTTGTTGGTGGTTTCCTTTGCCATGCAGAAGCTTTTTAGTTTGATGTAGGTCCACTTGTTTAATTTTGCTTTTGTTGCCTTTTCTTTTGGTGTCAAATTTAAAAAATCATCACCAAGACCAACATCCAGGACCTTACCCCCTGTTTTCTTTTATGAGTTTTGTGGTTTCAGGCCTTACATTCAAGTCTTTAAAGCATTTGGAGTTGATTTTTGTGTATGGTGTAAGATAGGGGTCTGGTTTTATTCTTTTGCATGTATCTGTCCAGTTTTCCCAACACCAGTTTTTGAAGAGAGTATCCTTTCCCCAATGTACGTTCCTGCTGCCTTTGTTGTAAATTAACTGACCATATATGCATGGGTTTATTTCTCAGCTCTTTATTCTATTCCATTGATCTTTGTGTCTGTTTTTATGCCAATCCCATCCTCTTTTGATTCCTATAGCTTTGTAATATAGTTTGAAATCAGGAAAGGCTTTGTTCATCTTTCTCAAGATTGTTTTGGCTATTTGGGGTCTTTTGTGGTTCCATACAAAGTTTTGGATTGTCTGTTCTGTTTCTGTGAAAAATGCCATTGGAATTTTGATAGGGATTGCATTGCATCTGTAGATTGTTTTGGGTAGTATGGAAATTTTAACTATTAATTCTTCCATTCCATGAGCGTGCAATATTTTTTCATTTATTTGTGTCTTCTTTAGTTTCTTTCATCACTGTCTTATAGTTTTCATTGCACATATCTATCTTTTACCTCCTTGGTTAAATTTATTCCTAGGTATTTGATTCTTTTTATGCAATTTTATGCAATTTTAAATGGGATTGTTTTCTTAATTGCTCTTTCTGATGGTTCATTGTTAATGTGTAGGAGTACAACTGATATTTGTATATTGATTTTGTATTCTGCAGTGTCACTGAATTCATTTATTAGTTCTAACAGTCTTTGGAGTTTTCTATATATAATATGTCATCTGCAAATAGAGACTGTTTTACTTCTTCCTTTCCAATTTGGATGCCTTTTATTTATTTATTTTTCTTGCCTAATTATTCTTGCTAGGACTTCCAGACTATGGCTAATAAAAGTGGTGAGAGTGGCCATCCTTGTCTCGTTCCTGATCTTAAAAGAAAGGCTCTCAGCTTGTCACCTTTGAGTATGATTTTACCTGTGGGCTTGTCATACATGGCCTTTATTAAGTTGTGGTACATTCCCTCTATACACAGTTTGTTGAGAGTTTTAAATCATGAATGGATGTTGAATTTTGTCAGGTGCTTTTTCTGCATCTGTTGAAATGATCATATGATTTTCAGCCTTCATTTTTTTCAGTGTGGTATATCACAGTGATTGATTTGCAGATGTGGACCATCCTTGCAACCCTGGAATACATCCCATTTGATCATGATGTATGATCCTTTTAATGTGTTGAATTCAGTTTGCTAATATTTTATTGAGGATTATTTCATCTATCTTCATTAGGGACATTGGCCTGTAATTTTCTTTTCTTGTAGTGTCCTTGTCTGGTTTTGGTATCAGGGTAATGTTGGCCTCGTAAAATGAGTTTGGAAATATTCCCTCCTCTTCTATTTTTTGGAAGAGTTTGAGAAGGATTGGTATTAATTGTTCTTTAAATGTTTGGTAGAATTCATCAGTGAAACCATCTGGTCCTGGACTTTTGTTTGTTGGAAGGTTTTTGATTACTGATTTAATCTCTTGCTAGTAATTGGTCTGTTCAGATTTTCTATTTCTTCATGATTCTGTCTTGGTAGTTTGTATGTTTCTAGGAATTTATCAGTTTCTTCTACGTTGTCCAATTTGTTGGCATATAATTGTTTATAGTAGTCTCTTATGATCCTCTGTTTTTCTGTGTATCAGTTGTAGTCTCTCCTCCTAAATTTTTGATTTTATTTATTTGAGTCCTATCATCTTTTTCTCTTGGTGAGTCAAGTTAAAGTTCTGTTTATTTTGTTTGTCTTTTCACAAAACCAGCTCATAGTTTCATCGATATTTTGTATTGCCTTTTGCATCTCTACTTCATTTATTTCTGCTCTGATCTTTGTTTTTCCTTTCTTCTGCTAACTTTGGTAAAATCCCCCACTTTTAGTCAGTGTTCAGTCCTACCTTTCTGGCCAGGGGGTGAGGGGACAGCTATTCATCAAAGACTAATTTATTTATCTTTAAGAAAAATCAGAAAGACTCTTATTAAAATTGAGTTATGTGTTTATTTATAAACCTTAGAGAATACAGAGGGTGTGAAGAAGGTCATAGAAACAGACCCCCCCCCCCCCACCGCAGGGGAGCGCAGCCTGGCGTGGGGAGGCCCAGCGGGGGGCCCAGTCCTGGCAGGTTGGAGGAGAGGGCTGTGGTCACCCTCAGGGACTTCCCAGCAGAGACTGGGATCCACCAGGGTGAGACATGAGAGAACACCCACAGGCGCCCAGAGTCCTGTGCTTGGTGGGCTGTCCAAGTGGGGCCGGCTGCTGGGCTGCTGCGGAGAAGGGACGCTGTCTGGAGTAGACTGGTAGTCAGGGCAGGCGTCCAGGAGCAAGGCTCTGAGGGGTGAGGGTTGGCAGGTGATGAGGGGAAAGGGAAGAAATGTGGGGCAGAGAACACCAAAAGACTCCAGGCGTGGTACGAGGGAGTATCTGCGAACATGCTGGGCCCCGCAGAGGTGAGGGAGTGGCTGAGAGCAGGGTGGGCAGATCTGGAGATATTCCGCATCAGAACAGGAAGGACACCGAGTGACCACGTGTACTTGGTGAGCTGAGACCAGTGGCAACAGCAGTCACAGCATGGCCAGAGGCCAGTGGAGAAAGACCAGACAAGGAACGTCCAGGACCAGTACCAGCATCGGGCAGAGGCAGCCGGAGGAGAGGCAAGAGTCCCTCCCTCTAATGCCTGCAGCTTTCATCTCCCCTGGGGACAAAGAAGGGAGAAAGAGGGGAGGAGTGCTACGTGGATGGACAATTGATTAAGAAAGTCCTGCAGAGACTGGGTCTCCTGTGAAATGGCTGGATGGTTGCCTGCCAGCAGTGGACACAGGGGTCAAGAGCTAAGTTGGATTGTGAGATCAAGAAAGGGACAACTTTGTCCCCTGGGGTCCGGGTGTGTAAATTCACACGTTCCCCTGCAGTGTGTTTAGCTTAGTTCTACTCCGAGGCAGGTCTCCTCCCCCATTACAGGTGGGAATCTCACTGTCTGTGGCCTGCTCCCTGGGGATCCCGGGACCACATATCAGCTGCGTCCCCGGTGAACAGACCCACGAACCCAGAGAAGCACCCCTAGCCCATGCCTGAGGCCTGGTTCCCCAGCTGCTCAGCAGCACGCCCTGCGGACAGAGCTGGAAATCATGGCTACGGGAAGCAAGTCTGCCCGGGCCCTTTCCTCCCCACCCAGCACAGCACTGAGCACTGATTGGAAGATATTTCTGGAGTCTGCTCGAGGTCCAGGCCCCGTGCATAAAACACCAGAGTGACTTGTCATCTGAAGGCCTGAAAACATGGTGGAGAAGTCTTGACGAGTTGATCATGGAAGATGATGCAAATCCCCGGCCTTTGGTGCAGACATCTCCAGCCGAAAGATACCACCTCCAGATGTGGTACCCTCTAAAAATAGTAGGTGGAGTCATCTGCCCTGGCTAATTGTTCTAAGTGGGCCCTCAGCGCCATCTGGAAGTGGGTCTCGTCAGTGTACCAGGACGTCACCCCAATTATCTGCACGCCTGCTCTTCACCACCAGCGCCGCAGCAGAGGGGCGGCAGCTGTGTCCCCTCACCACCCCCAGCCCCGCGGCAGCCGCTCTGCCTGCGACGTGCATCACACACCCTTGCCCCACGGGCCCTGCCAGACGAAGCCACCCCCCCTGGAGGAAGATCCTGGGAGCCTCCCGGAGGCGGTATCCTGGCAGAACGTGGCAGTTTCCCTCTCCGGGGCCGCAGGAAAGCAGCTAGAGCGGGTGAGGATAGGGGCTGTTTCTCTTTTCTTCACTGGGGGAAATGTGGGCCAGGTCACGCCAACGGCAGATGCTGCCGCTCTGTACGTGTGCGGCATCCGCTCCGGATGGCTCTCCTGCCAGGAGCTCTGGCAGCCAGGACGGGAGATGGGCCGAGGGCCCGTCTCTCCCCTGGCTTGTGGGCATTTTAAGGGAAGTGCCCAATGCAGGCAGGCCTGGGACAGGCTGTCAGCTGGGGACCTGGACACAGTTGGTCTGGGACTTCGGGCGGGGCCTCTGAGCCAGTTAGCTGGTCTCCCTGCTCTGTCCGCTGGTCCGTTCTGAGGAGTGAGAGATGGCAGAGTCCTCAGAGGGCGCCTGACTCATGATGAAGTGCTAGGCGTGCAAGTGCGTGCTTGGGAGGGGCACAGCCAGAAGGGGCGAGATCCAAGTCAGTGACTCTGAGCAGCATCGAAGAGGAGAGAGAAAAAGGGCCTCGGCTCCTGACTTGGGGCCCTTTAGCTTGGCGCCTGCCTTCCCCGCCCTGCCTTGGGGAGACCATGGAGAGAGGGGGCAGAATGTCTTGCAGGGAAGCAGGTGGTTCAGGCTGCTAAGGATGGTCCATGGGATCAGAAGCGCAGAATGTTGGAACCAGAACGGTTCTCTCAAGGCAGCAGGTGGTTGTACCAATTATATCTGTGACAGTCTTCAATCAGAAAGGACTTCACTGCAGTTTGGGGGAACTAGGGTTCAGGGGCGGGAAAGTGACATACACATTGCCACCCAGAAAAGTAGAGGAAGAGCTGAACCTAGAACAAGGGGCTTGAAACGTGCAGCCCTGGGCTGCTTCCACTGGTCCGCCTGACTGTTCCCCCTCTTCTCTGAGGGCCTGCGTCTCCAGTGGAGCCAAACTGGGGGCCCTCCTGGCCTGGAGGCGGGGCCTGCTCCCTTGCTGAGAGGAGCTAGCAGCGCCAAGCAGCCAGGCCTCTTCGGTTCAGCTTATTGGCTCAGCACGTGTTCCTGAGCGACGCGCTTGGGCCAGGACTGGGCATGTCATAGGCCGTCTCTGTCTTCAGGGGACTGTGGTCTGGCAGGGGAGACCGTCACAGCAGAGCAGGCAGTGCTGTGGCAGAGGCAGGCGCCTCATGTAGTTCTGCTTTGGGTGACTTCATGTGTGTCGTTCCCTTGCCTTCCTGGAGAGCTTCTACTCAGCCTACAGAACTCAGCTTCACCTTCGCGTCCTCCAGGAAGCCTCCCTCACCTCTCTCTCTGCTATGCCCTCAGAGCCCCTTCTTGGCAGGCGCCCACGCACACGTGTACGCCGGTTTCCCTGTGTCGGGTCAGGCCATCTGCCTCCCAGCTAGGCTGTGAGCCCCTTGAAGGGAGTGACGTTTGACCAGCGTGATGTCTGTGGCATATAGACACTCAGTAAACGTCGACTGAGTAAATATCGGGGAGCTGATGAGGGAATCACCAGCAAGTGGCTATGCTGTCCTTTCCCCACTGTGATCAGGACAGTCTTGAACTGTAACAGGAGGGGCTTCCTGTGATTCAAGGAAGGACTTCCTGCTGGTGAAGGAGCAGGGGTGACCCCGTGGCTGAGGTCACCTGGCCAAGGAACCGCAGGGAGCCTGTTCTGTGCCAGTGCCGCCTGGGCCTTGCGGGTGGGAAGCAAGTATGGCCCAGTCCCCGTCTTTAGGGAACGTGCAGTCTGGTGGGGTGGAGAGGAGCTGGGCTGACAGGGGCCCCCCAGGCGGTGTGTGACGACCATTGCAGATGGCGCTAAACGTCAGAACGGCCTGAGTGGTGGCTTTGGGGCCTGTGTTCCAGGGGAGGGAGCACTAGTAGAGTTTCAACAGGCTGGATGAACGGGAAGGGTGTGCAAAGCGGAGGGAACAGCAGGGACAAAGGCAGGGAAGCAAGAGGCTGCAGAGCATGTCAGGGTCAGAGAAGCTGTATGGGAGCCCAGCTCCACAATCCCAGAGCAAGGAGTGGGGGAAAGATGAAGAGGTGAGGTTGGCATCTGCAGCTGCCAGGGCCTGAGGGCCCCTTGCATCCAAGCCCTCCTGGGCACGCCTGCCAGGAGCCTGGCCCAGACTGGGGGGCTTTGAGCATCCCCATCCCACTTGCTGAAGCCTACCCGGGGGCATCGGGATCTTCACACAGGGCAGGAGTCTGGCTGCACAAGCGTGAAGGCAGGGGGCTTGGGTCTCCTGTGCAGGGCCACGTGAAGTTTGGAAGGTCCCTGCGCCCCACTTGTCTCTGCCACTCGCCCGTCATGGTGCCTTGGGCTCCCACGCAGGCATTGTTCCTTTGGCTTAAGGCACTGCCTCCTCTCACGATGCCAGTGCTCCCAGAAAGGGTAGCGCATCAGGCCTCAGATGCCTCCACAGGGGTCAGTGGGAGCGGGCTGCAGACACTCAAGCCGGCTCGAAGGTCCTGGGAGGCTGGGAAGGGGGTGAGGTGAGCCAGGCAGGAGGACACCAGGGCCAGCGTGGCCCCGAGAGAAGCCTGGGCGTCAGGTCTTGCCTGAAGTGTGGGACAGCTGTCACTCCATTAGCCCACAGCTACATGGGCCATGGCTGTGGCCCAGGGCTGGCCTCTGAGAGTAAACTGACTGCAGGACTCCCATTAATGGATAGCCTCTGCACTCCTGAAAAGAAATGCGGTGGGAGCTTTATGGACTGATGTAGAACCCTTCGTAAGAAATGTTAAGTGAAAAAAGCAAGCCATAGACCAACATCATATATATACGAATATATATATGTGAAACATTTCTGTTAAGAAACAACAGAACCCCAAACCTAGTGTCCAGGTGCTTGTAGATGTCTGTAAGTGCATAGAAAAGCTCTGGAAAGAGCCACGGCGTCTGATGACGGTGGTCACCTCTGGAGAGGGGAGAGGACTTGGCCAGGGGCATGTGTGTCTCATGCTCTATGCTGCACTGCACGGTTTGTAGTTTATTTAAAATAATGTTGGTTAACACCCTCAGGACAAAAAGCGTACTCCCCGCCACCTCAGGACCCCTGGCTCTACTCACACCTCGGCTCATCTGAACTCAGGGCATCTGTCCATCTGAGCCGGGCTCCCATTCCAGCTTCCCCACTTGCCAGTGGGGCAGACCTGGGCAGAGTGCCTCCCTGAACCCGCTTTCCCATTTGAAAGTGGGAACAGTGGTGGTGATCACCTCTGGCTCACCTTGGACGTGATGGTCACATGTGGCTTTGTGGGCAACCAAAGATCCAGTGCTTCCACATGGCTGCCAAGGACAGGGCCAGCTCGCCGCACACTGAGGACGCAGGTGGAGCGGGTGCCCCGCAGGAGCAGGACAGGGGCCCCCTGACCACAGCAGAGGCTGGTGGGAGCACTGAAGCTTCCACTTCTGGCCGCTCTCTGACCCTGCCACATGCGGCCCCGCGCAGCTTCACTTTCCTCCTCGTGACAGGGGGACGGCAGCCCCTACCTTGACAAGGGACCCCGAGGGTTAAGCAAGATAATCTACGTGGACGTGCTTAGCACACGGTGGTGTCCCTATGTGGTTCGGCCCCCCTCCCTCCCCACGGATACTTGGGGGCCAACCCTGTTTCTCACGGTGACCCCACCAGGCCCAGAGTCCTGGCCAGCCCCCAGCATGCCCACTAGCCATCGTCACGTAAGCTGGATTTGGAGGGTTAACCCTAGCATGTCGTTCTCCCACACTCCCCCCCGTGCCCCTGCTCTGGTGTAGGATGGAGTTCACAGGCCTTCACCCCACTCACGTGCTCCTGAGGGGCACCCCTGTAACATAGATGAACATAGATGGGGGGCCTGGGGTATAGGCGTGGCCATGGCAACGCAGGGCATTGTGGCCGCTGGAGAAGGGCGTATGCAGACCTCGCCTGAAGCCCAGGAGGGCACGTGGTGGCACGGGCAGCTCCACGCAGTCTGAACAGCAGCACCCTCACTGGGCCCCACCTGCGCTCTGTTCTCCTCCCACCTGGCTGTGTTCCCCCTCCACCAAGTTGCTCATGGGTCCGGGCGAGTGTCGGTCCCAGCTCCGAGTGCATGTTTCTACTGAGTGGAGATGCAAGAGATCAGGCCAGAACAAATGCAGTTCAGACTCAGGCAGGGGTTGGGTGGGAGTGGGATCGGCCGGGGCCAGCCTCCTCCTCAGGTTGCCTCGCAGAAGGGTGCCCGGCGTGGCCCCAGGCTGCTGGAAGGCAGGGCTCCTGCAGGAAGGGCTGCAGAACAAGCCCAGCCCCCTTCCCCCTTCCTCCCCTGGAGCTCTGGGCAGCCTCCCCCGACACACATTTTCTGGCCGAATTGTTCCTTGGTTTATCTTTGACCTCCATTGCAAACCAGGCTCCCTCTGACAAGGCTTTGAAGTCAAGTGCCTGGATCTCCCCCTCCGGGGCTGGGCCAGGCCCAGCTGGACACGGGCTGAGTGCAGGGCGGAGGTTAGGGTGCACATGGCTGGAGGCGGGAGCAGGGAGGGCGCCGGCATATGGGCTGTGGTGACTGAGGGGCAGGCCTGGGGCAGGCAGGATGGGAGCAGGTGTGGTAACCAGGAGGGGGCCAGACCGCCGCTGGCTGTGGAGCCCAGGGTGCTGGTGCTCAGGCCCTAACCCCAGAGCCCAGTGGTGAGCATTTCTGGGCAACGGCCATAAAAAGCTAACACAAAGCAGGTGTCGGAGCTACTGCCTAAGTGGCATGCACCAACCTTCACCAGGGGTTCTCCACCTTGAGTCATCAGAGTCACCTGGAGGGCTTCTTAAAACGCACAGCGCTGGGCCCCACCCCAGAGCATCTGATTCAGTAGGTCTGGGGTCGGGCCCAGAATCTGCATTTCTGAGTAGCTCCCAGGTGATGCTGCTGCCGCTCGTCTGGGGGTCGCACTTTAAAACCACCGCCTGAGTCCTCTTCCTCCGCACCCTCTGGGGCGCAGGAGGAGCCGCGCTGCGTACACTAAAGGAAGTGAAGGGGGCCTCGCAATGTATTGAATCAGGGTTGACTGGAGGAGTAGTAACATTTGAGCTTTTATTGGGTCCCAGTCACCTTACCTACATTATCTTATTGAATTTGAACCCGGGCCACGGCAGTGAAAGCCTGGGAATCCTAACCACTAGGCCACCAAGGAACTCCCTCTTGAATTCTTACACGGACTTTGCCAAATGGAATTATCACTCCCATTTCAGAGAAGGATAAACTGAGACAGGGTGGAGGTCACACCCTGGCCAGTAGCAGAACTAGGACTTGAATGCAGGCAGTCTGGCCCCAGAGGCCGTTTGCTGGGCTACCATATACCCGGGTCCCTTGGGACGCACAGGTAAATGGCCACCGACCATGGGATCGGTTCAGAGGCTTCTCGTGGAAGGGACAGGGAAGGCCTGGGCATGCCCGGGGCAGGACTGCCTCTGCCCACGATGCTGCTGACCCAGACCAGGGTCTCCCTAAGTCCAGCTGAACTGGCCTGAATTATGGGGCAGACAGCTAGTGGGAGGAAAGTGAGGAGTGAGGAGGCCCTGGTTACCGTCCTGACTGCCGCGGGCGTGCTGGGCTACACTGGCAGTCCGTGCCCCTCTCTGGGCCAGCCTCTGCATTTGGGAAGGGAGGGGCTGGAGCGGACCCCACCATGCCCTAATACCTAGAGGGGCTGCACTAGCCACCTCGGGCTGGGCAGGTTCATGACAGCCCTGGGCCTCTCCCTGGAGCCACATCCACTCCATCCATGCTCAGGGGCACAGGCCTTAGAAGGAAGCGGGGACCGAGGCCAGGCCTTGACTTTCACAGAATGCACTGCTGGGCCCTGTATGGTAGATGGCCGGTGTGCCCCCGAGGGAACGTCTCTCCGGGGAGCAGGGCTGAGCCCGTGTTGACTCAGTTCTGTCCGATAGCATCAGGAGCGCTAAGATGTTGGCTTAGCTCCTTCCATTTTTTTTTTTTTTTCTTTCAAAGCTGTTTCTGAACCTCCTTAGCCTATATTTTATTTTTCAGTTGAAAGCGCTTCTCCTGCCTCCTCCAATCTACTTGGCTGTATAATTCCTGGACTGAACATGTTCTCAGTGATGTGAGCATATATATGTGTTTCTGGATGTGCACAGGGACCCGTGGGCACATGTGGGTGACTGTGGTGTCACGTGTGTACCCGGATGCACCCAGGCCCGGGTACACATGCATGGGGGTCTGAGCGTGTGCTTCCCAGATGGGCACTGACCCCTAACTGTGAACAGATGTGCCTCGCAGAGCCAGGCGGGGATCGCAGCTGTTTGGCTGCTAGAAGGCGGCTGGTTCTGGGGGCCCAGAAAGGAGCCTGGAGCACCTTGACCCAGCAGAGGAACACCTTACCCTCGGTGCTGCCTCTCCCAGCCGTGCTCCTGAGCAGCACGTGGGGGAGACAAGGCCGCCAAGCTGTTTATCAAGCCCTTTGAAATGGTCGGGGGCTGGCGGCCAGGCCAGTGGGGGAAGCAGTGCTTTGTGGACCTGACTCAGCGGTGACCTGGCCTCTCGCTCCTTCTGTCCCTCTCTGGCTATTCAGCATCCTAGCCCAACGAAGCAGCTGCCTGAGAAAGGAGGTCCCTTCCTCCGCATTCACTCCCCAGTCTTACGGGGGCAGGAATAGCCCCTGGAGGATGGAGAGGGGGAGGAGGACAGTCAGGGCCTCTGCATCCTGGGGCAGGCGTGGGAGGGAGGAAAGGATGGACTTCCAAGGGCCTGCCCCGCTCTGTGGTTACAGGGCGGCCCTGACCTCCCTCTTAGCTCGAGAAAGACCCCTAAGGGAAGACGGAAACTGACAGAGGGCGGGAAGTCACCCACTAGAACGTCTCCTATGTCAGCCCACCCTTCCATGCCCAGTGCCTAGCAGAGCCCATGACACACAGCAGGCACTTAAAAAAATGTATTTTGACTATTAATAAGTATTGTTGAATGAAGAGGGAAAGAGCTAGAAGCTTGGGGGGTAAGGGTTGGTGGAGAAAAAGAAGATAAAGCAGCAGCAGCCAGAAAAATGCCAAAGGGAGAAGAGGGGAGCCCAGCCGGCTGTGAGGTTCTACCCAGGAGGTCAGTGGAGATGGGGAGGGAGAGGGCGAAGAGAGCAAGGAGGCAGGGAAGCCGGCGGCGGGTGGGGAGGTTGGCCCCCAAGTATTCCAGCATCAGGTGGGCACCTTGGAAACCCAGGCCAGCATCACCGCCACCCAAGTGCCAGCACCGTCAAGGTCATCCCCAGTCCAGCGGGCTTTATCTCCATGTTCCTCTGCAGTGGGTATGGTGGGAACTATGAGGCTGGTCTCTTTGTGGGGGGAGGAGGAGCTTCCTCCTCTGTAGCTTCAGAGAAATACATCAGACCCGGCAGGGCGAGGGTGGGGATGGGTGTGGGGTGGAGTGACCATCTGGATGTGAAGGCCGTGCTTGCTTTTAGAAGGGAAGGGCTGTCCTGAGCAAGGTGCCGCACCATTATGTCACCCCGTCATTGTCACCCCCTGTCTGCCCTGGGGGTCCTCTCCTGCTAAAGAAACTGACTCTGAGAGAGGCTAAGAGGTTTGTGGTGGCGGAGGGGGCAGAGACGAAGAAGGAAGGGACCCGGATGTGTCTGATGCCCGAGCTCAGGGGTCAGGGTAGGGCAGGAAGGCTTCTTGGAGGAGGTGGAATTTGATCAGACGTCAGGGACAGTAAATTGCATTATCTGTAAGAACCGGTTGGAGGGAAGAAACTCCGTGTGTTTTTTTTTTTTTTTTTTTTAATTTATTTATTTATTTATGGCTGTGTTGGGTCTTCGTTTCTGTGCGAGGGCTTTCTCTAGTTGCGGCAAGCGGGGGCCACTCTTCATCGCGGTGCGCGGCCCTCTCACTGTTGCGCCCTCTCCTGTTGCGGAGCACAGGCTCCAGACGCGCAGGCTCAGTAATTGTGGCTCACGGGCCCGGTTGCTCCACGGCATGTGGGATCTTCCCAGACCAGGACTCGAACCCGTGTCCCCTGCATTGGCAGGCAGATTCTCAACCACTGCGCCACCAGGGAAGCCCCTCCGTGTGTTTTTAGTGAGGAGAGATGTCTTGTCTTGGGCTGCCACGGCTGCCACCCTACATTAGGCTGTCCTCGGGCCCCCTGCGTGGAGCAGGGGAAATTAGAGCCAATCAGTGCAATTTCAAGGCAGCCAGTGGCCATGCCTGTTAACCAGCCCGCAGCCCCACTGGCCTGATACCACAGGCAAATGGCCCCTAATGGGGACCAGACCTCCTCCCAGCCTCCCACCTGCCCACCCTGTGTGTCTGCATGCCTGTGTGCGGGGCTCAGGGGCCCCTGGGACCCCTGTCCTGCCTGCAGGCCCCAGGCCCGCCGTCTCCTGCCGGGTAGGCTGGGGGGTGGGGTACAGGGAGGGGTGCGAGCCCCACGGGGGGGCCCGTACTCTGCCGGAAGCAGGGCAGCCCGCCTGCGGGGTGGGCATGGCAGGGCTCAGCGTGCCCTAGGCAGCTGCAGCCAGGTCATCTGACCTCTCCAAACCCCGCATCTTCTTCTGCCCACCAGAGAGTCCGGGAGTTCTCTTTCTGCTCTTTGCCAAAGGGAGCCCAGGGAGGCTGGGCGCTGGGACTGCTGTGGAGAGTCTGCAGCGTATGTGGCTCCCCTCCAGGTCCCCCTCTCGAAACCCATTTCCCCAGCCTTGACTTGGGCCCGTATCAGCTCTCACCTAGGATTCTAGGACTCACTCCTCACAGATCTTCTTGCTTCCAATCCCTCCACCCCCGGCCCGCCTCCACCCTGCTGCTCCTGCTGGGAGATTTTCTACGTCACATCCGATGATGGCATTCCTTCCCTGCTGTACCATCCTTAGTGGCTCCCTGCTGCCTTCAGGGTGAAAGGCAAAGTTCTGAGCTGGGAAGGCCACCCCCGGGCCCCCTGTCCTGCCCACTTCCCAAGCCTCTTCTCTTGAATGAACCAGGACTAGAGTGAGGAAAGAAAGATGCTCACCTCTGGAACAAAATTTAAGGAGACGCCCCAAAGCTCAGTGATCAAGATAAATAATGTTTTAGTGCCATCTTTTTTAGAGTGAAAATTAATGCAAAAAAAAGATCCATGATAAATAAAACGTTGAACGAAGAAATAGACAGGGCCAGGATTAGAGTGAGGGAAGTGAGGTGAGTCGTGCAAGGGCAGGGTCAGATCCTGTCTTTATCTGGTCTTCACTCCCTCACCCTAGTGCTGGCCATGTATCTGGATGTGCCCACCTCATCATGCATCAGCCAGCTGAGCCCAAGGAGCTGCTTACAATCCTCTGAGCACCTCAGGCCTTTGCAGGGCTCTTCCCTCTTCCTGGAATTCTTTCCTGTCTTCTATCTCTGTTCCCACCAGGATCCTTTAAAATTGTTGTAACACTCAGCTGTGGCAGCCCCTGCCTTATCCCCAGGCGGGTTTAGGAGCCCTTCCGTGTTCCCCACCCCCTCCCTGCTCCACCCCCCTCTGCCACTCACTGTTGCCAGTGTTCCTTCAGAGCAGAATGCTGCCTCGGTTCATCTCTGCATCTTTAAAGCCCGTCATGGGGCCTGACACAGATTGGCTTCCATCATCTTTGGCTGGCTGGCTGGCTGACTGACTGAATGGACAAATGAAAGAATAGCAGAGCTATGGGTCACATCCCCTTTCAACTAGAATTTTAATGACCAAACCAGACAAACCCCTTGAGGTTCCTCAGACCCAGATGGGTCCACACGTTACCAGCACCATAGAGAAAATGCTGCAACACTGTGGTCCAGCAAAGAGATTCTAGCAGTCTCTGAAACTCTTGGCAATGGAATTTGATCTATACTTTTTAAAGAAAACACTGTGTGTGTGTGTATAAAGCTCTTCAACTTTCTCTAAAAGATAACATAGGAAGGGGGAGACAGTGCAGGCCAGTCCTCTCCAAATAAGGCAAAACCCAACTTTCCTTTATTTTTAGTAGTGATTTTCCCAACTGCAAGAAGGCACAATTCCGTGAACCGGCCTTGCAGAAACCCACCAACTTCCAGAAATGTTTCAACAACTCATAAAGATTCCCATGTGTGTGAAAACCCAATGACCCCTTTTAGGGAAGGGCCCCCAGACAAAGCCCGAAACCCGAGCTGGGGCCCAGTTGCCCCATCCCCAGGACACCTCACCAGCCAGGCTGGATGGCACAGCCCCAGAGCGAGCTCAGCTTTGCTGCTCTAGGATAGCCCACCCGTCCTCAACCTCCTGGAGAAATTCAGTTCTGCATTTCCCTGATGTTCGTGCAGCGGACATCAGACCATCCTCAAAAAGTCACGTCCCCTGGAAAATCTGACCAAACACTAAGAAAAAAAGCGACTGTCGGCTAACTTCATGGAGACCCACTGAGAACCAAGCCCAAAGCAGAGGAGCTGGGGAAAGAGACATTTCAAGCCCCTCCCCGTGACTGTCCCTGCCCTCATTTGTCTTCCTCTCTCCAAACTGGTCGGGTTCCCTTTAACCTCTGCAGCAGCCACCCGTAAACAGGGTGGCAGGAGGCGGACGCCTGGGCCCTCCTCTGGTCAAGTCAGGAGCTCTCAGTGTCTGTCGACTCATCTGGAAAATGGGGATAACATCTGGATGAGCTAATCAAGGTGAAAGCCAGAAAGCCTGCTGCCTGGCCATTTCTGTTTCCAATATGATTTTTATGGCCTCCAAGATGGTGTCTCCTTGTAATCTTTCTCGGCAACAGGCTCGTTTTTCTCCTCAAATTCCTCTGTGTTTGGCTCAGGACAGTCTGTTTTTCCTGCATTTGTCAAGTTGCTCGAAATTCCTAATGCTCATTCATGTTCTTTCCAAGGATTAGCAGAACACCCCTTGCTCGTCTTTCATCACACTCCCTCCGCACGCAGGGTAGAAATTATATTTGAGTGGAACCCTGGCTATCGATGCCCATAAAATGGAGACTTTGGCGAGACTCACTTGCATGGGTCAGAGCGGGAATGAGGCCGAAAAGGAGGCCTGAGCATCTTTAATGATGTGCAGAAAGAGAGGGGCCTCGGCCCGCGTGGGCAGATGTGCACAGCTGTTGGCGGAGAAGCCCCTAATACCGCAACCAGCGCAGAGTAACGGATACCCTCGAATGCTTCCTAGTGGAGTTGAGAATTTTTTGTTGATCGTGCCTTTGAACTAAGGTCATTTAAGTATACAACAGATGTTCCTCTGAGGGAAACAGACTTATAAAGTCAGGAACACAGAAGGGACCTAATGGTTTACCGGGGGGGTGGCACATTAAGTTCATAGCAGTTTAACTCCTTTCAATGTTAAACAAAACAATGATGCAATTTTATGCACAATAAAAAAACTGTCAAAACAGTCATCCTGGGCAGTGGAGGTCCTTTCAGTCATTCTTCTAAAGATAAACCGAGGGCACAAGTGACGGAGATTTCTGACTTCTCCATGTGGTTGAAGCAGTTGCTGTGGCAGCCTCAGCAGTTCAAGGCTGAATCACCCAGGATGGTGGAAGACTGAATCTTGGGGGTGGAGGGAGGGGCGGGCATAAAGTAAAAAGGCAGGGAAGGCATGCTCTGTGTGGCTTACCGGCTGTGCTAGGCTTCGACAGGTGGAATCAGCAGTCACCTGGGAGGTGAGATGGGTGGAGAGCTGGGCACATCCCACCGCCTGATCAGCCCCTCCACCATCTGCCACCACACGTCACACTCAACCATTAGACCTTCATCAGTCAGACCGTAACTGTTTTTGGAGTGTCAGGCACATCCGTAGGGGGTCAGCACTGCCCTCTTCAGGGTCCTCTGTGGAAAATGTGGTCCTCTGTGAGAGGAATCCTAGAACAGGGCAAAAGAGGCCTGGATTTGAAATCAGGCAGATCAGAGTCTGAATCCAAGCCCTTGGCATTTCTTAGCCGTCCGACCCTGGACAAGTCACTTAACCTCTCTGCGCCTTTATTTCCCCATTTGCAAAATGAAGGTGGTCGTACATCACGAGATTGTTATCAGGCTTGAGTGAAAGAATGAGTGAAAATCTCCAGGATGGTTCCTGGTACAGAGTAAGTGTTTTGCCTCCTTTCTTAAGGGACGAACGAGGCAACATCCCTGTCTTCAGGGAACTTATAGTCTAGATGGGCAAACTCCATGTGCACAAAAGACAGTTGATTCTTCCAGGCCTTAACAAAGTGGTGGCTAACAAAAGCCACAAATGCTTAGGTGCTGCAGAAGCCGAGCAGAAAGTGGGCTGCTTAGACCTTCTGATCACGGATGGGTCCCTGCCCTTGACTTGAGGCTAGTGGACTTTGGAAAGGCAAAGAGAGTACATTCCTGTCAGGTGGATCCTAGTGAGCAAAGGTACATTGGGTCTATTGAGGGCATGTTGGAGGTCCACGGCGAGGCCGCCAGGCCAGTGGGTAACTGGTGGGAATCAAGGTCTCCAGGGAGGTGGGGTACAGATTGTGAAGGACCTTCAATACCAAGCTTAGCTTTTTCTGGAGGCAGCAGGGACCACTGTAGCTCTTTGAACTAATGAACACTTATATGTATTCCAAGAAGATTTGTGCAGTCCATGAATGGGTAAAACCTGGCACATTCCCCCTTTTCCTGTGCCCATAGCAGACATTGCTAATCAATCTCAGTCAGGCGACAACTTGGAAGCTGTTATAATATTCTGTGTATGTGGGGATGAAGATGTGTGCCGGGTGAGTTTGTTCACAGTCATTTGAGAGCATGTATTGAATATATTTCTGCTCTTTATTGTGAGACAGAGGGGGAGAAAGGGCTCACTGTGAATGTACAGTGATCTTCATCTTTGCTGCTCCTGGGATCAGATTCTGGGTCTCACCAGTTTCCTGGCTGTTCTGCGTTCACTGTCCTGAGCAGTCTCTGGTGCCCCCTGTTGGATCCTAGATCAGAGTCTCTGGCTGCTGCTGCAGCTGGAGTCCAGCCGTGAGCCCTGACCCACAGGGAGAGGAGAGGGGCTGGACTGGCCCGGCCCAGGGACCCCTGGCTCTGAGGCTCAGCAGTAAGCAGTGAGTTGTGGCTTCCCATCTGCACCCTCTCTGGCAGCAATGCACGTCTGAAATGCCTGACTGTTTGGGCAGGAGCTTGGCAGGCGTGGCCTCGTGCTGGAAGGGGGATGGAATTCTCCTTAAATGAAAAACCATGTAAATCTTTCAGGACTTTCTAAAGTTACCGAGGTGCCAGAAATAGAAGGCAATTCTGCTTCACATTGTTGTAATTTCCTTCTTGATTTGCATTTAGAGCCCATTTTGATCTGTGGAGATGGGAGCGCCTGGAGCTGAGTCCTCCCTCTGTAGGAAAGTATGGAGGCCGCTGGAGAGCAGAGACCACCCTTCAGCTTGCCAGGGCCCCCGGCCTCTGTGAGGGACCGCCTCTATCCCACCGGTTGTCAGAAGGCAGGGCAGCTTCGCTCTGCCTACCCGGAGAGGCCCGAGCAGTCTGGGGGGCGGGAACGCGCCTGCTTTCATGCCTACTGGCCGCGGCTGGACTAGGTGGGTTCTCAGTTCTTGCCCTCAAGGGGCTCAGGCGAGCGAAGGAGACACGTGGGGACAGAGAGCTCTGGCGCGGTGTGACAAGTGCACGCATGCTGCCTGGGTGATGCGTCGTGGGGAGAGTGCCCCCCAGAAGACTCCTGCACCCACTGCCCTCACCCTCACCCCGGGAAGAGCCAGTCCTCCAGGCCCCGTACCAGGAGAGCTTTGTACAGACCTCGGCCACAGGGGGTCCTGGTGACTCCCCTGCCCCATGGCTCCCCTCCATACTCCCAGCTCCTCCTAACACAGCCTGAATCACAGTGAGTTTGTTTATACCTTGGAATGCTTTGGGCTGCAAGCAGCACAGGCCGACTCACACTACTTCAGTCAATAGGAAGTGTCTTGTTTCCCACACTACAGGAAGCCCGGAGGCAGGGGGAATAGATCCAGCCGCTCAGTGACCGTATCAGGGACCCAGGTCTCCTGTCCCTCTGCTGTCCTCAGTATTGGTGCCATGCGAAGGGCGGTTCCCTGAGATCACAAGGTGGACACCAGTGGCACTTGGGTCTGTGTGCCACTCTGTTCTCACCCCACGAGAGAGTGAGAGAATCAGTCCTGCACCCACGCCACATGTGTCCTTATCCTCAGTCTGATAGGGACAGTGGCCCACTAGGGACCATGGACAGGTGCCAGGGAAATGCCCTGTTCTTATTAGCTTAGGGCAGAGGTTTCCAAACTTTCTCAATTACAGCACCCGAAGTATCTCAGTAGTTTTTCATGGCATCTTAAGCCAAAAGAAATACCTAACAGTTCTCCTTATTAATTAGTTAGGTACAAACAATTTAATAAGAGTTTATGTCCTAACAACTCAATGGCTATTTGAAAAATAAATTGAAAAAAAATCTTTTTATATTATTCCTAATTAACCACAACTATGTACTAATGGGATGGGTGTGCCTGATTGGCACCGCACAACTTCTCAAACCTGAAGTTAGACTGGATGCCACACCCTTTATTCCTATTTACATGGATTTCTGTGTGGTATTTTCTTTTTTTTTTTTTAACTTTTATTTTACGTTGGCGTATTAGTTGATTTACAATGTTGTGCTAGTTTCAGGTGTACAACAAAGTGATTTGGTTATACATATACATAATCTATTCTTTTTCAGATTCTTTTCCCATATAGGTTATTACAGAGTACTGAGTAGAGTTCCCTGTGCTGTACAGTAGGCCCTTGTTAGTTGTCTATTTTATATATAGTAGTGTGTATATGTTAACCCCAAACTCCTAATTTATCCCTCCAGCCCCCACCTTTCCCCTTTGGTAACCGTAAGTTTGTTTTTTTTTTTTTTTTTTTTTTTTTTTAAATTATTTATTTATTTATTTATTTATGGCTGTGTTGGATCCCCGTTTCTGTGCGAGGGCTTTCTCTAGTTGTGGCAAGCGGGGGCCACTCTTCATCGCGGTGCTCGGGCCTCTCACTATCGCGGCCTCTCTTGTTGCGGAGCACAGGCTCTAGACGCGCAGGCTCAGTAATTGTGGCTCACGGGCCCATTTGCTCCGCGGCATGTGGGATCTTCCCGGACCAGGGCTCGAACCCATGTCCCCTGCATTGGCAGGCAGATTCTCAACCACTGCGCCACCAGGGAAGCCCCGTAAGTTTGTTTTTGAAGTCTGTGAGTCTGTTTCTGTTTTGTGAATGAGTTCATTTGTAACATTTTGTTTTAGATTCCACACATATAAGTGATAACATATGATATTTGTCTTTCTCTGTCTGATTTACTTCACTCAGTGTGATATTCTCTAGGTCCATCCCTGTTGCTGCAAATGACAATATTTCATTCTTTTTTATGGTTGAGTAATATTCCATTGTATATATGGATAAAGAAGGTGTGGTACTTGCTTTTTATGATGGCAACCACTGAAAACCTGGCTCTACAAAGATATGGTGTTATTGATGTTAAAACTGTGAAGTGCCTTGGGCTAGGAGTTCTCATGATTCTGACAGACGTCACTGTATTTCCCTCGAAATGTGAACTATCACTTGGTGCTACAGTGAATTCACTGGCCCTCCTTGTGGTGCTTTGGTACATGATTTGGGAACCATCAGCTTAGAGTAATGATTGTGCCTCGTTGGAGCCAGACATGAGTGCCATAGAGACCTGAGCAAAATTAGGGTCCTGTTGGGAAAGAGAAAGGGAGGGAGTGGCAACCTACCTGCGTAGGTAACAGGGTCTACTGAAGTGGACATTAATGACTAAGAAACAGAGTTTGCTGCAGAAACTTAATTCCTATTACATAGAATCATTTCACTTAGTTTCTGTCAGTGACTTCAACACCTCGAAAACTGCTTCAGGGGTTCTTGACCTCTCCTGTAAGGCTGGTGAAGCCTGTGAGCCCTTCTCAGGAAAAGGCGGCATAGGAGACTTGTGTTCACATGCCGCTTGGCCCCTGATTCACTTGGTCAGGTCAGGCACCTCTTCTGACTGCTCTCAACCTCAGTGTCCGGTTGGGAATCTGTAAAATGCCGAGGGTCACTGCCACCGAGGCTCCTCCATGAGGACATCCTGTCCTGGAAGCAGAGGTTCATTCCTGTTGCTGCTGAGCAAACTGCTAAGGACACCCATTGACTAGAGCCGTGACCCTTTCCTCCCGAGAGCCTGGGCAGCCCCTGAGCCAGCCCCACAATCACCCCAGAGGCCCTGGCTGCACCCTGTGGCTGGATGCCGGGCTTGGGGCTGGGCCCTGGCGATAAGACATGTTTCTGATCATGGCTCTTTCTCTCCATCCTCAGCCCACAGAGAGGATTCTGTCCCCATCTCTCTGCCGCCCTCTGTCACCTAGGTCTAAGGATCTGGCTTCCAGCTCACTGAAGCCCTGAGGAAGTGTCTGCAGGCCGAGTCAGCCGGGTTCTCCCCAAGCCCCCAGGTATAATTCCTCTCGTCCGCTCCACAGGCTTATCAGAGCCCAGTGTCCTCGTTCCCCAGCGGGTGGGTTCAATCTCTTTCCGCAGATTATGTTCCCAAGCCTCCTGGCAGCCTGGGCCTTGATAACCACCTGGTGTAGCGGCCTTCAACTCCCTTCCCTGGGAAGCATCATGTTTCAGAGCCTGAGGGGTGCAGCTCAGCCAGAGCTGGTCAGAGCGAGATGGGTAAGGCAGCTGCCAGGTTACCATGCTGCTGTGGGCTGGGAACACGGCCTCTTTCCCGACTGGTTGTATCAACCTTAGAGGACCCCCTTCAGTTGTACTGATGTTTGCAAATGCAATAGCATCCAACCCTTTATGTAGTATTTACTTTGTGCCAGGCACTGTCTTTTTTTTTTTCGCCAACGTATAATTTTTCAATATATAATTACATTCAATCATCATAATACCTTGATAGGTAATTTAATTTTCTTCCTTCCCATTTTAAAGATTATAGGATTGAAGCTTAAACTAGTTAAATAACTTACCCAAGATCATGCTGCTGGCAAGTGGTGAAAGCTGGGACATGAGCCAAGGCCCTTTGACACCCCAGTTGGGACCCCTGACCCCTATACTGCCAGCCTGTGCCCCTGGCCTGGGACCTTGGGGACCATCCACTTCAGGTGCCCTGCTTGACCAATGAAGACCTAAGGCCTGAGTTCCCCAGCTCACTGGTGATGGAGAGGTCTGGAACCTGCTGTCCTTATCTCCTGGGCCCAGAACTCTTTCCAAAGATGTTTAAAGTTTTTTATTTTGTGGGGAAGGTGGCTTTTGGGGATATGGGAGAAGGGAGACTGTTTGGGGCTTAGAAATCCCAGAATTGATAGTGGTGGCAAGATGACGGGTTCAGAGCAGCAAGGTCTGTGGCTGGGGGCCCGTTGTCACTAGCACCGAACACAGTGTGTCGAAGGCTCTGTTTATCAAGGGTAAACTGGTTCAGTCCTCCCAGAGGCGATTGGGCAACAGAGACCAAGAACCCTAAAAATGTTCTTACACCTTACCCAACAATGCCACTTCTAGGAATCTATCCCAAGGAAATATTTTGGAATGCAGGCAAAGCTTTTCGTGTCATTACTTTTGCAATACCGCAAAACAAACGACAAGGCTTACCCTCGGGCAATGTTCATACAAACCCTGACTCAGCCCAGCGGAGGAAGACTGTGCAGACTCTAACAATGGTGTTTACAAAGAGAGTTTGGTGAGGTGGGGAAAATCCTGCTGATACAAGGTGAAGGCCGAGGGCGGGTAGGGGGAGCTAGGATTTCAATGGCATTTTAATAAATTAACAGGGAGAAAAAAGACTGGAAGGAAAAATCCCACAATGTTGGTTGCCTCTCTCTGCACTTTTCTGTTTGCACAATTTTTGCAGATTTAGCTCTACTCGTGTAGTTGGAAAAAAACAACCAACCAACCAGCCACAACAATAAATAGAAGTGAACGTTCCTGGGGTTGGTGCCTCTCTAGCCTCTCCACTCCCACGGGGCTCAGGGACTGTCAGGGGAACCCATGTGCCCGAATTGACCTGGAAAGCCCTCTGCCGGGGTGTGGTGGGGCTCGGGGCCCGCCCTCCCTGGAGGGAGGAGTGTACGTATGGGCGGGGTTGGGGCGCTGCTTCTCTGGTGGGTACTCTTCCACACAGCCAGCTGAGCCGACTTTGCCTGTTGCTCAGAGAGAGGGCCCAGCCCTTCCAGGCCTCCTAGTTGACGCCCAGGGAAGGAGCAGGCCCACCGGCAGGGTGACCCTGCCGGCCAAGAGTCATACTTCCCTTTGTCCCCTCTGCAGAGCCAGACAAAGTCTGTGCTGCCCGCAAAGTGCTGTGCTGAGTAGGTAGGAAAAAGCAGAGCCTCCAGGCCAGAAGCGGCCTGAGTTCAGGTTCGGGGTTGGTATCCATTGGGACGGCTGGAGGGTCGGGAGACGCCTCCGGCATGCAGGTCCAGGACACTGGGCCGGGTCTAGAGCGCCAGGCTTTGGCGGGTCCATCAAATCCAGGCCACAGCCCCCACCAGATGCCCACCTCCTAGGGGGCTGAGGGTCCAAACGCTTGTACCCCGGGCAGGCCACTGGCTCGGGGAGTGAGTGGCCCGAGCTTGCAGCACACCGGAGATTGTGGGCCGCAGCCGAGTGGGCTCCAGAGAGGCCGGGCTGTATCAGCAATAACGGTAGCACCCATCTATTGAGCGCTTGTCTTGCCGTGGTGGGCCCTGCCCCAAGAACTGCTCAGATGTGGACACAGATGTCAGCAGGACCCTGCCTGGGACCTGCCCCAGCCCTCGGCCTGCCGCCTGGGGGAATCGACCGTGAGCAGTGGGGCGGGGTGGGCAGGAAGGGCTGGCCTCCAGGAGAGCCACAGGTGCTGAGAAAGGCCCCTGAGGAGCCAGCGGAGCGCCAGCCTCTGTGTAGCGGGTTGACGGTGAGGCTCCACTGGGTGGAAACCTGAGCTCTGCACGGTCCTCCTCTGTTCCAGGGATTCCGTGTTCAGCTCACTCCCGAGCCGCCCCCCCGCCCACCCACAGTGTGTGGGGCACAGTTGGGTCCATGGCACCGGAGCTGGACAGATGTGCACACGGGCCTCACTGGCACCCTGCTCGCCCTGGCTGCCTTGGTCTCCACTGTGGAGTCTGACTCACCCCCAGGAGCGGTCTCGGGTTTCCTTTGCTGGATCTCATCACGACTTCTCCCTCTCCATCGTGGCTGGACTGGCCTCGCTAAGCGATGCTTGGCACGTGTGTGGTCACAGGGGACAGTTATGGAGTTACTCGGTGCTGGTTGTTTTGGTTTTGTGTTTTGTTTGTTTGTTACTGTTTCTTCATAATGCTTAGATCAGACGGAGATGTGGTTATGCAAAAAAAGTAAGGAGTGCTGGCTGTGAATGGCACGAAGACTCACGAGGCAATGCAAACTCTCAGTACAATGTTTTGGTCCTTCCACCTCTTTTATGATAGTAACTACTATTTATTGAGTGCTTACTGTGTACTCTGCCCCTTCAATGGCCCTACAAAGTAGATATTTTTCATTCATTCCTTGACTCTTGAATAAGTTATTACCATATGCCAGGCATTCTTATCACCCCTGTTCTAAGTTGCAGTCCCAGAGACTCAGAGAGGTTAAGCAACTTTCTAAGGGCTCAAGGCAAGGAGTGATGAGAGGGGAGGGAAGACAGGTGGAAGTGGGTCCAGATCCAGGGAGGGAGGGCTGTGTGTGTGTCAGGTCAGCAACTTTGGGGATTGCTACTGAGAATGGGGCCCTCGGAAACACAATTTAGAACAAGTGGTGTGTGTGTGTGTGTGTGTGTGTGTGTGTGTGTGTGTGTCTCTGTATGTGTGTGATGATTTGTTGTTTGAGAGGGGGCCTGGATCTGGAAGAGGCAGGAACCCTGGGTCTATCAGATGACCCTAGTCCATATTGCAGGTTCCCCAGACTTTCATTCAACAGAGTAAACACAAAAGGAAGAACCAAGAACATAGGAGCAGCTGAGACTGAATTTGCGATCATGAGATTTGTCTTACTAGATTTGACTTTCTACAAAGCTCCCGCTAAGACTCCGATTAATCCCTGCCCCCGCCGCCCAATTCAGTCCAGAGTTCTAGCGGACGCTTAGCCTGAGCTAGCTGCTCCTGGGGGGGAGAGGGGAGCAGGTGTGGTCCCTGCGCACGGGGTGTTACGGTCCAGGTGGAGGTGATAAGACTGGCACCGTTTCCATAGGCTGTGGGCTGGGGTACTCACAGGTGACTCCCTGGAGGAGGTGGCACCCGAGTAGGGCAGGAGCTGGATTGCCCACCCTCTCCCACCTGGGGAATAATACCTGGCCTTGCTTTCTGGTGAAACGCCTGTGCTCTTCCAGTTCCTATCTGTGAAGATTGAGGTGGTATCACACAGTGGTCACGTCACTAAGAGATCAGCCTCCAGATCAGAGAGATTTGGGTTGTAGCCCTTGCTCGGCCACTCCTTAGTGCTGTGACCTTAGGCTTGTTGTTTAAGGTCTGCATCTGATTTTTCTCAGCTGTTGAAAAGAGAGGATGGGCGTTTCTATTTCATTCATTATAGTGTGGACCAAGTGAGATGCAACCCTTATAAGTTTCAGCGTCCCTGTGGCTCAGACTCTGTGCAGTCACATTCAAGGAAGCTTATTCCAAGAGCCAAAAGTAACTTTAAAAAGTATTTCAATCGGGCTTCCCTGGTGGCGCAGTGGTTAAGAATCCGCCTGCCAATGCAGGGCACACGGCTTCGAGCCCTGGTCCGGGAAGATCCCACATGCCGCTGAGCAACTAAGCCCGTGTGCCACAACTACTGAACCTGCGCTCTAGAGCCTGCGAGCCACAGCTACTGAAACCCGCCCGCCTAGAGCCCGTGCTCCACAACAAGAGAGGCCACCGCAATGAGAAGCCCGTGCACCGCAACGAAGAGTAGCCCCCGCTCGCCGCAACTGGAGAAAGCTTGCATGCAGCAACGAAGACCCGATGCAGCCAAAAATTGAAAAATAAATAAATAAATTTAAAACAACAACAAAAAAAAGTATTTCAATCTCCACTGCATCTCTTGAAGAATGTCACAGGAGATCCAGTCCGTAGCTCACCAGAATGATTCTCAAGGTCGCTTTCCTCTTCCCCTCAGTCCTCCCATAACCTGCTCCAAAAAATCTCCCTCACCAAAGGGCTTTTCTGTTGTCTCCCCACTGGTTACCATCATAATATGGCAAGTGGAGGGAGCTTCTAAATGCTCATACGTGAATCACGTTTCCCTGTTACAGAAATAGTGCTTATAAAGCACTTAGAGCCTGGCCCTTTAAAATCTCAGTGCATTCTGTTATTAATAAGAAAAACTGTGGAAGCACATAGTAATTGTTCAAAAGTTGGAGCTCAAAAAAATATAATCAGCTTGTACAAGTAGCACTTTTTTTTTTAAAGGAATTTTTTTTAATTTATTTATTCATTTATTTATTTATATTTTTGGCTGTGTTGGGTCTTCGTTTCTATGCGAGCGCTTTCTCTAGTTGTGGAAAGCGGGGGCCACTCTTCATCGCGGTGCGCGGGCCTCTCACTATCATGGCCTCTCTTGTTGCGGAGCACAGGCTCCAGATGTGCAGGCTCAGTAGTTGTGGCTCACGGGCCCAGTTGCTCCGCGGCATGTGGGATCTTCCCAGACCAGGGCTCGAACCCGTGTCCCCTGCATTGGCAGGCAGATTCTCAACCACTGCACCACCAGGGAAGCCCCCAAGTAGCACTTTTTCTCCTAAGAATATTAAGTAACTGAAGACAGTTATTTAAACCTTGAAAACCTTTTAAAGGAGACTTTCCTCTAATATTTTAGTTCCATAGATCTGCTTCCTGGAACCCTGTCTGTGAATCAGCAAGGAAACTGCCTCCCCCATCAGCCTCTCTAGTTCCCTTCAGCATGCCCCTGTTCCCTGAAACCACAGTGAGAACCGCTCAGACTCCGGGGACAGTTCTGAGAACTCGGAACCTGGAAGGGATTTCATGGCCTCTTAGCTTCCAGAGTGGAAGGAGGGGCTGTGACTTGCCCTGGGGCTTGTCAGAGTTGCTTAGAGTCTTAACTGAGAATTGTGTGAGGACAGAGGGGAGATGGACAGTGCAGAACAAGAGTCATTCATTCATTCATTCATTTCACTCATTCGTTCACTCATCACCGCTTCATTTAGCACCCGCTGGCAACTGATTGCAGCAGACTGCATTTTCCAAACACAGCTACACCTCAGTATTTATCCCACCCACATGCCTTTCCTACAGTGTGACTGTTACTCCTTCCACCACGAAGTGGGCACCTATGTTTATTCCCCTTGAATCTGGATGGGTGTGTGTGGCCACCTCAATCAACAGCGTGTGGCAGAAGCGATGCAATATGACTTCCAATTTTAGGTCATAAAAATGATACAGCTTCTTCCTGTCTGTGTCTGTCTCTCTCTCCTGGGATGCTTGTCCTTGCGCCCAGCCACCATGTTGAGAGGAAGCCCAGGCCACATGGAGACACCCAGCTGGTCCTCAGTCAATAGGCAGCAGCAACCACCGGTCATGGTGAATGATACTTTGACAGTTCCAGACCCTAGCTGAGGCCTCATATGCTGTGGATAAGATGTCCCTGCTGTGCTAAATTCCTGACTTCCGGAAACCTGGGAGGTGATAAATAACTGTTGTTGTTTTGAGTCACTAAGTTTTGGGAGGGTTTGTTATGTGGCCCTAGATAGCTAATACGTAGGTCCTATGGGGGAAGCTGACGCCACAGAGAGGGAGAGCTCTCAGGGTCTCTGGGGAGATCTCCAAGTAACCAGGCAATGAGACTGTTGTTTGATAAGGCCGGTCAGAGGGAAGCACTGAGGAAATGTATCGAACTCCCCTGGGACAGTGAGGACGGGGGTTCAGAAAGGCATTTTGGGAGAGATGACACTTCAGCTTGGTCTGGAAGGGCAACTGAGAGTTATCCGGGGGAAGATGGAACATAGAAAGGAGTGTGGGGATGGGGCACTCCACGGAGAACCTGGATTAGGGGCCGAACCCCTGGGACATGGCTGTCAGGGAGTTGCCTGGCTTTGCTCACTTTGCGTGTGTGTGATAGGTCTCTCTAAGAACTGGCTGTCATACAGGGCCTCACAGCTGGCGGAGCCCCTTGCATCTGCCCAGGACAACCGAAATCAAGACCGCAGGCTCTGAAACCCTGTCTGCAGCCAGGCCCTGGGCCCAGGCAGTGGCCCCATAGACAGCAGTGAGTGCTTGCAGAGAGCACCCTTCCTCCTCAGGCTGGGCCAGCCTCTAAAGGGACTGGAGACCAGTGGTGGTGAGGCAGGTCGGCAGCCGTGGCCAGTGCGATTGGCCAGCCCTGGGAAGTCCCCAGATGACCCCCTGCTCAGAGGGAAAAGGTGTTTTTAATGTGAATCACAGCAGTGTCAATGCCTCTAGGTTGAGGCTGACTTGCTGGGGCAGCAGGACCGGGGTCTGACTCTCTTCAGATGCTCCCGGCCCCTCCTTGTGGCCAGGCCACACTGTGTGAGCCACCCTTCTCTGAACATAGTTTCTCCCTGGTGCCCCTGGGTCCTGGCCTGGGCTCCTCCTTACGCCAGGAACGTCCTTCCTACCATGTTCACCTAATCCCTGGCCTTAGGCATCCCCTCTTCTGGGAAGAACTTGGAGACACGCCGGGCTCCTCAGGACTCCACGGTCCCCTCCATCACAGCCCTGACATGTGGTGATGCTCTGGCCTGTTTACCTGTGTGCCTCGCTGACTAGGCTTAAGGCAGGAGGGATATCAGGGTAGGTGGGTTTGGTGTGTCTCTGTGTATATGTGTCATACCTTGTGGTTTGGGTCTGTGTCATACAGGCTTGCATGCTTGTGTGTGTGACTGAGTGTCCACGGCTGTCTCTTCCTGGCTGTGTCCGTATGTGTCTTTTGTGACTGCGCGCCTGTGTGTGTTGCGTGTCTGTAGGGGGTGCTGCTTCTGGCTGAGAGCAGGGGGTAGAGACGGTCACCACCCAGCCAGGAGCCAGGCAGCTGTGTCTCTTGCCTGCCAGCCTCCAGGATCGCCAGCCCAGCCCAGCAAGATGCTCTGGGCCCTCCATCCCAAGTTCTTCGTCATGGCACAGACACAGCCGGTGGCACTGCCCTCCCTCCGGCCACGGCCCCCTGCCCGGGTGGTGTGCGTGTGGACGTGACCAGCATCTCGGGTCTCCTTGCTGTTCAGTAAGGAACGGATTATAATTCCTGGGCAGGCTGCATCTGCAACCAACTTGAGGGAAATAATTGTTGAGCAAGTTGAAAGAAAAAAATTGTAGCAAGAACTTCAATCCAGCCAGTCATCCGTGTCATTAAATTAGGCTAATCTAAATCCTCAGAGCCTAATTTAGCAGCCTCCGAGGCCAACCGAAGCCTTACCCTACATGGCTCTCTGCAGTTGCCATTGCCGAGTCTCAGCAGGAGTGAGCTTTGGGGGAACGGTGGGCAGTGACCTTGCAGCTGAGGCCCCTGGGAGCCTGTGATGGACACCAGCCGCTCTTCGGGGACCTGGGCGGTGCGGGAGGGAACTGAGCCAAGAGGCAGGCCCGGGTCTGGGTCTCGTGCTGCCCCTGCCTGGGCACGAGTCACCCAGCCGCCCCCTCATCTGCTCTCGCCCAGCTCCCAGGGACGGGGAGGAGCTGGGTGGAGAGGAGGCCTGAATTCCTCCAGAGTTGCCTTCAACTTTGTGTGGCTCCTCCAAGCCATGTCTTGTTGACAGCAACCAATGGGTGAATGGAAGAAAGAACGAGAGATGATCTGTGTTCTAAAACTCAACTTTTGTAAGGACTGTAAATTCCTGCGCCCGTTCAGATGCTTAGTGACTCATTAATTCAACCCTCCCTCCCCTCCTTTATTTGTTCTTTTCTTAGATCTCACATTCTCTCGCTGATTTATTCATTCATCCACTGGCCCCTCCCTTTCTCCCTCCCTCCCTCCCTCCCTTTCATCCCTTGCTTTGGGGGATCGCCTGGTAGATGCTCATCCCAGTGGCTGCCCAGAAACAAGGAAGAACTTGGGACCTGCTGCCCCAGTCAGCACCCTGGCTGCCCCGAACTTGCTCCTCTTCCTCTCTCCCTGCATCTGGCTCCCCGCTGCCCCCTCACTGGAGCACTGTTTCCTCTCTGCTTCCCTCTCTGCTCCAGAAGGGGTGTGGGAGCTGATGGTGGCCTGGTGGGCAGGCCTTTGCCGGGGGCACTCAGGAGGGAAGGTGCCAGACTGACCTGATAAATGAACCAACGGGGATGTGTGGCCGGACCCCCCTCCCCCTTTGATCAAAAGCCTCTGAACCCCTGATGACATCCCATGGCGTATTCCTCTATTAATCAGAAAAGCCTTGACAGATGTAAGCAATTTGTCTTTGGAGAGGACTGGAGAGGGGCGAGGGGAGGGAGCCCCATCCGCATGGAGAAGATGCTGAGAGTACATCTTGAAATGGGGGCTGAATTCATGCATACTAAGAAGGCAGGAGAAAGGAGAGCCAGGCAGATCAGAAAGAGAAGTGTTTTCATTTCAAAGCATATTTCCTCCTTGATTGAATAGCTCCCCCTTCCCACTGCCACCACCAAACCACGGATGCTGGAATGAGGCTGGGATCCAGGGGTTAATCCCACCCAGACCCCTTCAGGGCTCAGATGCTTGAAGCAATGGGGGCTCAGTGGGTGAGGTTCAGGTGTGGATTCTTTGACAAAACAGCAGTCAGCACTCTCATAATGCCCTGTGGCCATGTCAGTTCTTGCCTCCTGATAATGGCGAAGCTCAGCTTGGAAACACCACCAAACACCTAATGAACCCGCCATGCAGCAGGTCTAGAGCTGCCATCAGCTGCAGAGAGGGAATAATGTCTGCTCTCCAAACCCCCAGCCTAGACCACCAGGCAGATAAATAACCCAGGAAAGGGTGGGCAGGAGAGGGAGTGTACCAGGTACAGTGTGGACACAGAGAGGAGTCACCAACTCAACAAGAGGGGACGCTTCCCAGAGGAGACAGAACCAGCGTCTTCGAGGATGAATAGATGTGCTCCCATGAGAAGGGTCTTCCCTTCTTCGTTGGTTTGGAGGACTTCTGCTCACCCGTCAAGACCGAGCTTGGGCCTCCTCCTCTTTTAGCCTCTTTTCCTCACTAATTCTTGAGGTCAAAAACCGTGTCTGGTTCATTTCTGTGTCCCAGGGCCCAGCCCTGGGCCTGGCACAGAGTAACAACAAACGGAGTAAAAACACTCCACTCTGGTATGAGTGGAAGAGAGTTGTAGACAGTGGGAACAGCATGTGCAAAGGCATGGAGGCAGGCACGACTCAGCATGGGGGTGGAGTGTACAGAGAACTACAGCCTGTGTTTGTATCAGCAGAGCTGATACAAACACAGGCTGTCTAAATAGGGAAACTGAAAACGGAATTGTATTTCTTGGTTTTCACTCGTGTATCTGGCACTATCCAAAGGCAGCTTAAAGATCTGATTGTAACTAAGGAGTAGATACAGTCTTATCCTCATTTTGGCTTAAAAAAAAAAAATGCTCCATGAGTCTGTTTCGAGGCTTCAAACACAGATTTTAAAACTTGCTCTTGCAAATATCAGAGACGAGAGCCACAGCCAATGTTTTGATCGTTTGCCTCCTTCCCCCTTCCAATAAACACCTAACATACTTTGCCAAGCTTTCTGTGGTCAGGATTTACAGATCTGTGACTCACCCAAGTGAGCCAGGGAACATGAAAAGATGTCGCTGGGGAGAAATATGCAGGGAAGGATGGGAGAGGTCAGCGAACCCACCAAGCAGGACAGACTCCCACAGCTTTTCCTAATAAACAAGTTTCCAGGGCCCTTTGAATTCTTCCGGAGACGAGAGGAACGTTAGCATTCACGTGGAGGGGGGGCACACCACGGACAGTGACCACGTGGCCTGGATCCTCAGAGAGGGGGTTAAATCTCGGGCAGGAAGCAGAACTGGGAGGCAGGCTGGTACTGGAGCGGTGGCTGCTGAGCGCCGTCATTGAGCACCTGCTGTTTGCCTGTCCCACAAAGGAGGCGAATGGCCTTGTCTAAGCGCCTGTGGCCAGTGAGTGGGGAGCTGGGATCCACGCTGGGTTTGTGGGTTCCAGGGTGGGTTGTCCTGGATTCCCCCGTGATGTGGGCAGTGTGGGGCCTTTCAGTGGGACCGCGACCTGAGGCCTGGGCCTGAGCTGCCTCTCGCTGCAGATCGCTGCTCCTTGTCACACACCCAGGGATGCTGACTGATACCGAGGCCTCACACTAGTTCCAGAGGCGTCTGGGGTAAGAGGATTTTAAATAGGATTCACTCCAGGCTCAGAGCGTCCTCTGAATGCCCTTCAACCCACTGGACAAACCCTCTGCCAACCTGGACCGTGCATGTGTAAATTCCGTTTCCTGTGCGCGCATTGTTTCCACCAGCTCCCTGACCCCTCTACAAGGGGGGTCAGCGTCCACGCCCTCCACCCAGCCCTCCTTTGGCTCCTCTGGCCTTCGTTTATTTCCTGTTCTCCGAGGGCCTGATACTGATAATAAAAAGCTGTTCTGCTTATTGATTGCTTGCCATATGCCTGCTCTGCTCAGCGTTTTGTACACATTATTTGGATTAAGTCTCCCAGCCCTGCTCAGAGGTGGGTCCTCTCGTCTTCATTGCTCAGATGAGGCAGCGGAAACTCAGGGAGGTTAAGTAACTTGCTGGAGGCCACACAACTGGGAGATGACAGAGCTGCGATTTGAACCCCTCCTCTGTGTGGTGAAGAGCCCGCGTCCCTCACCTCTGCACTGTCTGTGTGCAGGCGGCCCACACGGCCAGCGCTCGCCCTCCCGCCCTCTCGCCCTGCCTCCTAGTTAATGCCAAACCCCCAGGTGTGAGGGGACTGGCCTCTTCATCTCCAGATGCCATTTAAACCCATTTTTCCCTGTATGTTTGAGGCATCGTAGTGTGGACAGACCTCAGCACGTGGTTTCTGGAAGGTCGTTCCATGCACAAGGGAGCCAGTAGTCATGTGCATCTGTGTACACGTACGAGAGCAGGTGTGCATGCGGTTGTGTGCCCATGTTGGTGGGGAGAGATGGGAGATGAGAGCCGGGAGGCAAGTCAGAAGGACCTTAGGGTGCTGGGCAGAGCAGATCTCTGGGCGACAAGACGGGCCGAGGGTTCCCAGAGTGCCCTGCTGCTCCCCACAAGGGACAAAGGCAGAGCAAGCCAGGGGAGGCCCAACAGGGGTGCAGAGGGCCTGGAGGCCCGGGGATGGTGAGGCCTCTGTGAGGGCGACACTCTCCTGTGTGATATATTTGTCATGGTTGCTGGGCAGCCTGGAACTTGTGTGGACCCATAGGAAAAAAAGGACAGGGACCCGTCTCAATGATGAGGTATGAGAAGATAGAGTAATAACTGTCGTTAGCTGAGCACTTACTATGTGCTGCGTGTGTGACATGCATGAACATTTGTAGTCCTCAGACCCTTGCAAGGGATACATCATGAGTGAGGAATGAGGCTTGAGAGAGGTGAAGAGGCTTGTCAAGGCCACACAGCAGAGAGATGAGTATGAAAACATGAATCAGGACAAGGATGGGCCTGACTTCCAGTGACTGGAGCCGACAGCCCTCCTGAGTGGTGCAAGGTCAACCAATCTAAAGCCCAGGGGATGGGTTTTAAAGGGCCATGGGGAGGTCTTCCTTACTCAGGACTAAGGGATCAGTCCTCCACTACAAAGCATTACGGCCACTGCAGCATGGACATGAGGGGCTGCCAGGCCTAAGCTGGTAGGGCGGCCCAGTGCCTCTGATCAAGGAGGGCTCATGTTTTCCCACGATTGGCACAGAGTTCGTGTCAGCAATGTTGACAGGATGTCAGAGACCTTTGGATCCGAGTCTTAGAGGTCAGGTAGAGGCTCATCAGGGAGACTCCAGGGCAAGGGCATGTTCTCACCAGGCTCATCCTGCCTCGGAGTCCTCGAGCAAGCCAAGGCTTACCCACCCTTCAGGGCTGAACTCCAGGCCCTCCTCTTCCAGGAAGCCTTTCTAGTCTAGTTCAGTCACGTTGATCGCACCCTCAGGGTGTCCTGCCCTGGCCTGTGTGCAGGATAATTGTGACCCAGCCCCAGCACTCCATTGGGTGGAAACACCACCACCTGGAGGTCCTGCAGAAAACAGGGACCCCCTGAAATGGAGAGGGAGGGGAGGGAAAGAGCCATTGTCATCTGCTGAACAAACCCAGTGGGAGGGAGCTTTCAATGGGTTCTCATTTGGAAATAAATTCTACTCAAAGAGTTGCAACCAAGCAGGTCCTTGAAGAGTGTACAGAGGTGAATATAACCAGGATACTGTTTTTTATTTTTTTTTAAATTATTTATTTATTTATTTATTTATTTATTTATTTATTTTTGGCCACGTTGGGTCTTCGTTGCTGCGCGCAGGCTTTCTCTAGTTGCAGCGAGCGGGGGCTACTCTTCGTTGCGGTGCTCAGGCTTCTCATTGCGGTGGCTTCTCTGGTTGTGGAGCATGGGCTCTAGGCACACGGGCTTCAGTAGTTGTGGTGCGTGGGCTCAGTAGTTGTGGCTCACGAGCTCTAGAGTGCAGGCTCAGTACTTGTGGTGCATGGGCTTAGTTGCTCCGCAGCATGTGGGGTCCTCCCGGACCAGGGCTCGAACCCATGTGCCCTGAATTGGCAGGCGATTCTTAACCACTGCACCACCAGGAAAGCCCGATACTGTTGTTAAAATGCCTTTCAACATATATTCTAAAATGGGCAAGTTGGCTTTTTTTTCTTTGAAATCCCACCTACCCACTGAGGCAAAGCCATGAGGTTGGTGCTCCAGGAGAGAAGAGAGCAGGTGTAGCCTAGAATGTGGAGATCCCTGGGGCAGGAAAGGGGAAATGATTAGAGGAATCCTGTCAGGCTTCAAAGGAGGAAAGTCTCCTCCAGCGTTGGGAGGAAGGAGGAGGAAGGGGGAGGAAGGCTGGGGAAGTGGTCGGACTATGTCATCTGGCTCCCTCCTGTGAAACCCAAGAGAAATGTGGTGTGAGAAGATACAGATAAATTTGAGGGTATTTCTGATTTCAGGGCTTATTTATAGTTCCCATGAAGGTAGAATGAGAGAACTTTGATCCCTCTTAGAGAAGCACTGCATCCAACATGGCGCCACTGCCCAGAAGACAGAGCCAGCAATGACTGGACAGGGAACTACACAAATAGTGGACGGTCTCCTTTGGCTCCTATAGAGGAATCTGGAGTTGTTCACAAGCTCCCGCTGAGAGATGTGGGAGGTTGGGAGTGGGGCAGCCAGGGGGCCACTGTGATGAGGGCCAAGGTGACCCCAGAGGAGAGACCAGGATGGGGAGACTGAGCCGGGCCACGTGATGCATGTGGCTAAGACACAGGGCTCACAGCATCACTGAGGATGGGACCAGGGGCTGAGCTGGGGGAGCCCAGGGGGCACTGATCATGCTGAAAGAAAGACCATGAGTTCTCAGCCCTAGGTGCCATCAGAGGAGGGCAGGAGTAGGTGGAGAGAACAGTTCCGGGGCTTATCTCTCACTTTCCTGAGGACTCTCCCTCCACCAAAAGAGGACACAAGCTTTCTCCTACTCTTGGAAGCTGCTTTAGGAAGAAAGAAGAAAGAGAGAGAAAGACTATATACCTGAGAGGACTAATTCCTTTCATTGTTAAACTCGATCGCCCCCGTTTCCCCCCACTATCCTGATAGAGGAGATACATTACAGAGAATATAAAAGAAAGCCTCACTCTCGGCATAGTCCAGTGGGTAATGTGTTCAATTCTTAAACATGAAACAAGATTGATCTCAGGTTTGGCCATAAGTGTATGCTTAAGACACAGTATCTCACATGTGAAGTTGTTTTTCTTTTCTCTCTCAGAGAATTGACCATTTATTATTTTAAATCATTTTATCATTTTAAGTACCCAGAAACAGAGGTCTTTGAAGACCATTATACCCCACATCCTCCTCCCTTCAAGTGGGAAGGTTCTTGCTGTGCTCCCTATTCTCCCATTCCCATTCCTGTGTACTCTCCAGTATGCTCCCCTTCTTCAGTGGGAGAGAGAGGAGGGAGGGCAGGGGTGGGTTCTGCAGCAGGCCCAGCTTAGTTAGTGTCTCATAGGGAGGGTGTGTGGCCACTGGAGTATAGACTGCTGCAAGGACTGCTAGATCAGAGCTTTGTAGATGGCCTGAAACCACATTCGCTATCTTAGCTTCTGGCTGCAAGTAACAACTTAACTAAGGGTGACTTAGAAAATGTAGATACTTTACAGGAGGACTGAAGAAAGGTGTATCCAGAGCCAGATCAGTAGCTCGAGGATGTCATCAAGGAGCAAGGCTCTTTCTAGCTGTCTATTTTCCTATCCTCAGCGTGTTAGCATTTTTGTTCCCATGTGTGTTGCCTCATAATTACAGTATAGCTGCCACAACTCCAGACATCACATTCAACTTTATTCAAGTCTAGCTCATGTACCTCTCTTTTCTGGTAGGAAAACTTCTTCCAGAAGCTTGACCAGGGATGGCTTATGTGCCCACTCCTCAGACCAGGTTCTGCACCCACCTACCCTAAGATCAAGACATCTATTGTCAGATAATCAGGGTTCTATTAGCAGGGATAAAGGTTGGGATGACTTTGGGCCAGGAAACCAACAGTATTTGCCAATGGTTCAAGTGAGACCAGGCAAGGAGAGGGAGCCAGGACAGGAAGACATGTAGCAAAAGCTAAGAGGAGACAACAAAGAGAATTTAAAGTGGATCGATGCTGAACTGCAGTGTAGATGATGGTGGTGGGATGACAGGCTTGATGGGGATGATGACGATGGTGGTGGTGGGGACGAAACTCCAAGTTATGGAACACTTACTGTGTGTCACACTTGATCCCTACCAAGTGGTCCATGCTGAATCCTGAAACAGTCCCATTTACTTACAAGGGAATTGAGGCTCATTACCACGTGCTGGCAGGTGGTGGAACTGAGGTCATTTCTGCACCACTCTGGGTGCTGATGTGGGTTGTTGGGAGCATTTCAAAACAGCTGCTGTCCGTAGATTCCTTCTTCCCTCTTCCATCGCATATTCAACAGATATTTAATGAGTCTCCTCTGTTAGACTCATCAAACATCCCCGCATTCTGGGATATGGTGGAGAACAAGATGGATGTGGTCCCTGCTCTCATGGAGCTACGTTCTAGTGGGAAGTGTGGGAGATCATTCAGAAAGCAATCAGTAGGAAATATATCATGGTAAAGGCTAAGTAGGCCATTCTGATGACCTGGTGCTACCACGAGTGACTGGGGAGAGAGCCTCATTTATACGGGTTGGTCTGGGAAGGGCCCTCTGAGGAGATGGCATTTGGGCTGAAACTTTAATGACGAGATGGCATAGCCTTGTGATGATCTGGGGGAAGGGAATTCCAGGCAATAGAACAGCAAGGGCGCAGGCCCTGAGGGTTGTAGTTTGCATTTGAAAAATGAAAGAAAACCACCCTGGCAGGAACCCAGCTGGGCAGGGACTGGAGTGTCTTGGAGAAGAGTCTGGATTTTTCCCAAGTGCTATGAGATACAGTAGAGCATCTTCGGCAGGGGGATGCATGATCTGATTTATGCTTTTAGATAGGTGCCCCCATGCACAGAACTCCCCTTTCCATGGTGACATTGACCCTCCTTGTTCCGTGGGCATCCATCATGTCTCCCCAGGAGGACTGCAAGTTCTTGGAGGTGAGAACTGAACTCATCTCCTCTTGCAGCCTTCTGAAGCCATCAGGAGTGAACCAGCGACAGAGATGCCAAATGTCAGGAGTAAATATTGAAAGTTCTGTCCTGACCTGGAGGGACCTGAGAAGCCATGGTCCCAGGAAGAAAGTGGAGCACGAAGGCATCCGCTTCTGAAGTGCTGGGTCCACCATTTCACACAGAAAACAGGCTCAGAGGAGAACATCTCGCCTTCCCTGGAGATGTTTCTCCCGGTTGGTTTCTCCATCTGGCCTCCCACACAAGCTTGGGAGCAGCCCTGGGTCTCATTAGCAGGAGGCTGTCAGATGACCTCAGCGTCCAGAGGATCATTCCTCCAATGAGACCTGATAGGTAGCAGACGTGTGTGCTGGGGGAGGGGGGTGACCGGGCGAGCAGCTACCCCTCTGCCCCCACCCGCCAGCCAGGGGGCTTCCCCCGCCCTCGCAAGGTGCTCTCAGAACCCAGCTCTGAATACACGAAACATGAGGCCGTCCCCCTTAATCAGAGCTGACTTGTGGGAAAATTAAACACAGAAGGACACACCAGCTCCAGGGAGGTTCCTTCCCTGCCTTCCTGGAGGCCCAGCCTGGCTCTGAGCACCGTCGGGGGAGAGGCTGACCCTGCTGTCAGCTGGGGAGCTGTGACCCCACGGTGGCATTGCATCTAGGTGATATGTTCATATCGACTGGAACAGGGGGACTAATAACAAAAAAAAGAAGAAAAGGGTGAAATCTTTTTGTTGGCCATATTCTTTCTGCTGTCCAAGTTCTTGTGGCTGGATATCACTGATTTTTCAAAAGTACTGAGTTGAAATCTCATTAAGTTTTTCCAGGTGTGTCAGTGACAAATTCTCTAACTCCTTCTGAAGCCATTAGAAGGAATGCAGGTTCTGCTTAAGGCAGCTGATGAAGGAGAGCCAAGGGAGACCTGCTCAGAGGGACTGTGGAGAGGCTGGGCTTGGAAAACGTGGGAAAAGTTTCAGGAGGACGAACCCTGGGGAGGGGAGACTGAGCAAGGCTATGACTCGACTCTACTGTTGCCGTTTGGACTTGAGGACAAGCCAGGAGTCTTCTCTCTCAGGCCACCTTGAACTTGCACATTGGCCGCAGGGTGATACAGAGCCGGGGGTCTTCTCCATGCACCCCAATTTGCCCAGAGAGCCCTTTGAAGGCTGCATGCAATGGGCTTCCTCTCCACTTAAAAAGACCCTTCCTCTTGAGGATTTAAAGCATATGCTTGGCCAAGGCTGTCAAAATGCATCATAGAGATGGTCCCACACCAACCGCTGAACACCCCCCTGTCCTGATCAAAGTGGAGGCAGCAGACGTCCGCTGCCCATGGGTGGTGCTGGAGCGGAACGGGGGAGGAGCCAGCTGGGACTGCAGGCCGACAGCCCCGCTAGTTGTGGAGGGAAGCGGGGACGGCCAGCCGCTGCTGACCAGTTAGGCACCTGAATGGACCCTGCGCCCAAGGTGTCTGTGTCGGGTCAGTGACTCCTCTTGTCCGAAGCCGACCACAGCAGCTCGGGCCGGGCTGGGGAATTAATCTGGTTCTCTGACGAGCAGGGCTGGGTGGGAAATTGGAAAGCATTTATACCTGGTGCTTATGCCCCAGCAGTGGGCGGAGGGCCAAAGGAGGCCCCAGAAGCCCCAAATCTGAAGCTAGCTCCACCTAGCACAGCGCCCTTGCGTGAGCACCAGCCGTACGCCCGGCACCGCACCAGAGCTCTCGCGCCTGACCTCGGGCAGTCCTCCCACCAGGCTGGAAGGCTGGGCATCCTCGTGTCACCTGGTTTGACAAATACCGCAACGACGCACAGAGAGACTGAGTGCCACGCCCACCTTCATGCGGCTGGCTTGCGGCAGAGTTAGGATTTGAACCCATGGCCGCTGAGCCCAAAGTTGGGGCCCCTAATCCCTGGGTGTTCAGAGATCAGACTGGATGTGGCTTCATCACAGAGAGGAGAGGTGGTGTCAGAGGGCCTGAGAGCTTGGGGTGCAGGTCTCTGCAGTGGGAGGCTGGCTCAGAGCAGCACCGCGTGTGCAGCTCCGCAGCTGCGCGGCCAGGGAAGGCTGGAAGGGGAGGAGCAGGGCAGAGGCGTGTGTGGTGTGTCCTGCTGGTGACCACCCAGGCCGGACCTGCCCAGAGGTGACGGGGGAGGGCAGCCCACACTCCCCAGCTCACAGCTCTTCCCAGCACCCTGGAGTCTGGGGAGTGGCCCCACCCTCTAGAAACTTCCAAGAAAAAAGGACTCACAGAGTTGGAGTGAGTGGTGGCTGGTGGTCATTACAACAAGGGGGCTAGTCTCAGGAGAAGATGGCAAATAAAGACGGGAGATGTTCCAAATGGGATCCTAATGGCCTTGCCGCAGGAAGACTTCAGCTGAAGAAGAAGGTGTCGTGTCTAGGGGAGAGGCACCGTTGTCCAGCTCTGTGCACTCTGCTTTTCTGGCTCCCAGGTGGGAGGCCCTGGCCCAGGCCACCAGGACATCCTGGGCAGGGCCATCCACGACTCGTGGATGCAGAGCCCAGAGCCAGGGCACGCGGTCACCCTGGCTGCCTTGCTGCCTCATCTGGGCTGCAATGGGGCCTAGCTCAGGAGCATGTAACTCACATACCCCAGCCCCGTAACTGAGCTGCAGCTTGGCTTCCCCGGCAGCCCTGGCTATGTGCTTCAGGACCCAGGGCAGGTCCCTGGTACCCACTGGCAGCTCTGTGGAGCTGCCTGCCCAGCCCTCTGCCCTGGCCCCCGTACCCAACACATCAGACTTTTCAGGGTCTCTTCTGATCTCCAGGGCTGGCACTTGCCAACCTCCAGCTGGGCGTTGGCCTCAGAGCCACATGCTCCTGGATCAAAATTCCATCACTAGCTGTATTCCCTGGGCAAGAGACTTTACCTGTGCTACTGGTTATTGAGTTCTTATCTCTCAGCTCCAAACCCGCCCTGTGGGATGCTACAAGTCAGGTTTATGCCCTGCCAGGGACTCTCTAGGCTCTGCCAAGAGGGGCCACCAGAGGGAGCCCGCCAGTCTGGAGAAGGAAGAAGGGACTTGCTCCCTGTTCCCATCAGCAGTGGCCTTGCACTCCAACAGCAGCTGCTGGTTCCGGTTGCCCGTGTCCTCCACAGGCCTCATGTACCTTCAGGGTCTGGGTCCCAGCCTCAAAGGCCCCTCCTGCAAGTGTCTAGGTCTTTATAACCCCTAAGTCTCACCTTTGTTCCCCCAGCCCTGGGAGCTATTACCGACATTGAGCATCTTTTCACGTGCTTAATTGCCATTCCTGTATTCTCTTTAAGGTATCTGTTGAAATCTTCTGCCTATTATTTTGAAAAACTGGATTGCTTTCTTGTTATTGAGTTACAGGAGTCCTTTACACATCCCTGCTGTTACTACTTCTATGATATCTCTGTGTTCCCTTTTGTCTTTTTAGTTCTGCAGTTCCTGGTTAACAATGCTTATGTGAAATTAGCTCTGTCAAAAAGACATTTTCCATCTCTTGATGGACACACCTGTCCATTCTTCAGAGTCTGCATCCGTCCAGTGGGGAAAATGACTCCACACACACAGGTGGTCATGAGGGCTCAGTGATGAGATGCCTGTGAAGGGCATCATGGACCGAGGTCTGGCGCCCAGGGAGGACTTGGTCTGGGTGCCTGAAGCCTCGGCAGCCGAGGGCCCCCGGTGCAGCACCCTGTGTCTGTTTTAAGCTGAAGGAAGAATGAGAGTGCTCTCTTGGGTTCCTCTCATCTGACAAGGAGGCAGTTTTTTCCAGCCAGGAGCTCTTGTGAGAACTGATGGAATGAAAGACAGACCCGGACCTGCGTGTCTCTCCACTGTGGAGTGGGGCGGGGGCCGAGGGAGACCCGCCTTCTTACCCAGACCGAAGTCACGTTTAAGAAGGGCCTCAGTGAGAAATCAAAAACTTCTGACCTTCAAATGCACTGATAAGAAACAAAAAAGCAAACTATAGACAGGGAACAACGGACTCACTAATAAGTATACAAACAACTTAAAGAAATGGGCAAAAGATTTGAATAGCTACCTCACAAAAGAATATATCTGAGCAGGCACATGAAAAGATGCTGAATATCAGTCATAGAGAAATTCAAATTAAACCACAGTGAGATATCACTGCATCCACCACTAGGATGGCTAAAGTTAAAAAGACTGACGATACCAAGTGTTGGTAAGGATATGGAGCAACTGGAATGCCTCCTTTGCTGATGGGATGCAAAAAGATACAGCCACTTTAGAAAACAGTTTGACAGGTTTTTTTTTTTTTTTGGCCATGCTGCACAGCATGTGAGATGTGGGATCTTAGTTCCCAGAACAGGGATTGAACCCCTGCAGTGGAAGCGCAGAGTCTTAACCACTGGACCGCCAGGGAAGTTCCGACAGTTTCTCATAAAGTTAAACAACACTTACAAAATGATCCAGCCATCCCACTCCAGGCCTTTGCCTGAGAGGAATGAAAATATCTGTCTCTACAAAGCCTTGTATGCAAATGTTTGTAGAAGCTTTACTCACAACAGCAAAAAGCTAAAAACAACCCCAATGTCCATCAACAGGTGAAGGAATAAATTGTGACATATTAGTACAATGGAATACCAAGTCAGCAATGAAATCAATGAACAACTGAACACAGTAACATGGATAAATCTCAAAATCATGCAGAGGGAAAGAAATCAGGCACAGATGATTACACACTGTATTCTTCCATTCATATGAGCCTCTAGAAAAGATTAACGGAATCTCTAATGATAGAAAGCAGACCAGTGGTTGCTTAGAGCCAAAGTGGAAGGGAGCATTGACTGGGAAGGGGCACGGAGTACTTAGCGTGATGAGAATGCTCTATACGTTGATTATGGCAGTGGTTACGTGGTGTATACACTTGTCAGGACTCATCACAGTGTACACTTAACATGGGTGCATTTTATTGTGTTTCAATTATACCTTAAGAAAGTTGATTTTAATACTGATTTTTTTTTTTTTTTGGCCGCACCGCAAGGCATGTGGGATCTAGTTCCCTGACCGGGGATCTAACCTGTGTTAGATCTTCCCTGCATTGGAAGCGCAGAGTCTTAACCACTGGACTGCCAGGGAAGTCCCATAGAAAGTTGATTTTAAAGATATCACTCAGGCTCCCCTGGTGGAGCAGTGGTTGGGAGTCTGCCTGCCAATGCAGGGGACACGGGTTCGAGCCCTGGCCCGGGAGGATCCCGCATGCCGCGGAGCAGCTGGGCTCGTGCGCCACGGCTGCTGAGCCTGAGCTCTAGAGCCTGTGGGCCGCAACTACTGAGCCCACGTGCCGCAGCTGCTGGAGCCTGTGCGCCTAGAGCCCGTGCTCCGCAACGGGAGGGGCCACGGCGGTGAGAGGCCCGCGCACCACTGCAAGGAGTGGCCCCCGCTCACTGTGACTAGAGAGAACCCACGAGCAGCAGCGAAGACCCAACACAGCCAAAAATAAATAAACAAATTAATTAATTAATTAAAAAAAAAACCTGAGGTAAGATTTATTAAAAAAAAAAAAATATATATATATATATCACTCAGGCAGGGACCCATCACCAGAGAGAGCCCCCAAGCAGCGCCCCTCACGTACTCCTCACACCCCTGTGCTGGGTATCTCTGGGTACCCTCTCCCCACTCCATCCTGCTCTGTGTCCAGGAGGCTGACCAGAATGGACTGCATGGACAGCCCCTTTGGCAGTTGTCTTCCTATTAAATTCAGCCAATGACAGGCACCAGCAGATTGAAAGGAAGAGGAAGGTTAGTAGGAGTATCTCTTCCTCTAGCAGATCCTGTAGGGTGGCTGCAGGCCACCGGTGCTGCTGGACTGTAGGTCACAGGCCCCTCAAGGCAGTCCTGTCTGGACCACTCTCGCTTCCAGGTTCTGGTGACCCTTCCACACTCCCACTCTTTCAGCGTCTGCACTGTCCCTGAGGAGGCCCTACACTTGCGCACAATGTTTGAATGGTCCATCGGTTAAACCCCCTTCAAATCATCCTAATTCGAGTGTGCCATACCTTGCCTGCTGGGATCCTGACTGATAGAGCACGTGATCTTTTTGGTAAAACAAATCAGAGGCTCTGACCCTGGCAAGAGAGTCTGGGGAGTAGGTGGAGGTGGTGGAAGCAGAGCCAAGGGACCCTAAATTTCCTGTTAATGTGTGAGCTCTCATGTCATCGCCCACTGGGGTTGACCCCCAGTCTTCTTCCAAAGCCTTGGCCCAGGCCTGGAGCCAAATTCTTTCCTTCCTTCCCTAAAGGGGCTGTTAGTTTTTAAATTAGTCAATACCAAGGGACATTAGCAGGGAAACAGGACACAAGAGGCCTGAACCACTGCGGGTGACACAGAGCAGGTTGAGAGCCCACAGCAGCCATCACCTTTGTGCTACTCAATATGGCAGCAGTGGTTCCCAGCTGCCACAGTAACAGCCGCTACTATGCCCTTGTAGCTAGTCTGGCCATCTTACCTACATTAGCACATCTTTTCCTCTGCCAACACTATGACTGAGACACCTCTGTTTCCATTTTTTACACATAATGAAGCTGAGGTTCAACAAAATCAAGTAGCTTGTCCAAGGTCATACCACTTATAACTTGCACGTTCAGATTCGAACCCAGGTCTCAGTCTGAATCCCAGTAATCTTTACTGCTGCCCTTCCTTACTAATCTTGGGTAGTAAACACTCAGACCTTGTCTGGATGGTGCCCCCACCTGTGGAATCCAAGGACCAAAAGGATCTACCTCCTGACCACCCCCCCCCAAATGCCTTGATGAAGCCCAGGAGACCCAGGCCCTCCTGAGCAGAGAGGAGGGGAGGCGGCTGGCCAGGCCATCTGTCCACCTGGCCCTCCGCTGACCTTGCTCTGCCCCACAGTGCAGCAGAGCCCAGGGAACTCACCTCACTGGGCAGGGCACTTGTCCTGGGCATGGGGAGCCCCTCTGTGTTCTAGTTTCTTGGAGGAGTGTTGAGGACACGTGTCGGGCTGCCCGGGTCTCTGAAATGCCTTCCAAGGGTTGTCCCAGCAGCAGCGCTGGTCCCTGGCCTCCCCTTGCAGCTGGAGGCCAAGGCTGACCTCATCTCATGGGCCTCTCCACTCATCCCCCAGATGCCCAGTTGCATGCTCTGGAATTATTTTTGGCATGTATAAAACATCATGTAGAGTTTACAGGATATATGTAAAATGACCACCTTTGTGCATTGCCAGGATTTTAGAAGCCCTGTGTGAGCCGCCCTCCTTGTCCCTGAGATCAAGGTGTCTCAAGAGCCGCACTGGGAGATTTGGGCAGGATAATACTATGGGGGGGTGTGTGTGGGGGGAGGGGCTTAGCAGCATCCCTGGCCAGTAGCACGCTCCCCTGTCGCCCCCATTGTGGCAGTCAAATACTTCTCCAAGCACATGGGGGCAAAATCACCCCAGTACAGAACCTCTGCCGTGGAGGAAGCCGCTCCTCTGACTGGTGGCAGTCACAGTTGTGATGTGTAGAGTTGTAGCACCCACGTGTGCATCCTTAAAGCAACATGGTTTTGTTCTGCTTGTTCTAAAACTTGGTCAAAATGGAATCGTGCATGTACTGTCTTGTGTCTGTGTTTGTGAGATTCGTCCCTGCTACTGTTTGTAGTTGTTGCCACCCGTGCATTTTCGTAGCTGTGCAGGCTTCCATCGTGTGACCCTGCCGCACGTTACTCACCCACATTCTAGCACTGGTGGCCCTGCGGGCTGTTTGGGTCTCAGGCTATGGCGAACAGTGAGACTGGGAGTGGCCTCATGCAACCCTCCTGGTGCACAGACCTGGGCATAGAATTTCTCCTACGGTCACAGGGAATGGGCATCTCCAGTGGCTTTTGAGTGGTTGTACTAAATTAGCTTCCCACTGGCAGGGTGTGAACATTCCTGTTGCTCCACGTCTTTGCCAACGTTTGCGATGACCAACTTTAACATTTTTGCCAACCTATTGATGCACGCGTGCCTTCTCTGTTATTCTGCACACCCATTGGTCTGCACGCCGTTGGGAGCCTGCCCCCCATGCTATCCTGAGTGACCCCAGCCTCCCTCTGTCTTAGTTCTTCCTACATGCATCGCATCTGCCTCATTTCCGGCCCTCCCTCTCTCTCAGGCCTGGAAGCCCCACAAAAGCAAGGATGTGTCTTCGTCGCCGTGTCCCCCAGTCCCATGAGAAGTCTGTGTGTTGGGTGAATGAATGAATAATTCGGGGGAAGGGGTAGTCCATGCATTTGGAGATGCTGCAGCCCAGTGGAGATAAAGAATGGGCCAGGGCTTCGTGGGGAGGAAGGCAGAGGTTCCTCACCCTTAACCCTGCCCTTCCGGGTGGGACGCTTGGCCCCAGCTGCACTTGGGGCTGAGAGAACAAAAGCAGAGGAACCCCGAGTCCTCCTTGTCATCGTCCTCTGCCTACCCCCATCCCCCAAAACACTTTGTCCTGAAAGCCACTTGGGCTCCCAACAGGGAGGCAGCAGAGAGCCCCACCTTGGGCACCTGCCCTGCTTCCCTAAAGTGTCTGCATTTCTGGAATGTCTTGGTTGGGGAGGGAAGGGAATAGGCTGGTGGTGTGATTGAGGCAGTGTGAGCTAAGTCTGTCTGTTTTTCTGCTGCACTTGGGCGACAATGACAGTGACCAGATTCCCATCGTAAGAGAGGGTATCCAGTGCGGTTTGGGGAGGGGCAGACAGATGGGAGACAGAAGCTGGCAAAGCTGGTAGCTTGGAATCCTGAGAGTGTGGGAACATATAGGGGGAGGCAACGGTGAGGGAGAGCCTTCCTTTAGGCAGAACACTTGGGTGACTGCCAGCAGCCCCGCCTGGTGTGGCGGAGGGCGGGGTGAACAGGTGGAAGTGGAACTAGCCCACTGTGTGTCCGCCGTGGGTCTGGCTCCATATTAGGTGCTTTGCCAGCATCATCTTCTCTTCTCGTCTTAAAGATGAGCTGGGGTTAACATCTTCCCATTGTGCAGATGAGGGCTCTGAAACTCAGAGACAGAAGTGGCTTGTCCAAGGTCTCTGCTTCCGCAGCAGAGCACGTGCTCCAGCCAGGGCTGTTGCCTGGACCCGGGAGCCTCCCCACTGCATCACACACCCCAGGAAGGCCAAAGTCACACTGAACCCAAGGTGGATTAAGCCCAGTGCGCGGGACCCAGAGCAGAGGATGACTTCAGCCGCCAAGAGCCCAGGGAGCCTCTCCAGGACCTGGGGGTGGAGGAGGTGTGCGAGCCAGAGGGGAGCAGGGCTTAGAAAAGCAGGGGAGTCCTTTAGAGATGAAGAGATTCCACGGCAGTGGGAGTGGGTATGGATGCGGGGGGCGGGGAGGGCCTTGGGCGTTTCAAGATAAAAGGCCTTTTTGGTTGCCAAAGTTACCGTCCACCATCTTTCCAGAATACCTCCCAGCCTGTACTTTCAAAGCATTTACAGTTTGAAGCCCTTTCACCCAGATGACCCCTGTAAAGTCTTCCAAGGGAATAGAGTTGCCAAATAAAATACAGGAAAATTTGAATTTCAGGTAAACATCAAATAATGTTTTTTTTTTAGTGTAAGTATGTCTCAAGTATTGCATGGGCTATACTTGTACTAAAAGATCATATGTTCATTATCTGAAATTCAGATTGATCTGAATTTCAGAGGAGGTGGCGTGGGCTGGTGTCACCCCCATTTTATTCACAAAGGAAGGAGGCACAGATAAGTTGTGTGGGACACAGCTGGCACTGGCACCGCGCACCCTGATTCCAAGACCGGGTCCTTTCCACTCCACACAGCTGCCACCTCTGAGAGCTAATTGCCAAGTGGAGCTGCAACCTGACATCTGGGGCATGTGTCAAACCACAACAGAGCCTGTCTTCCCTTTTATCAAGCGCGGAGCGGGGAGCTGCCGGAGCCCTTGGAGGGAGGGAGAGCCCTCACTTCAAAGGCCTCCTCGCTGAGAATTCCAGCCACAGCCTTCCAGGTTTGCTTTTGGCTTCATTTCTTGGACTCGCTTGGCTCTGGGGACTAAGATTTTACTTCTATGTAGTGAGAAGATATTGCTTCTTTTTCCCACTGGGGGAAAAAAATACCACCTTCACTAAATGGTGCCAGGCCCTTTTCCAAATTATTTTACATCTATCTATTAACCTCCACAGTGACCCCATGAAGTGCCTTTGTGTACTGTTGTCCCCATATTACAGATGGAAGAATTGGGCGCAAAGCTTGTAGGGGGCTGTCCAGGGCACATAGAAGGCTTCTCTGCCCCTTTTCTGGATCAGAGGTCTTCCTGGCTCCCCTGGGCGGGCGGGGGGGAAGCCATGTGCCATGGGGAGTTGCTCCCAGAGCTCAGAACAGAAATCTCACTAAGGCGGGACCCAGCAAACCAAGTCTCCCATTGTCCCGCATTCCGCCACCTTCCTCTGCCTTCTCCCTGAATGCATGGAGAGAAATGAGATTCGAGCTTCCCCCCAAGAACGGAGTCCTCAAATGCGTCCTCAGGCCAGCCCAGCTCCTCCTCCTTCTGCAGTCCTTGTGTTGCCGGGGGTTCAGAGTTAACATTCAAGGCACATTTCACCCAGAGCCACCAGCAGCGATGGGAGTGCTGGGATTTCAGAAAGATTATCAGCCACAGGCTGGGAAAGGCAAGCGACTTCAGGTGCCCCCTTTCCTCCCCAACAGAAGAGCCCACTGCCCCAGACCTGTGACCAGCCAAGGCCTCCTGACCCACAGTTCCACGGCTCGGCGATAAGGTTGCTGCGGAGGAGATACCAAGGCAGTAGGTCCCGCCGCGCTGCATGGGAGGGGCCGGCGGCTGCAGCGCCTTCTCCTTCTGGTGGGTGGCAGAGGAGATGAAGCCCAGAGGTGTGGGCACATCACGTGGCCCTGTGGTTTGTTTGGCTGTCCCTCAGAGCAGAGATAACCCTGTCCTTCATACATTTCATCCCCCCCACCGCCGTGTGTGTGTGCGTGTGTGTGTGTGTGTGTGTGCGTGTGTGTGTGTGTGTGCGTGTGTGTGTGTGTGTGTGCACGTGCTGGGATGGTGCTACCATGGGTTCTGTAACCAGCCTCTCTCCTTGAGACAACCCAGACAGGCCTCAGCTGGGCTCCCTGCCTCGCTGGGAAGCAGGGGGTGAAGCCTTAGGGACACTCTCCGTGGTGTCAGTGTGGACGGGAACACGTGTGTGAACAGCCCTGTGTCATCCGCCAAGTGCTGCTGCCTGCCTCGACTCTCCAGCCCATTTCAATACTGTAGTCAGGAAAAGTTAGAGGAGGCACAGTGCTTCCAAAATCACAATTAAGAACAGGGTGAAAGCACACTGATTTCAGTAGCCTCCAGGCTGCCTTCCCATCCTCTCACCCCACTGCCGCCAGAGGGACCTTGGCAAGGGCTGCCCCTCTTGGGTAGAAGTTCTCTGATGGCCGGAGGACTGGTTCAGCTTCAGCAGCCAGGCACTCAGGCCCCCGTCTCAGACTCCAGCCTCTCCTTCCAGCCTGTGGACCAAGCCCCACTCACCCCGCACTTGGCAATCCCCGTGCTCCTGGGAACCCTCCACCCCCACCCTTCCTCCCAACCGCCTGGCTCAAGGCCCACCCCTCCCTTCCACCCTCCTCCGGCCTCCCTGGCCCTTGCTGCCTACACCAGCCATTCTGTGCATGTCCCAAGGCTGTCCAAGTTTGTTATCATTCTGTGATAAGCACATCACACAGGTGCTCAGAGCTTCCCGGTGGACGCAGCACCTCCACAAGACACACTCATTCCTCACTGCAGCCCTCCAGCGCAGGGCCTCCTCTCCCCACTCTGCAGACAAGCCTCAGACAAGCCTCCATGCTGACTCTGATTCTAAATCACCCAGTTTGTGGAGGCTGAGCTTGCTTCCAGGGCTGACGTTTCCTGACCCACACTCTCTCTGTTATCCCACGTTGAAAGATCCACCGCCAAGCCGTGTGGGCACAGGTGGGGTCCCTCAGTGCCAGATGGGAGGAGAGTTGGCCCTCTGGCTCTCCTGAACAGACCCGTTTAGAAAAGCAAGTCTCCCCAAAGACAGGGTTGCAGAGATTTATCACCAAGCTTCCAAAATTAGCGAGAGGGGTTAGCATGCCTGGAGGTGGGCTTTGGGCATTTAGGAGGTAGACTGGTCTCTGTAGCAAGGTTTCTGTCTCCCCCAGGACTGGTGCTCCTGTCTGCTCCCTACTTCCTCCTCCATCCTCGGAGACCCAGTGTCTCTCTCTGCGGGAGGGAGGGAGGGTGAGGATTCTCTCTGCCCACAGGGCCGTTGGGAAAGGAACCAAGAAGCTGCATGAAAAGGGAGGACACAACTATATCATTCCGAGAGAAGGAGAACAGGGAGAGGGGCCACCCTGGCTTTACGAAGGACCAGGTGGGAGAGGGCTCCTCCAGGGCTGAGCCACCCGGGAGGACCCATTGCCTGGCGCCTGGGGCCTGACAGCGGTCCCACAGCACCACCTAGTGTCGTCCCAGAATAACATGCGTCCCTTCACCCTGCAGAGTTGGGCGCTGGCCAGGAACCCAGAACACGTCCTACCGGCCAGGTGAAAACCTGGATCTACTCGAGTGAAGAGCACTAGAAATGGCATATATGGGTGTGTGTGTATCTATCTATATATGTATATTCTTATTACTTAAGTATCTTTAAAAGAGAATTGTTGGGAGAGTTTGGCAGTTTCCTACGAAACTAAATATATTCTCACCATACTGTCTAGCTATCATGCTCCTAAGTATTTACCTAAGTGAGTTGAAACTTATGTCCACACAAAAACCTGGATATGAATGTTTATATTGGAATGCTTGATTGGAAGCAATCAAGATGTCTCTCAATACGTGAATGGATACACAAACTATGGTACATCCATACAATGGAATTATTTTTCAGTGACAAAGAGAAATGAGCTATCAAGCCATAGAAAGACATGGAGAGATGTTAAATGCATATAACTGAGTGAAAGAAGCCCATCTATAAAGGCTACATACTTTATGATTCCAACTATAGGACATCCTGGAGAAAGCAGTGGTTGCCAAGGGTTTGGGGGAGCAGTAAGGGGTGACTAGGTGGAGCACAGGACATTTTTATGGCTGTGAAACTATCCTGAATGATACTGTAATGGTGAATACCTGACATTATGCATTTGTGAAAACCCATAGAGCGTATAACACAAAGAGTGAGCCCTAGAGTAAACTATGAACATTAGCTTTTTTTTTTAAAGTGAAAAGCCCTATCCTGGAAATTCAACTGTGGAGACTCCCATCCTCTTTTCACTATTATTTAGGTTTTTTTTTTAATTAATTAATTAATTTATTTTTGGCTGTGTTGGGTCTTCGTTTCTGTGCGAGGGCTTTCTCTAGTTGCGGCGAGCGGGGGCCACTCTTCATCGCGGTGCGCGGGCCTCTCACTATCGCGGCCTCTCTTGTTGCGGAGCACAGGCTGCAGACGCGCAGGCTCAGTCGTTGTGGCTCACGGGCCCAGTTGCTCCGCGCCATGTGGGATCATTCCCAGACCAGGGCTTGAACCCGTGTCCCCTGCATTGGCAGGCAGATTCTCAACCACTGCGCCACCAGGGAAGCCCTGAACATTAGCTTTTTAAAAAATGTATCAAGATTGTTTATCATTGGTAACAAATGCAAAATGTTAGTAACTGGGGTGGCGGTCAGGAGAGAGGGTATATGAGAACTCTCTGTAATTTCTGCTCAGTTTTTTTGTAAACCTAAAACAGCTCTAAAAACTAAAGTATTAAAAATGTAAAGGGTTGGGCTTCCCTGGTGGCGCAGTGGTTGAGAATCTGCCTGCTAATGCAGGGGACACGGGTTTGAGCCCTGGTCTGGGAAGATCCCACATGCCGCGGAGCAACTGGGCCCGTGAGCCACAACTGCTGAGCCTGCGCGTCTGGAGCCTGTGCCCCGCAACGGGAGGGGCCGCGATAGTGAGAGGCCCGCGTACCACGATGAAGAGTGGCCCCCGCTTGCCGCAACTAGAGAAAGCCCTCGCACAGAAACGAAGACCCAACACAGCCAAAAATAAATAAATAAATAAATAAATAAAGTAGCTATTAATTAAAAAAAAAAACAAAAAAAACCCTCAGGTTCTTCCCATCTTATAAAAAAAAATGTAAAGGGTAATTGACTGTTTAAACAAAAATAGTAAAAAAAAAAAAAATAGTAACCACCCACTCTGGGGTCTAGAATATATGTATGTAAAATATATGTATATATGTCGATATATATGTGAAAGGTATGATAAAATAGCATAAATACTGGAGGGGAAAAAAAAGTATACTATGGTGTGTAATATCACACCAAATGTGTTATAGATATATACTATCCTAAAATAATCACTAAGATAAGAATACAATAAGCCAACAAAGGACATAAAGTGGGTCATGAACAAAAAACAAACACTTTGGGAAAAAGCAGAAAATTAGGGAAAAGAGATCATGAACAGTCTGGACAAATAAAACCTAAACAGGTTTCTGGTTTAGCATGTAAGGAGCTTAGAAGTCATCACTCTATCCGAACAATTAAATGGGTGAACAAACTGAAAATCAGCAGATCCTCTTAGGTCTGTCAGAGAAGTGAGGTCACAGGGCAAACTGCTACCCCCAAATTGGAGAGACAGATAGGTGGATACATAGAATCACAACTTCTGCAGGAACCAGCCCAGAGGTGGGAAAACTTGAACTGTAATTGACAAATTGCTGGAGGCTCAGTGTAGACTAGTATGAGGGTAAAAAACACTTAGGGATATGTCTGACAAAACATATGATCTGTACGTTGGAAGCTACAAAACATTGCTGAGAGAAAGTAAATAAGATCTACATAAATGGAGAGATAAACCTTGTTCATAAGTGAGAAGACTCAATATTTTTAAGATCTAAATTCTCTCCAAATTGATTTATTGGAGAGAATAGGTTTAATTTGACCTGAGATCTTAGATTTGATCTGAGATATGATATAATCTCAATCAGAATTCCAGGAAGGATTTTTATAGAAATTGAATACCTGATTCTAAATTTTATATGGAAATGCAAAGGACATAAAATAGCCAAAACAACTTTGAAAGAAAAGAGAACAAAATTGGAGAACTAACACTACAAGATTTATCATAAAACCACAGTAACAATCAGCATAGTATTGACATAAAGATATAAAAGTAGATCAACACAATAGAACAGTTTCCAGAAATAGACCCACACATATACAGACAACTGAGTTTTGAAAAAGTTGCAAAGGCAATTCAGTGCAGAAAGGACAGTCTTTTTTTAAAATTTTTATTTATTTATTTTTCTCTGCGTTGGGTCTTCGTTGCTGCACGTGACCTTTCTCTAGTTGCGGTGAGCGGGGGCTAGTCTTCGTAGCGGTGCGCGGGCCTCTCATTGCGGTGGCTTCTCTTGTTGCAGAGCACGGGCTCTAGGCGCATGGGCTTCAGTAGTTGTGATGTGTGGGCTCAGTAGTTGTGGCTTGCGGGCTCTAGAGCACAGGCTCAGTAGTAGTGGCGCACGGGCTTAGTTGCCCCGTGGCATGTGGGATCTTCCCAGACCAGGGTTCGAACCCGTGTCCCCTGCATTGGCAGGCGGACCCCCAACCACTGCACCACCAGGGAAGCCCCAAGGACAGTCTTTTAAACAATGATTCTGGAACAATTGGCATATATATGCAAAAATATACTTCAATCCATACCTCATTTTACATATATATATATATATATATATATATTTTTTTTTTTTTTTTTTTTTTGGCCTTGCCACATGGCTTGTGGGATTTTAGTTCCCCTACCAGGAAGTGAACCCGGACCCCCTGCAGTGGAAGCATAGAGTCCTAACCACTGGACCTCCAGGGAATTCCCTATATTTTAAAAATTAACTCAAAATGACCATAGACCTAAATGAAATATAAAACTATGAACTTTCTAGAAGAAAACATAGGAGAAAACCTTTGTGACCTTGGATTAGGCAAAGCACAACCCATAAAAGAACACAGTGATAAATTTAAAATTTCTCTTTAAAAGATATTGTTAAGATGATACAAGTTCAAGCCACAAAGTGGGGGAAAATATTTGCAAATATTTTTAATAGAGGACTTGTATCCAGAATATATAAGAATTCCTGAAATTCAATAATAAGAAAACAAATAACCCAACTTTAAAAATAGGCTTAAGATTTGAACAGACAACTAACCAAAGAAGATACATGAATGGCAAGTACGTACATTACCATACACACACTACTCTACATAAGATAGATAACCAACAAGGACCTACTCTATAGCACAGGGAACTCTACTCAATATCCTGTGATAACCTATATGAGAAACGAATCTGAAAAGAATGAATATATGTATATGTGTAACTGAATCACTTGGTTGTACACCTGAAACTAACACAACATTGTAAATCAACTATATTCCAATAACATTTTACAAAAAGAAATTATGCTCAACATCATTAGTCATTAGGTCATGCAAATTAAAAACCACAATGAGATACCACAACACACCTATGAAAAATGGCTAAAATTATAAAGACTGATCATATCAAGTTTTTGTGAGGATTTTGAGGAAACAGAACTCTTATACACTGCTGGTAAAGATGTAAAATGGTGCAATTACTTTAGAAAACAGTTTGGGAGTTTCTTAAAAAGTTAAATATACACTTGTCATATGATTCAACCATCCCACCCCTAGATATTTTCCCAAGAGAAGTGAAAACATACATCCAAGCTTGTACACAAATGTTCATAGGAGTTTTATTTGTAATAGTCAAAGGCTGGAAACAACCCAGAAGTCCCTCAACAGGTGAATGGGTAACAAATTGTGGTACATCCATATAATGGAACATTATTCAGCAATAAAAAGGAATAAACTGACATGACAACATGGATGAAGCTTAAAATAATTATGCTTAGTGAAAAAGCCCCCCAAAATTCATGCTTATGATTATAATCTGAAGATTATAGAACTCTAGAAAATGCACACCAGTCTGCAGGGAAAGAAAGCATGGTTGCCTGGGGGGAGGGGTTGTGCAGGAAGAGTGGGAGGAAGGGATGGGGTGATGGACATGCTCATTATCTTGATTGTGGTGATGGTTATATGGTGTGTACATACGTTAAAACTTACCAAATCATATGCTTTATATGTGTGTAGTTTACTGTATGCCAATTATACCTGAATGAGCCTGCTTGTTTATTTATTAAAAACAACAAGACAACTGCACTGGAAATTGTTAACATCAGGGATATGTGTATTCTCTTCTCATATGTTCCATGGAGGCTATGCCAGGCCTGGGTGTGCAGAAAGTGGCCAAGAACCATTTGATTACTTTCATCTCTACAAGAGGTACCAGCACAGAAAGAAAACTCATTGAGCAGGGATGGTTGTTCATGTCATTTAGTTGATGGGGATATTATTGTTCACTGATGTAGCCAAAGTCACAGTGGGTGAGGGGTATTGGTGTGGTTACCCATTTCTCTGGACTGCTAGTTCAAGTTAGTTCATTTCCATCTGAAATGTTTGCAGCCCTGGATGGGTCTTAAAGAGACAGAACGAATGCCACACAGCCAGGGAACAAAATAAGATGAGACAAGAAGGATGATGATGGTGGTGATGAGAGTCATAGTAATAATATTATCTACCACTTGCTGGGCACTGACCATGTGCCAGGGCAGTATCTACTTCATGGCTGTTAACCCTCACCCTGGTCCTATGAGAAAGGTGGTATCATCCCGTCTTGGAGAGGAGGAAGCCAAGGTGGTGAGTAGCAAGGGTTCATATAGCTAATAAATTGTAGAGTTAGAATTTGAACCCATATCTGTCTGATTCCAAAGCTCTTACCATTAAACCACCCCATTCTCAGGCCAGCATAGATGTGTGAACACATGCATGTCCATCTGTGCATACACAGGACCACACACACATACACACACACGTTCAACACGCATACACATGTGTACACATACACACACATTTGAATACACATGCACATTCACACCAATTGACCACCCATACATACACATATGCACAAACACATGTCCCCTGGAGACAAACAAACATGCACATAAACATTTGTGTGACGCACACAGCCAAACGCACACTGCATGTGTACCTACACACAGACACACACTTAGGGCATCCTAAGAACATACATGCTGCCCTTTCTGGCTTCCCATTAGTAGTGGCCAGTGCATCCCACCGCCAGCTTCTCCCAGCCCAGGCCCCAGGAATCTTCAGGACACTGCAGTCCTGAGTCTAAAGTGAAATAATGCTCAGGCCCCTGATCTGGGAACTGCATGCAAGTCAGGGCAGTCAGATGCATCACATTTTCTCATGAAAGAAATTTCTGATGGGCTTTTTAACCTTTGAAAATACCAGCTCTCAGCCCGAAAGACTTCCTGAGTCCAGATCAAACTGAAAAATAACCTTGTGACAGACCACCCGGTTCTGAGCTGATGGGAATTACTTTCAACCCAGGCCAGCATGTCCCTCAGACAAAATGTTCCACATACCAAACCTGACAGCAGCCAGCTCTGGGGAGTAGGGGAGCCAAGTGTCAGCTATCATAGATCATGTCCACAGTGGCTGTGACATGGGATGATTGCTCTGGGCCTGCATCACAGTGGGGGCATCTGGGATGGCAGGAAGGAGCTGGCCCAAGTGCCTTTGACATTTATGTCCCTGTGCTATAGGGCAGAGAGTCTGCCTGTCATCACAGACAGATGTAGCCTTGGCCTTGGGCAGTTATTTTCTGTTTTGAGTGTTCAGTTTGGGGTAGAACTGTAGTTCAGTAGGTGTTGTCAGAAGAAAAGAGACAGAGTGTCATGTGGAAAATTGGGGATAAGCTGATAATTCCAGGGTTGGAAGAACTGACTCATCCACCCCACCATCTCGTGGTGGATTACAGTCTCCCTGCCTGCTCTCTTTTGGGCCACATTCTGGGCTCAGAAGACAGTCTGTATTATTTTCACAAGTCTCAGTGTTTTTCCTACCCCATGAAACACGAGTGAAACAGAGCTTTTCCATCGTAACAGCTGCCAGGGACCACAGAGTTTAGCCTCGTCTCTGCTTTGAATAAATTGGGTGGCCTTGGTCAAAACCCTTAATTCCAGAGGCTCGGCTTATATATAGGAGGTGGGACTATCAGTGCCTGCCTTGTCTACTTCACCAATCTGCCATGAGGACACACAGGCCTAATGAGAAGACTGTGCTCCGAGTGAGCGGGAAGGACTGCCCTGCAGTGCTACAGACCGTCCCACTACTCGGTGGGCTGCGTGGATTCAAGTTCTAGCATCACAGCCACGTGCACAGCCCCGAGCAGCTACTTCAGAATTCTCACTCCTGCAGCTCCCAACACAACCCTACCTTTTCTCAGCCAATGACTTTGCTTTCCATTGCTCAGAGAAGAGAGAGGCCAAGAGGCAGGAAGGCCCTCTGATTCTCTACTCAAAACCTATCCACACTCTACCCATCTTTAAACTCCCTGCCTGCTGGTTCAGAGGCCCCCTTCCCATCAATGGCCAGCCACTTAGAATCTTATTTCCTGATACTTCCTTGGGGACCTCCCCTCATCACGTATCCCTTCTCACTTTACTCTTTCTCTTGCTACCGGTCCCTTCTCAGTGCACAACGGGGCTTTGACCAAGGAATTTGTGTCTGTAGGAACTTGTTGGGGATTTGGACCGTGAACAGGAACAGGGGAGAAACACTCTGGATGAGGACAAAAATGGGGCAGGTGTGGCCCTTGGGAAAGGCTTCAAAGATAAGGTTTGAAGACTCTACAGAAGTTGCAAGGGTGTTGCTGAAAATTGCAAGGGTTCTTAGATTGTCCAGACTGTCACCCTTCTCCCTCAGTCCCTGTTCTTTCCATCTCCATCCCTCTCCCTGACATCTATCCTTATACCCTCATCTTGAAGAATTAAAATCCTAGTCCCTTTAGGGAAATAATGAAAAGTTCAGACTTTGTAAAATCGCTGACAGTTGAGTAATTGAAACATCACTTTTGCTTTACAAATAATAGGACTCATTCTTGCTGCACAGAGCTAGGCATCCCTCTCCCAGATTTGACCTGATGAATCCTACCAGTAGATGCAGCCAAGTTGTCTTGGAACTGTCAGTCGGAGGACCAGCTCTCTCCATTTCCCAGGGGTAAATAGAACCCCACACAGGCCAATCAGCTGCTTTCACCAGAACTTGAATTTGATAGCAAGCATGTAAAGTCATCCCTCAGAATCCGTGGAGGATTGGTTCTAGGACTTCCTTAAATACCCAAATACAAGGATGCTCAAATCCCTTACATAAAATGGCATAGTATTTGCTTATTACCTACACACATTCTCACTTACACTTTAAATCATCTCTAGATTACTTATATTACCCAATATAATGTAAATGCTATATTAATAGTTGTAAATACAATGTAAATGCTTCGTAAATATTTGCTGGCACATGGCAAATTCAAGTTTTGCTTTTTGGAACTTTCTGGAATTTTGTTTCTTTGAATATTTTCAGTCCACAATTTGAACCCATGGATGCAGAAGTCGTGGATGTGGGGACTTCCCTGGTGGCACAGTGGTTGAGAATCCGCCTGCCAATGCAGGGGACACAGATTCGAGCCCTGGTCCGGGAGGATCCCACGTGCTGCGGAGCAACTAAGCCCTTGCGCCACAACTACTGAGCCTGCGCTCTAGAGCCCGTGCTGCACAACAAGAGAAGCCATCCAATGAGAAGCCCACACACTGCAGCGAAGAGTAGCCCCCGCTCGTCACAACTAGAGAAAAGCCCACGTGCAGCAACGAAGACCCAACGCAGCCAAAAAAAAAAAGTTGTGGATGTGTAATGTGTGGATTCAAAGGGCCAACTGTAGTTGGAACCACGTCATTCTGACAGCAGCCTCCTGGAGAGATTTCTCTTCAGTTCTTGCCTGGAGCTTCCATCCTTCAAGTCCTTCTTGAGGCTTGGCTGTTCGGCTTTCCCTTTCACTCTGTGAGATAGTAAGCGTCCTTCCCATCACTTCCATCTCTGTTTTATAGGAAAGATTTCAGTCGCTTGTAACCAGAGAATCTTAACTGATAAGCATATACCTCTGTAAAGCTCTCCCTCTGAAGATCTTCAGAAAGCCACCGACTTGGCTACCACATGACCTTCTTGCACCCCCTTTGGAAACACCAGGCATTAGATCCTGAAAGTACTTTATCCTCAGAGTCTGCAAGATAAGTACTATCATCATACCCATTTTTCAGGTGAGAGACTGAGGCTCCGAAAGATGTGGGCATCTGCCAAGGATTAAAGCTGGGACCAGGAAACTTGGTCATCCCATTAGTAAAATTTAGTGTAGCCCAAGAAAAGGAGGTTAACAGATGGAAAGTGGGAGCGTCTCTGGCCAAGATAGCACCTCCCTCCATCTCTCTCTCAGACCTCCTACTCTGCCATTTCTGCTTCTGCTGCATTTTCCTGCCTTTCTCTGTAGACTGGCTTTCTCTGATCACTCATTAGTGAGCATATTGCTGAAAAAGGCTGCTCCAAACCTAACTCTAAATAGTTACTCACTTCAAGCTTCTACCATCAACTGTAGTTTCTGTGTTTCTTAGTTTGAAATATTGAGATAAACTCTGCTTGGTACCTGGACAGCTGGGGTCAGCTGAAAAATGTCTACCCTCCTGAAAAGATATTTATTTCCTAATCCCTGGAACCTGTGAATGTTATATGGAAACAAGGTCTTTGTAGAAGTGTTAAGGATTTGAAGATGGAGAAATTACCCTGGTTTTATCTGGGTGGGCCCTAAATGCAATCATATGTATAACCTTACAGAGTGAGGCAAACAGAGATTGGGCACAGACAGAAGAGAAGGTGATATGAAGCAGAGACTGGAGTGATGCAGCCGTCATCCAAGGAATGTTTGCAGTCACAAGAATCCGGAAGAGACAGATTCTCCCCTACAGCCTCTGAAGGGAGTGCAGCTCTGCTAATACTTTGACCTCAGTCCAGTACTACTGATTTTAGATTACTGGCATCCAGAACTGCGGGAGAATAAATTTCTGTTGTTTAAAGTAACCAAATTTGTTATGATTTGCTACAGAAGCTACAGGGAACTAATACAGCAGCCAATGGATTCACTTCTCCTGAGTTAGGTGTCCACTCATTGTCCAATCAGTTATATCCAGGGGGATGTTAAATGAACAACCACAGAGGTTGTTGGTATATTCTCAGAGAAAGGACATAGCTGGGAGACACTTGCATGCATCCCACTACCACTCCCTGACACCTTTTATCCTATAGGTGTGAGAGGAAGTGTTGGGACACACTGGGCAGCAGTCATGCCTGAATGCAGCACCAAGCCTAGGGCTCTCTCCTTCCCTGCCTGAATAGGGAATGAGTTCATAAACAGAGCTCTTACTGGGCAGTGGGTGAGGTGAGGTTAGAAGATGAGTCTATCTGTCTAGCTAATTCAAACAATCGTTTACTTAACACCCTTCTTTAGCCAAGTGTTGGGATAAGTTAGTACAGGCACCAACCTATAGTCTGGGGGAGGGCAAAACCTGCACATCCTGGACAGCTGGGAAGAACATAATGGGATCCTTTCATTGTTCAGTTAGTCATTTATTCAACAAATGTTTGCTGTGTACATATGTACCAGGCTAGGTGATATTATAATACAGTATATAAAGTCATTGTCTTCATGGCATGAGAAAAATAAGCAAGCAGATAAATGAGCAAAATAATTGAGCACAAATTGAGAAAAGAGCTACAGAAGAGACTTAAGATTCCAAGACAGCAAACAGTGCGTGAGTTGATGGGGAATGGTGGTGGCAATCAGAGCTTGGAATCAGGTGTTATTTGGCGGGGTTAGTGGGGTGGGGCCCCGTCAGAAGTTTGAATGGAGAAGTCGAATAGGCAGTTGGATTTAAACCTGGGGCTGGGAGAAAAGGTTTGGGCAGGAAATTTGTTATTGAGAGCCATGGAAACGAAGGAAAGGTCTAGGGAAAAGAGCACATAAACACCTTCTAGTTGTGAACAAGCGGTTTACAAGAAACAATCTATTGCTTCATAAGCAGAAATTTATTGTTTTATAAATAGAAATTGCGTAGCTTCCTGCTGCCTCCTCCCTCCTCCCTCTTCCAGACTACATTTCCCAGAATGCCGTAAGAACCGCGCGAGACCCGGAATCGCTCTCAGCCGCTTCCGTCGTAAGTGGCCCGGATAAGTATGGCGACTCTTAGATCGTCTGTGTCGCTGTTCACCTTGCAGGCAGGTTCTCGGGTCACCTGGCGGGTCTGTTTCCGGGCCCGCCCTCGGCCCCGGCCCGGTTCCCTGTTCCAGCCTTTGCCCGGGGTCTGCGGGGCGGGAACGCCATGCCGTGGGCTCGGCTCCGAGGCGGGTAAGTGACCTGCCGGGCGTCCGCTTGGGCGTTCTCCTGGGAGATCTAGAGCCTGCTTCAGGCTGGCGAGACCCACGCGGGGGCCCCGGCTCTTCCCGCAGCGCGACCTTAGACCCAGGCGGCTCTCTCCTGTACCCGCGGGGTCTGTCGTCTACCGCGTTTGTTCATTCGTTCCTTCACTTAAGCGTCAGTGCCTGGGCTCCGCTCTTTGTAAAGCACAGAGCTAGGTTTAGGGGATACGGTGGACTAAGACTGACATGGGTTTTGCCCTGAGCTAGCTCGCGGCCCAGTGGGGAATGGCAGTGCATTGTGACCCGGACTGTGATAGGGGACGCAGAGAAGAGTGGCACTCAAACTAGGTTGAAAAGGGAAGGAAGGATTCCTGGAGAATATGGCCAAAGCTGAGACCTGGTTAATCGTGCCAGGGAGAAAACAAGAAGCATTCCACGCGGAGGAAACAGCATAAGCAAAATCCAGAAATGAGACTGAACACAGGTAGTTGGGGAACCCACTTTGGAGGTAGGATTGATGAGGCTGGTTATGACTTTGGATGTCAAAGGAGAAATCAGTGTTACTTCTCAGGTTTCTGGCTTGAGCAGTTGAGTGGAGAGTAGTCCCATTTACACGGAGACACAGAAGATTAATTATAGGGCAGTTTTTTAGAGGGGAATGAGAGGAGGAGAAATGGGGGAGAAGAAGCAAGAGTAGATGAGGTAAGGAGATGGGAAGGGAAGCAAAGTTAAACGTCTGTTTTGGACGCATTAAATTTGAGGTGCCTTTGAGATTCAAGTGGAGGTGTCGGGTATGCAAGTTACATAGAAATTGAGAAGCACTGGAGTGAAAATGTTAACCGAAGCTGGCGGACTGGGAGGGATTGTCTGAGGGGAGAGTAGTGCTGAGCACTACAGTGTGCCAGGCACTGTAAGAGACCCTGGGTGCCAGAGACCAGTACAAAACAGGACTGTGGCCTTGGGAGAACACAGAGTCTAGTGGGGACACAGTGCAGTAAGCAGATGACCGTAACTTTTTTTCTAAATGCTGTTGAAAGCCATTGGTGAGTTTTAAGTATGGGAGTGATCTTGATTACATTGTTAAGATAAAAGTTTTTTTCCAGTTTTATTGAGATATATTTGATATACAGCAGTGTGTAACTTTAAAGTGTACAACATAATTTGATTTACATATATCGTGAAATCGTTACCACAGTAAGTTAACGTCCATCTTCTCACAGAGGTAAAAAGAAAAAAAAAAAAGGTTTTTTTTCTTATAAGAATTATTAGGATTTACTCACAACAACTTTCATGTATACCATACAGCATTCCTAGAATTTATCTTATAACTGAAAGTTTATACCTTTTGACCATCTTCATCTTAGAACCGCCCCGCCCCCCCAGCACCGTGCGCTTCACCGCGCCCCCCCACCCCCCACCCCGCGCCTCCAGCCTAATCTGGTCTCTTTTTCTATGAGTTTTTGTTGTCGTTGTTGTTTAGATTCCACATATAAATGAGATCTTACGGTATTTGTCTTTCTCTGCCTGACTTATTTATCTTAGTGTAATGCCCTCAAGGTCCATCCATGTTGTCACAAATGGCAGGATTTCCTCCTTTTTAGTGGCTGAAAACTGTGTGTGTGTATTATTTTACATATTAAATTTTAAACTTCTCTGACAGCCATGATTTTCTACTAGGACGTGATCTTTGGGATGCTTTTCTTCTCACTAATAATATTCTTTCTTAGTAACTGTAAAGACAGGATGCTATCAGGAGTGCTTACTCTAACAGAACCATCTTTTACATGTTTTTAAACTATCTTTCTGGAAAAATTCAGAAGTATCTGTAACAAAATTATATGTTATTCACTATATTTTACATATATGTATTTTACATACACGTGTGTATGTATATGTGTTTATGTGTATATAAAGATGTGAGGTATGTAAACATATCTCACTCTTGTGTACACATAAACATATACGTATGTATGTAAATATGTATACATATATATGTAAAATACGAATGAGTGGGTATATATCTCACATCTTTATCCATTCGTTTATCAATCGGTACTTAGGTTGTTTCTGTGTCTTGGCTATTGTAAATAATACTGCTATTAACATGGGGATGCAGGTATCTCTTCAACATAGTGTTTTCATTTCCTTCAGATATATTCCCAGAAGTGGAATTGCTGGGCCATATGGTAGTTCTTTTTTTTTTTAGGAACCTCCATACTGTTTCCATAGTGGCTGTACCAGTTTACATTCCCACCAACAGTGCACAGGGGTTCCTTTTTTCTCCACATCCACACCAGCATTTGTTATCTCTTGTCTTTTTGATGATAGCCATTCTAACAGGTATGAGATGATATCTCATTGTGGTTTTAATTTGCATTTCTTTAATGACTAGTGATGTTGAGTACTTTACATGTACCTTTCATACATCTTCTTTGGAGAAATGTCTGTTCAGGTCCTTTGCCCATTTTTTAGCTGGATTATTTGGTTTTTTGATATTGAGTTGTATGAATTCTTTATATATTTTGGATATTAATTCCTCATCAGATATATGGTTTGCAAATATTTTTTTTGCATTTTGTACGTTGCCTTTTCATTTGTTGGTTGTTTCTTTTGCTGTGCAGCAGCTTTTTAGTTTGATGTAGTCCCACTTGTTTATTTTTAATCTTGTTGCTTGTGCTTTAGGTGTCATATACAAAAAATCACTGCCAAGACCAATGTCGAGAAGCTGTTTTCCTGTGTTTTCTTCTGGGAGTTTTATGGTTTCTGGTCTTACATTTAAGTCTTTAATTCACTTCGAGTTAATTTTTGTGAATGGTGTAAGCTAGGGGTCTAGTTTCATTCTTTTACATGTGAATATCCAGTTTTCCCAGCACCGTTTATTGAAGAGACTGTCTTTTCTCCTTTGAGTATTCTTGGTTTCTTTGTCAAATAATAGTTGGCTCTATATGCATGAGTTTATTTATGCGCTCTCAATTCTGTTCCCTTGGTCTATGTGTCTGTTTTTATGCCAATACCATACTGTTCTGATTGTATAGCTTGAAATCAGGAAGTGTGATGCCTCCTGCTTTGTTGTTCTTAGGATTACTTTGGCTATTCAGGGTCTTTTGTGGTTCCATACAAATTTTAGGTTTGTTTTTTCTGCCTCTGTAAAAAAATGCCATTGGACCCTTGATAGGGATTGCATTGAATCTATAGATGATGTTGGGTAGTATGGACATTTTAACAATATTAATTCTTCTAATCCATGAACACAGGATACCTTTCCATTTATTTGTGTCTTCTTTGATTTCTTTTCAGCAGTGTTTTGTGGTTTTCAGTATAGCAATCTTTCACCTCCTTGGTTAAATTTATAACTAAATATTGTATTGTTTTTGATGCTTTCTTTTTCAGATAATTTGTTGTTAGTGTACAGAAATGGTATTGGTTTTTGTATGTTGATTTTGTGTCTTGCAACTTTACTGAATTTGTTGATTAGATCTAACAGTTTATTGATAGAGTCTTTAGGATATTTTTATAGATAAAATCATGTCATCTGCAAATAGAGACAGTTTCCTTTTCAATTCTGTTGAATTTTATTTCTTTTTCTTGTCTGAGTACTCTGGCTAGAACTTCCAGTACTGTGTTGAATAGGAGTGATGAGATTGGACAGCCCTGTCTTGTTCCTGATCTTGGAGGAGAGGCTTTCAGCCTTTCACCATTGAGTAGATTGTTAGCTGTGGGTTTGTCATATATGGCCTTTATTATGTTGAGGTGTGATCCTTTTGTACCTAATTTGTTAGAAGTTTTTAATCATGAATTTTGAATTTTGTCAAATGCTTTTTCTGCATCTGTCAAAGTAATCATGTTTTTTTCTTTCATTCTATGAATATTGATTGATTGACCTGAGTATGTTGAATCGTCTTTGCAGCCCAAGAAATAAATCCCATTTGATCATGGTGAATGATCTTTTTAATGTTATGCTGAATCAATTTGCTAGTATTTTATTGAGAATGTTTGGCCTGTAGTATTTATTGATTGATTGATTGATTGATTGATTGTTGGGTCTTTGTTGCTGTGCGCGTGCTTTCTCTAGTTGCAGCGAGCGGGGGCTACTTTTCGTTGTGGTGCACAGGCTCCTCATTGTGGTGGCTTCTCTTGTTGCGGAGCCTGAGCTCTAGGCTCACAGGCTTCAGTAGTTGCAGCACGTGGGCTCGGTAGTCGCAATGCGCAGGCCCTGGAGCACAGGCTCAGTAGTTGTGGTGCACGGGCTTAGTTGCTTCGCGACTTGTGGGATCTTCCTGGACCAGGGCTCAAACCCACATCCCCTGCATTGGCAGGCGGATTCTTAACCACTGCACCACCAGGGAAGTCCTGGCCTGTAGTTTTCTGTTAGTATCCTTTATTGGCTTTGGTATCAGGTTAATGCTGGCCTCATAAAATGAGTTTGGGAGTGTTCCTTCCTCTTTGATTTTTTGGAAGAGTTTGAGAAGGATTGGCATTCATTCTTTAAATGTTTGGTAAAATTCATCTGTGAAGCCATCTGGTCCTGGGCTTTTCTTCATTGGGAGAATTTTTTATTACTGATTCAGTCTTCTTACTAGTAATTGGTCTGTTTTGATTTTCTATTTCTTCCTGATTTAGTCTTAGTCGATTGTATGTTTCTAAGAATTTTTCCATTTCTTCTAGGTTGTCCAGTTTGTTGGCATATAGTTGTTCATGCCTCTTAGGATCCTTTGAAATTCTGTACTATCAGTTGTAATGTGTTTTTCAGTTAAAATTTTGTTGGTTTGGGTCCTCTTTTTTCCTTGGTCTAGCTAAAGGTTTGTCAATTATGCTTATCTTTTCAATGAACCGACTCTTTGTTAATCTTTTCTGTTGTTTGAATTAACATTTTTAAGAGATGACTCTGATTGTTCTGTGGAGAACGGTCAGAATGGAGGCAGGGGGATAGGTTAGGAGGCTAAGGCAAGAGATAGGATGGCCTTGACTAGAGTAGTGGCAGTGGGAAATGGAGGATTAAAGACCGATTTATGAGGTGTAACAGGCAGTATGTTTTGTGTCAGTATCCTCTTTTGTAAAGTGGGGATAATCATAGTATTTGTGGGGTTGTTAGGAGGATTAAACGTGCCAAGTATGTAAAGTAGTTAGTACCGGCACATAGTAAATATCTAACAAGTGTCAGCTGTTAACATTACTCCTGCTGTTGGCTAGATGTGGAGGGTAAAGGAGAAGTCAAGAATGACTGTAGGCTTCTGGCCCACGTGACCTGTTGGATGGTGCTAAGGATAATAGGAAAAGCAGGTTTGTGACAGGAGAGAAGTTATGGGTTCTGCTTTGGCAGTATTGAACTGCATGTGAGATATCCACTGGGTAGTTGGATGGAAGATGATCTTGGCTGGAGATTCAGATTTTAGAGTCTCCAGCATATAGAAGTAATTATAGGAGGTTAGGAGATCATCCATCACGAATGTGAGAAGGGAGAAAAGAAGAATGTAGTTCAGAATCCTGAGGGACACCAGGACACCAGCATTTATAGGACTAGCAGAGGAAGAGGTGGTTGGGAAGGAATGGCTTTTTTTTTTCCTAATGGAAATGGAGGTTGGGCAAAGGGATAGTCAAGCTGCATAAGGCAGAGCTGAGATCTGAGTCTCCTCCTCTTCTGCCCAACTTTCTTCCATGATGCCACATGACCTCTTCAGTATCATGTCCAGTGACCCAGGCCTCTTTTTTCTAGCTGGATCCCCTCAGCCTAGAATTTCCTTCCTTTTTTTCTCTGCTCTATTCAGGCCCCTGGGAAGCCTTCTTTGACCCTACCATGCCCTTCTCTGCTCCCAGGCTATGTTTAGTTTCTGCCTCTGTAATCACACAACCCCCTGTACCTTCCTCGTATGTAGCACTTGCTCTAAGGAGCGTAATGGAAGAGTGGAATTGATCTAGGCTCTAGCATCAGATAAACTTCGGTTTAAATCCTGGCTCTATCTTTAATAGCTAGTTGTCTTTAGGAAGACTCCAATATCCGATAGCCTCATCTACAAAACTGGGGTATCAGTATTTTGTGGGTTGTTGTAAGCATTCCTGAAAATGTATGTAATGCGTGGCATATAGGAGACAGCTCTGTAGATGGTAGTAACCATGATTGTTATTAATGTTGCATTAGCTACTTTTTTCATGTTGCTTTCTTCGCTAGACTTTGAGTGCCTTTTTGGCAGAAACTGTATCTTTATCATAGTGAATGCTCAGTAATTTTAAATGAATGAATGAAGGAATCTTGTAGGTATTAGTATTATGCATACTGAGGTAGACCTTGTGTTAATAATTTTTTTTGTTGACGTTTCCATTTAGAGGTCTTGTTGGTTTGTCATTTTTGACATCTTATTTACTAAAAATTCATTTTAACAGAATCTGGTAGCTCAAAGATCAAGAAACCTACCTTTATGGATGAGGAAGTCCAAAGCATACTCATCAAGATGACAGGCTTAGATTTGCGGAAGATTTTTAAGCCAGCTATACAAGAAGTGAAGCCACCAACTTATAAGCTAATGACCCAAGCACAGTTGGAAGAGGTATGTGAATGTAAGAATATTGGTATAATACCTTTCTTTAAAGGATTAAACAAGATTTCCAGGACCCCTTCAGATGTTGGTAGCTGCTCTTCCACAGGCGCTAGTGAGGGGGGTTGCAGGCACAGAACCGAGAAAAGAGATGTGAGCAGGCAGGCAGAGAGGAGCAGGGGGTATGGCCGGAATTAGGCAGACTGGGCGTGTGGGTCAGGCCTGGCTGTCCAGCAGAGCCGCCTCTGCTCCAGAACCAGCTTGATCAGCCTCCCTTTGTGCTGCCTGTTCCAGCTTCCCTCCTAGAGGAACATTTGTTGTGAGTACCTTGAGGCTGAGGCTTTGGTGAGATTATGAGATCCTTCTGAACAGCATCCAGCTCCAGGCAAGGGTCCTCCTGGAGTCGTGGGTATTGAGTGCTTTGTGGAAAATGCTTTGATGTATGAATATGTGAAGAGCAATAGCTCTTCTTTCTAATTCAAAAATAATTAAGAGTCATAGCAAAAAATTCAAATACCCAATAGCACATCACACGAAGGGCCCCTTTCACCTCTCAGAGGTGACCACCGCTAACAGTATGGCATGGGGCGGTGTGCTCCGTGGTTAAGGGCATAGGCTCTGGAGTTAAGTGGCCTGGGTTCAAATCCTAGTGCTGCAGCTTCTTAGCAATTTACTTAACATTTGTGTGCCTCTATTTTCTCTCTCATAAAATGACTTAACAGTAGCCCTTAGCTCATAAGGTAGTTGTGGGCATTAAATGAGCCAAATATAATACAAAATATTGAAACACATAGTAAGCACCCAGTAAGTGAAATCCTTTGGCCTATTTCAGGCAGCTTTTGTGGCCTGGCTCTGTCTTAGAGCATCCCTTTGCTGTTTTGAGAATGGTTAAGCCTGTAGCTAGTGCTCTCAGCCACACCGCAGAGGCAAAGACCAGGGCCCAGGAGCCCAAGTTTGGCTTTTTACTCACTTATTCATGGCTACAGCTTCTTCTCTTTGCAGTCTAGCATTTTTCATTAGTATCTGCTTTTGTCAGGTGATCCTTTTGGTCTGTAACCTTGCGGCTTTCCCAAGAAATACTTTATTTCATTAGGCTACAAGACAGGCAGTCGAGGCGGCTAAAGTCCGATTAAAAATGCCACCAGTTCTGGAAGAGCGAGCGCCAATAAATGACGTGTTAGCTGAAGATAAGATTTTGGAAGGAACAGAAACAGCCAAATACGTGTTTACTGATATATCATATAGCATACCACACCGGGTAAGTATATGTCTAATTGCAAAATGATTTTTATTTGAAATACTGTGTAGAGATGGGCCTGAGGGACGAGGGTCAACATCGTGTGACCCAGCTGTCTCTGAATCTTCCAAACCAGAATTTCTGCGACTGAGTGAGACCTGGCAGATACAGCATAAAGAAGAAAAATGCAAACCAGCACCACATCATCATGTCACCATTTCCTTACAGATTATGGACACAGTATTTCCAGATTGACTGCAGAAAAAGAGACAGGTGTGCTGAGACAGAACAAGACAGAAACCTACCCTCAAACCACAAATAGGAAAATATCTTCAAGGCAATAGGAGAAGGGAGATTCTTTCTGCTCAAGTTAGACTGATTTCCTTAGCTGAAGCTTTTTAAGATGGAAATTCTTGCTGGTGCCCAAAAAACTCAGACTTCCTGAAGGATTTTCACTGTTCAGAATTTGCAGTAAAAATGGCAGGCTTCCCCAGATAATTTTCAGGCACCACTTCATCTGTTGTAGTTTTTATTGTCTAGCTCCTCTTCCTCTGATTGCCAGTTCCAAAAGAACACTCTGGCACTTATAAGATATATTAGTTGTTGTTTGAGCCTTTTCAAGTAAAGAGTAAAAGAGTAATTTACAGTTCAGCCCACAAAATGCAGTAGAATATTGCATAGTGATAGGGCTGGGAGAAGGGCCACCCTGTACTAATCTTTTTATCATGTGATTTTGGTTAGAAGACATGATTTGAGCAATGTCCATGTCTGTACATCAATCACCTGTATATCTGACATAATGAACAGGGATCAGAGTTTCATTTTTAATTAGAATTTTTGCTTTTATATATGTTTGAAGTGCTGTGCAGGCTGGTTGTGGGAGCGTTCTATAACCTGAGAGGGAGAAAGGAACTTGGAATTCAAATTACCAAAATCCTTTTGAGGAACAACTGTGTTACTTTGCCATCTGCTATTTTTTTTTCTATTTGCAGTGCTTGATGAAAGTTTTAATTATATTATCCTCAGAACACATTCAGAGACTCTTACATCTCTGAAGAGTTGAGAGTCAGTACCATCTGGTTAATTTAAACATTAATCAGATGTGTCTCATTTATCTGCTATGTGCAAAGCTCTGTGTAAGTCACTCTGGGTGTTGCAAAGAATTGTAATCCACAGTTCCTGACCTTTTCCAGTTCTGTAACAATATTAACAATATCTGAGAGGTGTTAAGAATCCTGCACGTGATAAATTGCCAGTTGGGTGTACACACAGTGGGTGGAATTCAGTGGAGGAAGCAGTCCCGTGGCCTGGGATTTGGCAGGCGGACCAGCCAGTCTCTGAGACTTTTGTCTCCAGTATGAGGCATCACAGAGGTGTGGGATTAAGACTCCACACCTTTGGGTTTGTTCCTTCAATCCCTGGGACTTTAAACATAAATCATAAAGTAGTAAAGTCTGTCTGTGTGAGACTTTAGGATGGGGAAATGAAATAATTCAGAAAGGTTTTATAGCACTTCTTCCTTCTGAAATGGATTTAGATGAATCTCAGGTCACCTTTTTTTAGTTGAACCGTTTTATGTATTGAACCCACTTGAGGGCTATAGATCACATTTAGTACATACTTTCATTTAGGTTTCTGATTATCAGAGGCACGGCAGTGATTGGTGAAGGGAGTATCAAATCTCGCCAGGTCTTTGAGCCTTACGATTATCATTGAAATCATACAGATGATTGCATCTTATGTTTCCTGGTTGCATTTTATATTGTTGATTGCAAGTTATTCTTATAATGGTGCTTAGTGGGACACTGGAACTAAAAATAAGTCCTCACGAACTCATCCTTGATTATGTTTTCTATTTCAGGAGCGTTTTATTGTCGTCAGAGAACCAAGTGGCACACTACGCAAAGCCTCTTGGGAAGAAAGGGACCGGATGATTCAAATTTATTTCCCAAAAGAAGGTCGTAGAATTTTAACACCAGTAATTTTCAAGGAAGAAAATCTTCAGGTAAGGTGATTTTTGTTTCATAGAGGTAGTGCTGATGGTTTCTTTGTTGAACAGTTGGCTCTGGTGCTGCTGGGCATTTTGCTTTGATAAACAGACATTTCTAATGATAAGGAGGGTTATTTATCTTGTAATTGGCTTAGCTAGGATTTGAATCCAGGTGGGACAGTTCCGAAGCCTGTGTTGTTTCTGCATCCCTCTTGCTGGGCACAGATGTGGCCTGTGTGTGGATGGGCAGGCCCAGCATGGCGTCAGGACAGGTGTTGCACGCTCATGTTCTTCTCAGCTAATTCCAACTCTGCTGTGTTGGTTTAGACCATGTACAGCCAGGACCGGCATGTTGATGTCCTCAATCTCTGCGTTGCCCAGTTTGAGCCAGATTCTGCTGAGTATATCAAAGTGAGTATATTTTACAGTTTCTAAAGTATGGGCTTAAGTATGATTACGAGTATGATTTTTTAATCCAGCACAATGAGTTAGGTTATAAGCTTTGATACAGGGGGAAGAGAAGGGAAATGCCTGAACACCTATCAAGTGCCTGATGTACACCAGATAGATATTTTCATCCTCACAACAACCCTTGACTGAAGGATGAGAGAACTTAAGCTTGGAGAGTTAAGTAACTTGTTGAAAGTTGCACAGCTAGTCAGTGGTAGAGATAAGACCCAAACTTGACGGCAAAGACTATTCTTTTTTCAGTTTATCACACAGGAAACAGTTGTTCACTGAAATTTGCCAAAATGCAGTCTATGTATCTTACAGTTCAGTTTAATAAATAATCATGTAGTACGTTCCATGTGTAAGGTATTATTGTGGAGGTATAGGTTATGGCATGAACTAGGATAGGGAGCCCTGTCGAAGTCCAGAATGATTGTGGGGAAGAGTGCTAGTTAAGTACACAGATAATTACCACTGTAGGTCTAAGATGTTAGGTGCTAAGAGAAGGTTACAACGTGCTCTCAGGCGTCATAGGGTTCTTGAAGAGGGTTCTAGAAGGGCAGGGAACATTATGGCTGGTGGAGTTGGGTGAGGAGAGGTGTTTCAGGTAGAGGGGAAAGTATGAACAACAGGCAGGAAACAAAGTATACTTGAGAAATGGCCAGTCATCTGGTTTGCTTGTATATGCAGTGTATATGTAGGGGAGTGGTTCAAGATTAAGCTAGAAAGGTAGATGGGGCCATATCACAGGTGACCTCAGATGCTAGGCTGACGAATCTGGACTTCAATCAGCAGCCTTTTGAACACAAGAATGCCCTCATCAAAGTCCTCATTTAGGAAGATGACTCTAAAAGAACTGAAGGAACATTAGTTAATAAGTTGGAATGGGGTAGTTGATTGGACAGGGAAAGAAGGGAGTGGTGGCCCATTATTTCCAGTGGTCCATATATATATATGTAATAGGAGCTTCATAAATAGTGCGAGGCTGCTGAAGAGTAATTGATCTGGCTATAAATGTTTGGCAGACTTGTTCCAGGCCCTATATACTTCTACACTGGAGGGCTGGTCTAAATCCTATCTGCTGGTTAGTGATAGTGGAGGCCGGTATAAGTAGACCTCGTTTACTGATACTTTCTTGGGCAGCTCACATGCTAGTAGATGTATACCTGGTAATGCTGCTCACTTCTACTTATTTTCATATTTCTGAAAAATTGCATTTTATGTGGATAGATTCATCATCAGACCTACGAAGATATAGATAAGTATGGAAAGTATGACCTTTTACGTTCAACAAGACACTTCGGTGGAATGGCTTGGTATTTTGTAAATAAGAAAAAGATTGATGGTTTACTGATTGACCAGATTCAGAGAGATTTGTAAGTATGATCTTAAGTAAGTAAAGAAATTCTTACTACCATTAAACTTGTATTTAATGTTATTTTTCCAGTGATAACAATGTACTGTCCAGTGATAGATTTCACTTACCTCAGTTTATTTATGGGTTTGTTTTTCCAGTATAACCCAGTTTTCTCAGTCTTTGCTTCCGTGTTCTGTAAACAGGGCTGGATTCTTTGAAAGAGTAAATGGCTTTGGATCTGTACTGTATACCCTGGATATTGACTTATCCCTGGCCTTACTGGTGCTCCTGGATACCAGTGAACTTTCCATATACTCAAAGGGGATTAAATAGGAAATGTAAAGAAGTAGACATAAGCTCTGATGGGTGCTTTTCAGTAAAAGTCATCATTTAATTTATGAAAATACTCTTGCTTTTGATCCTCCTTGTTTTTGTGAGATTTTTAAGGCATTAAAAAGGTTACAGGTTTTTTTCAAAGTTGCGTGAAACAAAGAATGTCTGTTGTATTTTAGCATGCAACTGGTGTGCACCCAGCCTTCTAGCTGAAATAATACTTTACAACTTGTGATGAATTGAGGAGAAGATTGTTTTCGAGTATCTTTCCATTGGTTGAGTTAGAGAAAGGCCAAAATAACAAGGAAAAGAAACCAACATGGCCGTAGTAAGAAAGTCACCAGAGAGCTTAGTGATTATTGCCATCTTGAATGTAAGGAGTTTTGACTCAGACTATCCTCCGCGTAATCTGAACCGTTCACACAAAGGTAAGGCATTTGGAACTAGAAGGTTCCATATTGTCTAAGAAATACAGCCCATATGGAAACAGTGTCATTTCTCATAGAAACATCATTCCTAATGGTAAGTGATTTCCAGGCTAGCCCTCTTCTCCGGCGTATGTAGTGTAATACAATTCAGAGGGCAGAAATATACCTTCATCCCACATAAGCAGGAGGCTGCTGGTGGTCATGAGGATGCTCAAAAATGACTTGCCTTTAGGTGCATTAGCAGTGACATCTCCTGTGAATGAATTTTCTTATAAAGCTTCTCAAATGTCAATATCCTGAAATTATTTTATTATAAAAAGAATTTAACATTTTTTATAAGAAATCAGAGCAACACAGAAATGTACTTCTGGACTTCCCTGGTGGTGCAGTGGTTAAGAATCCGCCTGCCAATGCAGGGGACACGGGTTCTATCCCTGGTCCAGGAAGATCCCACATGCCGAGGAGCAACTAAGCCCGTGCATCACAAATCTGCACTCTAGAGCCCGTGAGCCACAACTACTGAGCCCGCATGCCACAACTACTGAAGCCCACGCACCTGGAGCCTGTGCTCTGCAACGAGAAGCCACCGCAGTAAGCCCGCGCACCGCTGTGAAGAGTAGCCCCTGCTCACGGCAATTAGAGAAAGCCCACGCGCAGCAATGAAGACCCAATGCAGCCAAAAAGAAAGAAATTTAAAAAAAAAAAAACTTCTTTGAAAATTAAAGTTCTTTATCGAGGAGTACTAATAAGTAATATTATAGTAATACTCATCACACGTACGCTTTACCTCTGAAGCAGTTCATTTGCATACTGGGAGGGAATTTTGAGTTCCCTGAATTTCCTGATCTGCGTAAGTAAAACTTCCTATGGGAATGCTGAACAGGACAGTTTGCTGCAAATCCCAGGCTAAACAGTAGAGGGTGCATGTCCTCAGTGAATGGAGCCCAGGCCAGAATTGAGATTCTGCACATTTCAAACTGAAGTTCCACTGTTGGTTTTGAATTGAGATGCCTTTAAAATCTTTACATGTAAATTTATTTTTTTTTAATTTCAAATATGGGCTGGGTGTGAAGCTAAATTATTCTGTGAGACACAGGCATTTTACCATAGCATGAACGTAAAGAAGCCCTAAGCATGACTAAGATATAGAAACCCATTTAAGCCCTTTATGGGTTCACATGGTTGTGCTCTAAAGAGAATTACTGTTATCTTTTGTTGTCACGTTTATTGGACTATTAGATTACAACAAACACAACAGATTTATACTGAACATTTAAAAAATATTTTTCCTCTGGAAAGTTTTAGTTTCTGACCTCTGGCTTCTCAGTTCTACCAAGAGATGGCCTTTAGGGTGGATGGGCCTTGGAATGAGCCCAGAGCATCTCTCAGAGGTCACCATGTCTTAAGAAATTCTTTACCCCACTCTAGAACGGTTTTTTTTTTTTTCCTTTAACATCTTTATTGGAGTATAATTGCTTTACAATGTTGTGTTTGTTAGTTTCTGCTGTATAACAAAGTGAATCAGCTATATGCATACATATATCCCTATATCCCCTCTCTGTGGCATCAGCCTCCCACCCTCCTTATCCCACCCCTCTAAGGTGGTCGCAAAGCACCCAGCTGATCTCCCTGTGCTATGCAGCTGCTTCCCACTAGCTATCTATTTTACATTTGGTATTGTATATATGTCCATGCCACTCTCTCACTTCATCCCAGCTTAACCTTCCCCCTCCCCGTGTCCTCAAGTCCATTCTCCACGTCTGTGTCTTTATTCCTGTCCTGCCCCTAGGTTCTTGAGAACCAATTTTTTTTTTTTTTAGATTCCATATATATGTGTTAGCATACAGTATTTGTTTTTCTCTTTCTGACTTACTTCACTCTGTATAACTGACTCTAAGTCCGTCCACCTAACTACAAATAACTCAATTTCGTTTCTTTTTATGGCTAATATTCCATTGTATATATGTGCCACATCTTCTTTATCCATTCGTCTGTCAGTGGACACTCAGATTGCTTCCGTGTCCTGGCTATTGTAAATAGAGCTGCGATGAACATTGTGGTACATGACTCTTATTGAATTATGGTTTTCTCAGGGTATATGCCCAGTAGTGGGATTGCTGGGTTGTATGGTAGTTCTACTTTTAGTTTTTTAAGGCACCTCCATACTGTTCTCCATAGTGGCTGTATCAATTTACATTCCCACCAACAGTGCAAGAGGGTTCCCTTTTCTCAACACCGTCTCCTGCATTTATTGTTTGTAGGTTTTTTGATGATGGCCATTCTGACCCGTGTGAGGTGATAGCTCATTGTAGTTTTGATTTGCATTTCTCTAATGATTAGTGATGTTGAGCATCTTTTCATGTTTGTTGAAATCTGTATATCTTCTTTGGAGAAATGTGTATGTAGGTCTTCTGCCCATTTTTGGATTGGTTGGTTGTTGTTTTGATATTGAGGTGCATGAGCTTCTTGTATATTTTGGAGATAAATCCTTTGTCAGTTGCTTCATTTGCAAATATTTTCTCCCATTCTGAGAGTTGTCTTTTCATCTTGTTTATGGTTTCCTTTGCTGTGCAAAAGCTTTTACGTTTAATTAGGTCCCATTCATTTATTTTTGTTTGAATTTCCATTTCTCTAGGAGGTGGGCAAAAAAGATGTTGCTTTGATTTATGTCAGAGTGTTCTGCCTATGTTTTCCTCTAAGAGTTTTATAGTGTCTGGACTTAAATTTAGGTCTTTAATCCATTTTGAGTTTATTTTTGTATACGGTGTTAGGGAGTGTTCTAATTTCATTCTTTTACATGTAGCTGTCCAGTTTTCCCAGCACCACTTATTGAAGAGGCTGTCTTTTCTCCATTGTATATTCTTGCCTCCTTTATCAAAGATAAGGTGACCATATGTGCATGGGTTTATCGCTGGGCTTTCTATCCTGTTCCATTGATCTATATTTCTGTTTTTGTGCCAGTACCATACTGTCTTGATTACTCTAGCTTTGTAGTAGTCTAAAGTCCGGGAGCCTGATTCCTCTAGCTCCATTTTTCTTTCTCAAGATTGCTTTGGCTCTTCGGGGTCTTTTGTGTTTCCATACAAATTGTGAAAGTTTTTGTTCTAGTTCTGTGAAAAATGCCAGTGGTAGTTTGACAGGGATTGCATTGAATCTGTAGATTGCTTTGGGTAGTATAGTCATTTTCACAATGTTGATTATTCCAATCCAAGAACATGGTATATCTCTCCATCTGTTTGTATCATCTTTAATTTCTTTCATCAGTGTCTTACAGTTTTCTGCATACAGGTCTTTTGTCTCCTTAGGTAGGTTTCTATTTTATTCTTTCTGTTGCAGTGGTAAATGGGAGTGTTTCCTTAATTTCTCTTTCAGATTTTTCATCATTAGCATATAGGAATGCAAGAGATTTCTGTGGATTAATTGTGTAACCTGCTACTCTACCAAATTCCTTGATTAGCTCTAGTAGTTTTCTGGTAGCATCTTTAGGATTCTCTGTACAGTATCATATCATCTGCAAACAGTAACAGTTTTACTTTTCTGATTTGGATTCCTTTTCTTTCTTTTTCTTCTCTGATTGCTGTGGCTAAAACTTCCAACCTATGTTTAATAGTAGTGGTGAGAGTGGGCAACCTTGTCTTGTTCCTGATCTTAGAGGAAATGGTTTCATTTTCTCACCACTGAGAAAGATGTTGGCTGTGGGTTTGTCATATATGGCCTTTATTATGTTGAGGTAGGTTTCCTCTATGCCTACTTTCTGGAGAGTTTTTATCATAAATGGGTGTTGAATTTTATCAGAAGCTTTTTCTGCATCTATTGAGATTATCATATGGTTTTTACCCTTCAATTTGTTAATATGGTGTATCACTTTGATTGATATGCGTATATTGAAGAATCCTTGCATTCCTGGTATACACCCCACTTGATCATGGTGTATGATCCTTTTAATGTGCTGTTGGATCTGTTTGCTAGTATTTTGTTGAGGATTTTTGCATCTGTGTTCATCAGAGATAATTGGCCTGTAGTTTTCTTTTTTTGTGACATCTTTGTCTGGTCTTGGTATTGGGGTGATGGTGGCCTCACAGAATGAGTTTGGGAGTGTTCCTCCCTCTGGTATATTTTGGAAGAGTTTGAGAAGGATAGGTGTTAGCTCTTCTCTAAATGTTTGATAGAATTCGCCTGTGAAGCCATTAGAAGGGTTATTTTTATATACCCTCTCAGCTTTGAGGTGGTAAACGGTAGGAAGGTATTGACTATGTGAGAGCACAGAGATTAGTTTGGGGAAGGCTAGCTAAGTTTTAAGGTTGATAAAAATTGTTTATAGGTTTCACAAAAGATAAGTACAAACTGTAAGAACTGAGCTTTTGTTATGGCTTCATCTTGTGTGACACTAGATAGGTTGCTGAGGTAGAACCTGACTTTCCTTTTGTTTGGTATGTATAATTTCAAATTTGCTTCCCTAGGATGCTGATTTTTAACTGATGGGTTCCTGTGAATACAGGAGGCCTGGGAGTCTTTCCTTGGACTGCTAAAATGCCTCATACAGAGGCATCTGTCCGCTAATTCAGAGTCTCAATGAAAATTCCTTAGCAGATGTCACTGCTAATGCACCTAAAAGCAAGTGGCATTGAGCAATCCCCATGACCACCAGCCTCTGGCTTATGTAGGAGGAAGGTACAGTCACACCATCTGAGTTGGATTATGTTATCTGCTGATGATGTGGGCTGGCTTGGAAATCATCTACCATTAGAATGCTGTTTCTACAAGAAATGATGTTCTGCTTCCAAAAAGGATACAGCCACATTTAGAATATATTCACTGTCATAAATTGGGCCCTGCCTGTATTGACTCCTGCCCTACCTATCTCAGAGTTGGTATGAAGCCTAGATTAGCCAGTATTCCTGAAAGTGCCTTTGAAAATATGAAACTGAAGGCTGTAAAAAATTTTTTCTGGCCCAAGGAAAGTTTGAAATGTAATTTAAAGTGTGGCACATTTTATAGGACTGTGAAGCAAAACAGTACAAACAAAAATTAAAAATTAAAAAAGAAGAAAACAATAAACCCTTCTAACAGTAAACCCTTTCCCTCTAGAGTCGATGATGCCACCAGCTTGGTCCAGCTCTATCACATCCTCCATCCAGATGGCCAGTCAGCTCAAGAGGCCAAAGAGCAGGCTGCTGAGGGATTACATTTAGTTAAGGTAAAGGGACTTTTTTCACATTAGCTACTGTGTGGTGACTGAGTTGGAAGGAAGTTTTAAGTGGGTCATATTTAATGGTAACTAAACAGATTTGTGGCTTTGAACCAGAGTGATCAGAGCTCCCATATTTCTTTAGCCTGGACAGTAGAAACAGAGCTGCTGCTGGAGTCCAAGAAGTTCAGACAGTGGGGCAGTAGCCCCCTTGTTTTTTGCAGTACTGGCAACTAAGTGGTCAGGTCGCCAGCGGGGCGTGGCGGAGGACCGCTGGGTAGTACACGTCCCCAGTGCAGCTTCCTGTCCTCCAGTTCGGTCACATTCCTGTTCAGGTATCCAGAAGCTGGGAGGGTAGTGCTTGTATAATACCAAGCCTTAGTTGCACTGTCATTTTGGAATTGCATACCTCTCAAAACTATGGGCTAACATAGATGTCTCTGTAAATGTTGAGAGATGATTTTTTTCAGGAAGGAAGACCATTGTATAATTTTCATCTCTAGATTCTAGTGCTCAGGATAGACATGTATTTGTGGATCTGGCTTCTATCCCAGTATTACTTCATGCATACTTCAAAGCAGTTATAAAGCTTACTAAGGATAAAAACAACCAGTGATGATGCCATCATAGGTGGGGTAGAAAAAAAAACCATTCTTTCTTTAAAGTGAAAAATCAGTTTGCTAACTCTCATCCTCCAGATTTCTCTTGAACCTAATGGTTTTTATTTTGATCCAGCAATGTCAGGTTTCTTAATTTTTTTCTGAAAGATGGCATCCATATTTGGATACCTCTGGTGTTTAGAATTAGTATTGCTTTAACTGTGATACTGTTTTCTGTCCATGTAGTATGCTTATTGTTTGGTAATCAGAAAAATACTGGAAATGTGGAAGGCTTTTTAAACTGGGACTTTCCTTTGCTACTACAGAAATGTTTGTTAGTGATGTCTCAAAACTAAAAACTTTATCAATAGTATATGCTCTATTATTTTCAAACTTTTTTTTTAAACAGGTCTTTGCAGAAACAGAAGCACAGAAGGGAGCATATATAGAATTAACACTGCAAACTTATCAAGAAGCATTCATTAGCAATTCTGCAGCTTCCTAAGATATTTTTTAAATAAATTTCATTTTACTAAATACTGGCTAGTTTTCTCTGTTAATACTGAGCGGTTTAAAAATGTCAAAATTGGGAGTTCCCTATAAAATTACTTCTTTTGTTTTTTAAATTCCAAATAGTGCCTCTATCAGAAATACAAAGAAAAACTTGTTAGTTACTCTGCTCACTTTCCTAGGCTACGAGGGGATAACTGAGAAGTACATCTTAGTGCCTGGTTATGAATTTTTCTAATCATGTCAGATGAGTACAGTGTAACAAGAAAGGAAAAAGAAAGTACTATGCCTCTCTGTGTTACCAAATGGGCCAGTCGGTAATTTAACTAGAGCCCAGCTTAATGAGGTCAGAGGAGCTGGGGTTTCAGACCCTGATTCCAGAAACGGGTACCTACCAGACAAAGTCAGGGCAAGGCATAAGAAAGCTACATAGAGAGGAATAATGCCGTGAGGTCAAGGAAAATGGTTTAGCACAGATATTCAGTTCTAAGAAAAATTTGATTGATGGTATTTGAAAATAGTTATTCAAAGAAAAGAGAATGTGGGCTGATCCCTAGCTGAGGTATAGTTTTGGCTCAGCCTTCTAAAACTAGAATCCTGTTTTCATTATGCAGAAAGGAAACTTTGAAGTATCTTCATCATTAATTCAAAAGATTTTATGAGATATGGTCTTAATGACAGTATGAAAAAAATCAAAGCTCACAGCAATCTTAGTTAACAAGGAAACATTGTGATTTAGATGCTGCACATAAACTCCTCTGAAGATGAGGGCATTGTGCTCCCAGTGGGCCACAGCATCTACATATAAAAATCTAAGGAGTTTCTCAGAGTCCAAAGCACTGTGGTCAGGGTGACGATCAATACCTGTCCATAATAATGATCTGTTTAGTTGAGTAAATGGGAAACATTATTCAGTCATCCAAAATATCTTCATCCAGGTTGATATCTGTTGTGTCAATATCTTCTAATTCCAAATTATCCAAATCTACTTCCAGTTCAAGTAAACTCTGCAAAGAAAAGGAAGAGGGTGAGTTATATAGTACTGTGTTAAAGCAAAGTTATTAAAGAAAAGTTATCTGTGATTCATGATCCAAAGGGAACTAAAACAACAGTCAAAAGGGGGCATCTTCTCATTTCAAAACCCCTGCTCTGAAACTGATTACATCACTTAAAATGCAGAGGCCTGCACATCCTGCAGACGTTCGCGGGGAGGGAGGGTGAGGCTGGGGTCCAATAGGAAGTTGGGTATGATGTCGTACCTTTTCCTCTTTGTTGTCTGTGGGGGGGGCCACAATAACAGGAGTAGGAGAAGCAGGTTTCCCATCAAGTTCCTGAAAACCCAAATAGAAACACACATAAAAACAAAGGAATCTGTTCAGGAATTTGAAATTCTTCCCGAAGGGAAGGCAGGTCAGGATTAGGAAGTGGGAAGTGGTACTTAAAATCAACAAATCTCAACCAAACTTTCTCATGTCTGACTGACCTGCTGAGATGCAGCTCTTGAGGGCTGCAAGCCTTTTGCCTCTTCCATAACATTTCTTTCTTCATTTGGCTATCAGAGAATAAAGCAATGATGAAATGAAATATTCTGAAAGCATAATTCATCTATAAACTTGGCCTAAATCCCAGATACTAGCTCTTAATCGAACCATAATGTATGTGGTGCAGTTCAAAACCTTAAGTCGTGAATGCCTTTCCACCCCGTAGTCACATGGGATGAGGCACCCCAGGCACTCACCGTGACAAGTGGGTATTGTTTGGCCGGCCACAGGTCAGCATGTGTTTCCTTCACCCATTCTTCTACAACGAAGGCTTCTTTTAATCCAGGAAAAAGGTTTTCATATTCTGTTGGATCAGCAAGGGATTCTGCTGCTTTCTGATTGACTTTTGAGAGATTTTCTCTCCAGAGTTTCACCACCCTATTACAGATATCATAGAACCATTGGGAGACTGTTAAGGGCTCTGTTTTTATCTCAAACATTTCTTCCTAAAATGAAAAGTCTGTACCTTGAAACCTGACTGGGTAAGTAAGTCCGTGCCAGGAAGGCAGCTTCTGGCAGTCGTCCAGTTCTAATCAAGAGCTCCAGGCAAGCATCAAGCCTAAAGATTAAAAAGGAGAGGCACTGTTACCAAGAATGAACGCGATAATAATGGCACTTACCACATTAAAGAAATGTGGGTTTAGTGCTGGCAAGTCAGCACTCCCTCTCCAACTCTCACACATACACCTCTTTTCTGTCACTGAGCCACTAACTTGTCATCACCAGTGTGTTACATAACGGACTCCAGGAGTGTGAGAGATTTTTCAATCTCCTTAACTTCCCTAAGAAGAATCTAAAGGGGCTTTTTAAAACAAGGTAGCTTAGATGAGCACATTTAAGGGCTTCAGAATATGAAGAGCAGAAACTCGGTTTCACAAGTATAGTTTTGAGGGCAGCATCTCTAACACGGACTATGCTGGACAATCCAGTGGTGCCCAGTAGGAAAATATCCAGGTGTCCATTTTCTTTTTTTAACTTTTTCCTGTGTAAGTTTGATAAAGTGGATAACGTGCTTTAGAACTCAGAATTTTTTGGATTTTAAAAAGGTAATACCTTTTGGATTTTAGAAAGTACATATACATTACATAATACCCTCAGCATCAGAGTCACAAACATAAATATTCTGCTATAACACATGAATACTAAATGCAATAAAAACAAACCAAGTGGCATAAAAGCAACTAATAATACTTCAGTGTTTAGGCCAGGTTTTGCCACCAAATATTCTCAGAATGTTTTTGAGTTATTGATAAGAAGTAGTGGACCTATTCTTACAGGTATATAAATTTATGCATACATATGTTATAAAACACATACACATTCAAAGTTTTTATGATTAAGTGTGAGGTTTAAAAAGTATGTAGGGCAAAGTTAATGAATACTTCTGTGTTTTATTTCATAACATGGTCAACTAATGAAATGATCTCATACGCACTAACTGCTATGACTTTTTAATACATGACATTTTTATGCTTTATAGTTGAAATCAAATCTAAAAGTAACTGGCATCCTCATCCACCTTATTTTTGTTGTAAGCAGATCAGAATTATTCAACTTGGGTAAAATCACCTGCCGCTCAGGTACCAAATGAAACAAGCAGCCCAACAGCCTCCTGCCTTCATTAACTAAAATACCTTAGCCACTAAGTGGCAGGGCTGTTGAGAAAGGGGTTAACATTTCTCCCAGTTGAGCCTCCCTGAGCAGCTCATTTTGCTCAGACATTTAGACCAAACGTGGTAAGAGCATCCTTTGCTGAAGAGCATCCTCTGAGTTCTTCCAAAGCAGCACTGTCCTCCTGCCTGCTCCCATCAGCAGCACCGCTTGGCCAGGCATCAGCACTCGCTCCAGGGCTCCTTCTTCATGTTCCTCTCCAAAGACCACCCTTGAAGTCAGTGCTTTATTACTGTGCCCAACTCTTGCAGACCTTGGGTTAATACTTACTTGCCCTGTAAAAAGTAGCTCATGAATGCCACATTATTCTTGCCGTCTCTCTCCGCACCCTCTGCTAGCTTGTTCACCATAGTAGCATTTCCAGAGGCAGTGGCCAAAAGCAACAGACCCCCATAATCCTGTGCATGGTGCAGGCACTCCTGGGCTAGGCCAAACTGGCATTTACTAATGGCAAGTTCAGCAAGTTGTTTCCACTTCTGTTCTGACTGTAAGAAAAGAGATTCCACATTAAAATATCTTTTAAATAAACATTTGAATTTCCAACATCAACATTATTCTGTTAGTCTGAACATCATTGTACTAACAATTTTATATTTTCTATAATTATAAAATACATATTTTATGTATACTGAGCTGTGCTTTTTCTATAATTATAAAATACATATTTTATGTATACTGAGCTGTGCTTGTTAAGTAGGGTCTATCAAAATAAGAACGGAATGACAAAATGTATAATGAGGAAATCGAAATTATTCACATACATAAAATTAATTCAAACACAAATCAAATTTAATGCTGCATGTGAATAATCATCAGCCCATTATATTTTTATTTTGTAATTACACAGTGAAACTAAAACTAACGAGTTTTAAGGTAATTAGACTGTAATTATTTTAAGGAACGATTTAATACCACTTTTTGAAAGCAGCAAAACCTTTTTATGTCCTTAAATATTTAATAATAAATATTATTTCTGTCATTTGTAGCTTCTCAGAAATCAAATAAAATGCTGCTCATTTGGATGATCTTAACATAGCTAAAATTTATTTAGTACATCTGAAATGAATTTACCAGTAAATGCTAGACTTAAACCACAACTGGGAGCCCTCAATATACAAAATATACAACGATCCATAAAAATGTCATTAAACTGTCTCAAAATGTCAGAACCCTTCTTTAAAACCAACATCTTCCTCACTAGTTTGGGATATTGGCAAATTACTGCTGTGTCTGCATTCTTTTAGAGTTCCAGACTCCTTTATCTACTATCTTCTAGCTTTCCTTCTCTTCCAAAACAGATCTCATGTAAGATTAAAAAAAAAACACTTTTTCTTAAATTAGAATGCTAAGAATATATTAATAAGAATATAATAATACATATCTCCAATATAATCCATTTAATTTATGCAAAGATAAACGTAATTCATTTTTTTTTTTTCAACCACTGCGCCACCAGGAAGCCCAAGTATTAAGGCAACGACCTCACCAAAATGAGTCACTAATTTGCATTTCAGAAAACTTTAAAACACAACTTATAGTAGACACATGTAAGTACCTACTGACCCTTCCATCACTTACAAAAAATCATAAATTAGTACATACCTCTGCTTCCACTGCTAATTGGTACGCAATTTTTAGTTCTCCAAGCTGAAGAGCAAGTTCAAAGCGATGCTCAGGGTCTGTGGATACCGTAAGAGCTTGCTGCTTGAAGCCCTAAACAGATAAAATGTGTGTGTTTATGTACAGAAAAACCTGTGTGTGTGTGTAGTCTACATATACAGTGCACACACGTGGCAAACAATCCATTGCTCTCTCAAACTAAATACGCTGCTGACATTGGAAGCCCCATTACTTAAACCAAACAAAGTAACAAATAAAAAATACTCTTCAATTAGAAGACAGAAAAATTAAGGAGCTGTTAAATTAACTGGTAAAAACAGGGCAGAAAAAATTCAGTCACACAACATCTACTGTTTTCTAAGCAGTGGAAGCTGACCAATGCTTGATAAACTCAAGTAAAACAACAACCACTAAAATTTAGAAATGTAAACAAATGTCAAAAAGAAAAGGATTTTGGAAAGTTGACTGAACAAGAGCCACTTCAAAAAGAGAAAGACAGGCACAGTGGTGTAAACCTAGCTGTCCGTAATCTCCTGAGCTGGGCCTCAGAGATCTAGTCCAGTGCCTCAGAGGAAAGGAAGTCGAATGTAAAACCTTCCAATTTTCTATCATCCGCAGGTCATTTAGCAAACATTTTGCTTTCAGGTCCTGATACTGATCTGGTGTCATTACCTATGCCTTTACTGTTGGTCGCATGTCCAGTTTACTCATCAGCAAGTATTCCAGAGCACAGAAGTCTAAAACTGCCTTCCCATGCTCCAGTCATCAGCAACAAGCTTTTAAACCAACTACCGTAATTACTATATTAGCTTCTCCCTCAAGACAAACAGGGCTGATGGGGTCTGCCCTATGGGCAAGTTCTTCAGCTCCAGGGATGTGGTATATGAGACAAAAAGCTCAGGCTGCAGAAGACTTCCTCAGACTGAGAGTGAATGCTCTGTTAGGGGGTGGTCAGGATGGAGAAGCTGGACAGCTGTCTGAGTTCTGTCTGGGTAGATATTCAGCATTGCTGTATCACTGTGTTTAAAATAACTTCCCAGACTATACAAGCTGCCCCTACCTCCATTCTCCCAGGAGTACAATGTAACAAGCCATTCTGAATAATCTGCATTACTCCCTTTCTTCCCTAGCACTGATGTAGACAATATAAAATCCAAGAGTGGAAGATGGAAGATCTCTAGAACTAGTCAGATATAGGTGAGGGCAAAGCAGATGAAATGAGGTGGGCTATATACACTTACTTTTGCTTTCCTGCAAATCCCCACTGAAATGACACTTAGGGGGTTCTTTTTTAAAAGCATAACTCCCAAGGACACACAGAAAGGCAGCAGAGACATTAGTAACAATTTTGGAAGCTCGAAAGCTGGTGGAGGAGTACAAACATTCAAGTTAAAACACTAGAGAAGACTAATCCCTAAATCAGGAGTGAAGACAGCATAGAAACAACCTGATTCACACCTCAGAATCCCCAGAGGTGTCTCGTGAAGGGTAGTGTTAAAACCAGCAAATAAACAAAACTGCCTGAAAGTCTATATAAGAAGCAGTTAGATACCCCAGGTCCCCACTCCTCTCCCTGCCCCGACCTCTCGACACACACAGAAGACAGGAATCTTGTTCTTTGGAGAGGGTAAACTAGAGGGTCTCCAGTCTGAGGGATCCCTGCACACCCAGAAGGAGTGCTGAGTGGCAAAAGGAAAACAGGAGATTTTAAGAATGGATGTTGAGACTAAATATTTGAAATACTAAATACTGAGACACCAAGCCATACTCTGCTCAGCCCGCAGAAGGATGGTGATTGGGGAGCTTCTCTGTAAACTAAGCAGCCAAAGGGGTAAGACTTAAAAATACTAAAATGTCAATGAGGGCCATATGCCAGCCTGAACAGTGCCTGGTACAATATTAAGTGCTCATTAAATTCACTAATTGAATAAATGAAGAGTCATTAAATTCATTAGATGAAGATACTGACATTGATTGAGGCTCCCCAAACAAAAGGCCTAGCCACATCACATATTTTTAGTCCAGCCAATAAATTCACCCATAAACTCAGATCTTTTGACCTGCTTCTTAGACCTCCACTCTTAAATGAGTGCCCAAAGATCATGAGATACCTGAGGAAAATCTTTAAAAGGAAAGACAGAGATCAAAATGAACCAATAACAGCAATCTGAAGAAAGCATACAACATAAGGGGAAAAGAAAACTCAACAACAAAAACCATCATTCATACCCTTACAGAGGGTATGAAGATAAACTTTGATCCATAAACAAGATTTAGAAAGTCCAAGAATAACAAAATAAGAAAACCAGTGCAAGAGGTCCAACATCTGAATAACAGTTGCACAGAGAGAATATAGAAAACAAAGGAAGGAAATCAACAGAGAAATGATTCAAGAAAATCTCTCAAAAATGAAGGAATGAGTTTCCAATTAAGAGAGCTCATCTAATACCCAGAAGAATGAACAATAATTGACCCCTACACAAAGGCCCACCATCATGATAACATCACAGAACAACAGGGACAAGATCCAAAAAACTTCCAAAGAGAAAAAAACAGATCAGGTACCAAGAATCAGGCATATAAATGGCTTTAGACCTCAACAACTAGAAGCTAGAAGGCAGAAGGCAAAATAGAATTTCGTCTTCAAAATTCTGAGAGAAAATCATCTCCAACCTAGAATTCTATATCCAGTTAAATGGCCAAATATGTTTTAAGGTAGAACAATGGCACTTTCAGATAATCGAGGTCACAAAAAAATTTACCTGCTATTAATAAATAACCCTTTTCTCAGGAAACTACTGAAGGACATACCCCAGCAAAAGGAGGGAGTAAACCAGGAAAGAAGATAGGGAATATAGAAAACAACGGATCCAACTCAAGAGAGCCAAAGGGAAGCCCCAACACGATGGTGAGGGGATATCCATGATGAGGGCAGAAACCAGTTCAGCCTGAAGCAGACTGAACATACGGAAAGGAGATTTCAAGGAAATCTGGAGAACCATCGGAGTAGGGAGAATAACCCTAAGTACATAGAAAAATAAGCAAAGTTTAAAAAAAAGAAACAATTATTAACTCCAGGGAAAACAAACAACTGCAAGAGAAAGCTATTGCTATAATATATCACATGGCTCAGCTGTGAACAGTGTTTACACAGCCACAGTAATATAAACAATGAATACCAATTTAATCAAAATTTTGATGTAACTATATTGGGAGGTTAAGCAATAGGAAAGTGGCATTATGGGGTAGAAGCAGGGGGAGTGAAAGAAAGATAAATCCCTCATCTTGTATAGAGTGGAAAGTCCCAAGAAATGCCTAAAGCTGAGAAACAGCAATATAAGTATGTTAGACATGTGGAAATAAATGCCAACAGTCAGCTAAAAGAATTACAAGTGATTACCGCTAGGGAGTAGAAATGAGAGAGAAAAGGGAGGGCTGTTTTCTTCCTAAGCCTTGCAAAACGTTGTACTTTGTGCACATGTAACTTTGAATTTATACTAAAAATTGCTACATTAAGGAAAAGGCTTATCAGTAACGGTAAATTTTATGTATATTTTACAAAGAGAGAGAGAGAGAAGCCAGCTAGGATAGAGAAAAATGCAGCATAGAAATGAAAATACTGATAGAACGGAAAAGAAGTCTACAAAAAGGGAAGACTAATAATCACCTCCAACATTTAAAGGGGATGCGAAGGGCAATGAGAAAGGAGGAGTATAACAAGTGACTTAAATTTAAAGGAGAAATTGCATTGCCATAAGGAAATCAGTGGTAGTTAAGAAATAAAGTTCTTCAAATTCGTATTAACATTCTTTCAAATTGCTGGTTTTCAAAAACACACACAAAACAACCAACCAACCCCCACCCCCTTACCTGCTTTTCCAAAAAGTGAGCAACTCTGGTCCTCTGCTCTTTTGGAATGGTCGGAAGGACCTTATCAGCCATGCTGAAGTCTCTCCGCATGACAGCTGTCTGGTATTCCAGCACTGAAACCAGCAGGGAGTAGCTAACGATGTTGAGTTCCTTATCCCCCAGATAAAGCCTGTTGTCTTTAGGAATATAGCCCAGGAGATACATCGTCCTGTAAGAGAAACGGAAACTAATTTAGAACTAAGCCCAAATCAGTACATACACACACTCTCTCTCTCTTGCAGTCACTCACTCTGCCTCTTGCTCAAAATCTTTCCATTTGATTGACGCAATTTTGGTTAGCAATTGCCAACTATTAAAACACTGAAAAATCAGGCCTATCATTGTTAAAAGCCAGCAATTGGTTTTGTTTATGTTTAAAAAGTATGCTTTTAAATTTAGGAGGCTAAAGACAAAAGCAAAACGATACTCAGCTACCTGTCCAAGTGGGCAATGGTGACTATTTCTCCTCCGACATAATAATTTAATCTGTTCACAGAACTTGTGTAAATGAAGCAGTCGCCTACCCACAGCCCTGTTTTCACAATTTCCTGAATCTCACCAAGAACCTGCAGGAAAAAAATAAAGTCTATTATTATCTTGTTCAGCAATAGGAATCCTGTCAATGACAAAAAACTGAATATAATTAGGGATGATACGTAGAATAAGAAATGCAGAGAAAGAATCCTATTTCAAGAAAGAAAATCTTTCCTTGGAATTTCTACTTTCTTCACTTAAGAACAGATTCCTGGATGAGTATCTGTACTGTAAAATCTCACTGTTGCATCAAAGCTGTAATCTAAGAACGTGCTGATCTAAACTCCTAACATACATGAGACTGGCATAATAAGTATTTCAAAAAGTCTTCCAAGACACCTCCACAATGGATGATTTATCATTACATTTGAGAGCACATTTTAAATAACTCTGGCTAAACTGTCTTAAGACCAAAACACCTTCTAATTTCCTTACTGAAAGATAATCAAAGTTAGTCTAAAGGTTTCCTAAAATCAAAGCACAAATTTCTTTTGAACAAATACTTTCAGACCCTGATCTCTGAGCCAAGATTTTAATTTTCACATTTTACCGTAACTCCTTAAATGCTTATTAGTTTCCCCAAACCTATTTTATAGTAGTAACAGTGAGTGAAGCTCTGCTCTAAGAATATAAATCATTTAAAAACAAAGCTAAAGTTGTGCTGATGCAATTACTTCAAAGCCATCTTCAACGCCATCTTCAGTAACTCCCTCATGTGTTTCCTGTGCAGCCAAAACTTTTTCCGACAGATATTTAAGGATAAAAAATGACTCTTCAGTGGCAATACAGACTAGCTCTCCAGAGTCAGACCAGAAAATCTGCAACATGACAAACAAAAACACAGATAAATGATTTTGGATTTCTGAGTGGGTATGACAAACTGCATACACTTTGTTTCCTACAAGATTTATCGTCCTACATTAAGATACTAAGTATACACTTAACAATTCTGTCATGTATATACACACATATTTGGGAGGGTGGACAGGGCACTACTGTTCTATTTATAGAAATGGAAGGACCTAAGGGAGGCAGCAAGGAGCGCTGGCAGTAAGTGCCAGGGGTGCTGAGATTCAGAGGAGCACTAGCCTATTCCCTATTGCCCTACAATAGTGTTTCTCACTCTTTCTTTTTTTCCCATATGACCCCCACCTCAAACCTTTTTTAGGCATTTTTTTCCCAATCACCTTCCCCTGAAGTTTTAATATCACAGATACTATATGTCTATACATATATTAATACATAAACATATACATACGGTACACAAACACATAATGTGTATAAACATATGTGCATCTATGCTTTATAGATAAAGAGTACAGTTTGTCATCAATTGGTTTCAGGAACCAATTTCTTCCCCCTAGGGGACGACGTCCCCCTGCTGAGAATGCATGCTCTAGAAGACAGAACCAGGACCCTGGGGAGGTGGATTTGTCTCCACAGATTATTTCCTGACAGTTAAAGCTGTCAAAGAAGCAGGCAGATCTAAAGGCTGAAAACTTTGTCACTGGAGAACGGCTACCTAAATTTTAAACAGCCATTATCAGGTAAAGTATGAAAAGGCTTTCTGAACTGAGTGGGAGACTTGCAGGCCCTTCCAGGTCAAGAACTCCCTGGCTACTTATCTTCAAAGCATTAAAGCCATTTAAAATATGAACAGCACTTGGCATTTGTATAACTTTTTAAACTTTTCAAAAAGCCCAACATCTACTGCCTCACTCAAATACCACGACTCTCCTTTTCTAAGCAATCCTGAGGTACATGGCACTGTGTCCAGCACAATGGAACAAGGACAGCAGGGTACAAGGATGTTTCTTGGCCTCAGGGACTCAGAGCTTGTCACAAAGATGTACACTCCAAAAACAGCAATGGAGGGAGCTCACGTGTTTGGGCTGAATTTCAATTCTGCGTATGAGTTCTGTATTGTCCCAGTCATAGAAAGCTAAGCCATTTACAGATCTGACTCCTAGTAAGAAGCCTCCATAGATACCTAAAAAGAACAAAAAAAATTTTAGATCTTTAGATGTTTTTGAGCCATTATAAAGCTTCTAAAATTGTATCATATATAAACAGCACTCACTTTCAGCTCCAAAATCTGGTTTAAATGATTTTTTTTCCTTAAAGTTCTTAAATATCTTTACAACACTGTTGCTCTCTCTTATTGCATATCTGGGGGGGAAAAAAAGGAAAGCAAATATAGCATATTATGTATATACTAAACTGCAATTCCACCAAATGTTACAAATATCTTCAAATACATTTGAGTAGTGAATTATGCAAAAATATAAAATAGTTGAAAATTCACTAATATATTTTTTCCTGAGAGATCAGTGAACTGCTTACAGTTGGACAAATAATGAATGGGTTTCACAAGGTCTATTACACAAATTACTAGGGCTTACAAACTATTTTAGAAACTGAAAAGATCCAAATGTTCCTCAATAGGTGAATAACTAAACCAACTGTGGTCTGTTCATAAAATGGAATACTACTCTGCAAAAAAGGGAACCAATTACCCATCCATGCAACGACATGGATAAATCTCAAAAACATTATGCTGAGCAAAACAAGCCAGACGTAAGAGTGCATACCACACAACTCCACTGACATGAAACCCTAAAGAAGACAAATCTAATCTACTGGGGAGTAGGGGCTGGGTGCTGACTGTTAAGGGACAAAAGGGGATTGTTTTTGAGATGATAGAAATGTTCTATATATCTTGATTGTGCTGGTGGTTACAGATTATATCCATTTGTCCAAATTCACTGAAATATACACGTAAAACAGTGCATTTTATTTCGTATAAATTATACCTCAATAAAAGTAACTTAAAAAATAAAAACTTTTATTATAAGTGGCTCATTAGTCAGCCATGTTTGGCAACAACTTAATAAATCATATATACTCAGGCCTCTGCCTTGAAAAGGGGCTGTGGTTGGATACTCGGGAGTATATGAGGAAGTGATCTGACAAGTGCTTTGCTCAAGACGGGAAAGATGCTGAACAGGGTCTGGGCTGGATAAAGCTGAAAAGAGGAAACTATCAAAACGGAGGGAGAGGTATGTTGAGAGAGGTAAGGCGACTCATGAACCATAATTTTGCTTAAGATGGTAACAAAGTACCTTTTAGTATATGGAACTGTGCATGAATGAGTTTATTTAGGAAATTTATGAAAAGATCTTACCTCTCAGTGACCTTTTTGTTAAAAAATAAAAAGCATGCATCTTACTATGCAACACTGAGGCTTAAGTTACCCACTGCTGGCAGAAGACGCAACACAAAATATGGGGAAAACAAAACTAAGAAAACTGTAAAGATGTAATTCAGTGTCTGAAAAAAACATAAGCCCCGAAGTTTATTACATGCACCAAACAGGAATCAAAATGGAACCGGTCAGTGACTATAATAATTGAGATGTAAATTTTTCCTGTTTTTAATGAGACTATTTTATGAACATTTTGAATTCAGACAGAATTTGTTTTGTTAAGAATGGGACGTGAGTAAAGAAATACTTTTATTTGAATTATGCAGCTAAATGTGGTTTTTCCCCTTTTTCCACTTTATTTAGAGATGTATAAAATTTGAGGATGCTTAAAGTTTACGCAAGGAATGAACAGACTTAATTAGGTATAAGTTCCTAAAAGGCATTCTGTAAGCCCATTACTGTTTTGAGGAAACAGGTTCCTCTGTGTTGTTCTGTTTCATTTTCAAATTAGGATCCCAAGTCCTTGATTTAGATTCTCAAGGAGGGTGATGATATATTTAAATAAAATTAAATGGATCCTAAGATTGTAAAAAAAAAAAAAAAAAAAAAAGAGGTAACATCACAGAAAATGAGTTTTTTTTAAAACATCTTTATTGGAGTATAATTGCTTTACAATGTTGTGTTAGTTTCTGCTTTATAACAAAGTGAATCAGCTATATGCATACGTATATCGCCCTATCCCCTCCCTCTTGCATCTCCCTCCCACCCTCCTTATCCCACCCCTTTAGGTGGTTGCAAAGCACCGAGATGATCTCCTTGTGCTATGCAGCTGCTTCCCACTAGTTAACTATTTTACATTTGGTAGTGTATGTCCATGCCACTGTCTCACTTCATCCCAGCTTACCCTTCCCCCTCCCCGTGTCCTCAAGTCCACTCTCAACATCTGCATCTTTATTCCTGTCCTGCCCCTAGGTTCGTCAGAACTTTTTTTTTTAAGATTCCATATATATGTGTTAGCATACGGTATCTGTTTTTCTCTTTCTGACTCACTTCACTCTGTATGACAGATTCTAGGTCCATCCACTACAAATAACTCAATTTCGTTTCTTTTTATGGCTGAGTAATATTCCATTGTATATATGTGCCACATCTTCTTTATCCATTCATCTGTTAATGGACACTTAGGTTGCTTCCATGTCCTGGCTATTGTAAACAGACCTGCAATGGCAGGGCAGGAATAAAGATGCAGACGTAGAGAACTGACTTGAGGACACGGCGGGGAGGGGAAGCTGGGATGAAGTGAGTGAGTAGCACTGACATATATACACTACCAAATGTAAAATGGATGGCTAGTGGGAAGCAGCTGCATAGCACAGGGAGATCAGCTCGATGCTTTGTGACCACCTAGAGGGGTGGGACAGGGAGGGTGGGAGGGAGGCTCAAGAGGGAGGGGATATGGAGATATATGTATACATATAGCTGATTCACTTTGTTGTACAGTAGAAACCAACACAACATTGTAAATCAGTTATATTCCAATAAAGATATTAAAAAAAAAAGATTCATTAAGGTTTTCATCAAGATTACATCAGAATCTAGCATCTCTCCCCAGTAGCTCAGAAAAGGGCAGCAGCAGCTCAGGATGCCAGGTCCTGGGGAGGGCCTGCCACGGTCTTGATTTGAGGGCCTACTTTGCCTTCAGCCCATAAGTACCAGGCCCTGCCATGGGCTCCACCAAGGAAATAGGTGCGGGTCCCCGGTTTAATGTGATTATTGTATCAGATTAAGTGAGCCAGCTCAATACTGAACACAGAAAAGGCAGAGGCAGCTCAGGCTGCATAGCTGCCCCTGACCAATCTTCCAATACAGCTCTGGTGAGAACTGTTCTTTAACATGGTGCAGCAGAGCCTACACTGAGCCTTGCAAACCTCTTTAATACAGCTATACAAACACCCATTGGCAATCAGGGCAAGCTGGATATGACACAGCCAAAACTTACTCTGAAGAATCGTGGGCCCATGCAAACTCCTGGGCAGATCCAAAGCTCTTGTTTCTCAGTGCCATTGCTGTGTAGATGATATATTCGCCATCACCACACACCACAACAAACCTAGAAATTATTGAACCCAGGGAGGGAAGTACAGAGGACCAATGACATGTAAAAGTTAAGAAACAATGATTCATCTTTATGGTAAAATATTTCTAATAACAAACGTTATTTCAGTTGACTGTTACAAATGAACCTATTATCTTTTAAAGTTATATATTTCTCTGAATATGGAGCTAGACATAAATATTCCACCCAATAAATCAAAAGCAGACTATGAAGAGGGGGTTACAGCTGAAAATGTTACTGCAGTGGCCTCTCTTATAAACAAAGGGTCAGGAAGATGAGAGGGTGGAGCCACACAGGGAAAGATTCCCCTAATTCGACGAGCATCTGTTGGGCACCAAGATGCCTGGCAGTTTGCTCATTACATTTACACCATAGGAAGGCACTATGTTGTTGCAAGGCTATCTTCATTTTAAAGCTGATCATTCAAATGAATAAAGATATCTTACCCCAGTTTTTAATGACTGTTAAATTTATCAAAATAAACAGGATATTTTAACATTTAAATGTAAGAAAAAAAGAATGTTGCATAGTCAAAATTTTCTCAATAGACATATTGGCTGTTATTAGATGGCCAAAGGTGAAATGTAAAACTTAAGCAAGAAACGTTTTATGATATTAAGGGGAAAAAATGCAATGCATTCTTAATCTTCATAAAATTTTATTACAAGTAATTATGGATACCATTTACTGAACTAGGCAGCGTACTTGGTTTATATGCTCTGTCTTTTTTTAATACTCAGGACAGCATTATAAAATGCCCAGATCTATTGTAAAATAATTTTTAAAACTCACAGGTTTAAACTTATTGTACTAGAAACTCTCCTCTCACAAGATGTTCAGTGCTTTACAAATCTTAAGGGAGAAACAGAGCTGATGATTCAAATTACAGAGAAGAAGCAGAATTATTAGCAGTCCCAAAATTTTTTCAAAAGACAAAGACCTCACAACTCTTCTTCTTAAGAGCAATGAGTCAGCAAATGTTTAGAGAGCACCCACTAAGTCTCAGGATAAGACATGATTCTAGGCCTTGAAGGAGCGTAAGGACATATACTAACACATTTGAAATAAAGAGTCAACACAAAACTATTCAACTGTTCAAAACTGTGTGGTGGGATAAGGCCAGGAAGGCAACTATGCTTCACCTTGCATGCCAACCCCATCAGCTGGCATGGCTGCCTGCTGCTGTGTTGAGGATTGTGAGGCCATGGCAAAAGTTCAATGAGGAATGCCCACCAAAGGGCAGGGGTGGGATATGCCGTAGATATGCAAACATACACAGAAGCCCAGAGAGAGATTTTGGTGGTGGCTTACCGCCCATTAGGATTGTGCTGGATAGTCTGAGGGTATATTTCACAACTGCCCATATCCTTCACTGCCAGTGGCAATCTTTCTCCATCTTTAATTTCAGCATCTCCCATTGCTTTTAGGTTGGCCTGCTGGACTTCTGAATGTTTGGCCCAAATTATCTTTCCATTGGCATCCATGGACATGGCAGGTTCCTCCCGACCAAGCTGGAGGAATGACAAATGACTCTTAGCAATGAAAAGGAAAACAAAATAAAACCACGACAAAATAAACATTTTCTATTTTCATTTAATGGAGGGCTCCTTTCTTCCACTTTAAATCTCTGGTGCTTAATCTCTTGAGCTTAATGACAGAAGTGCCAGTTTAACAAAACTGGTGACTTGGAAGATAACTGCTTCCCCTATGTCCATCTATTCAGAGACAGTGTAATGAGAGATTACCTTCACAATGATGCTCCCTTCATCATAGCCCAAAGCAACGTTGTTGGACCCTCGCAGGCTGGCCACACACCATACCCTCTCCATGCCATAATTCAATGTGCTCTCAAGGCGATAGGTGCTTGAATGCCAAATACGCACGGTTCCTGAAAAGAACCATGTGAATATGCCCTTTTGATTTGAACATCCAAGAATGAACTGTCAGGTGAACCAGCCACATGGAAGTCTTTATATTCAAACAGAACACACTTCCTGGCAGCTTAATTTCTTGATCTATAGTCTGTGATTTTATAAAGCAACATTAATAAATAATAGAAAATTTATAAGAAACTAAAACTAAGAAATGTGATCTTAAGTGTGAAATAATGACAGGATTCCTGGGTACAGTGCCCACTATGTGCCAGATGCTTTCTATACGTGATTTCTTCACATCCTTTCACTGTAATCCTATGAGGCAGATATATCTATTCCCATTTCATAATGTACCCAAACCACACATCTATGAAGTGGCTGAGGCTGAATCTGACCCCGGGGTTTTAGACTCCAAAGCACAGGCTTTTTCAGCTTTTCTCTAGCACTTCTGGGTGTCCTCTTATTTAAGTAACAGAGTCAAAACACATTAGAATGATGCTGATAATAATGCCCCTTTACTCTCTTATAGCTTAAGTAGTCTACTCTAATAAAAATATCAAAATCCTTTGAAACTTCCAATGAAAATGCAGGGCACTAGCCAGCTTAAATATCCACTTAGTAATGATATTAAACACAGGAATAAATATTCATTTTCATTTCTAACTTACCATCTTCTGAACCTGTGATGATAATTGGCAGCTCAGGATGAAAACTGGCACAAGACACATTTTGGGCGTGTCCCTCCAGTGTCTGTACACATGTTTTATTCTGTAATCAGTACACAGAAAACACTTTTATTATTAGTGGCAAACAATAACTCATCCTTAATTTTCCCAGTGCACAGATACATAATAAATAAGAGTGGTTATGACATCTAAACAGTATTCAATAGAGATTTTTGAAATAGAACCATCTTACCGTGTACACATTTTCTCTAATTATTTGATAGTACAGGCAAATGTAAATGTAACTATCACATTTAAAGAAGAAAACACAACACACCCCCGTAAGATGCGGTCTTCATCTAAGTATCATTCCCTCAAATTCCTAAGATAATGTTTTTAATATTTTTATCCTGTATTTAAACACAAATTTGAGTATCTCAGTACAACTGGTTTCTAGGCCTCATTTTATTAACTGTTTATTGAAATTTTGATGTGAGAAACAAAAAAATAAAAATTTAACATACTCTGGAGATAAAAAGTGTAGTAACATACCTAGGTTTACAAGAGTCTTTGTGGCAAAATGATTGTACCGTGGTGATGTCTTGACATTTATTCATTTGTCTGCTGGTTTTCAAATATAAATGAAAGTCTGAGACCACAGTTTAGGTGCAAATTCTGATGCCTTAAGTTATTATGCTATAAACAGAGTTCAACAACCCAAGTTTTAACTGTCCTGGAAGAAACAGTAAGAAGCATATCTAACCTATGGCAAGGAAGTTATGAAAACACTGTACCTGATAGTCCCATATTTTCACAAGACGGTCATCTGCACCTGAAATGAGGTATGGTTTGTCGCCCCCACTGTAGTAATCGATGCAGTTCACGCCTTTTTCATGTCCCTCCAGAGTGAAGTTTGGTGACGAGGAGCCCAGCTGCCACACCTTCAGAGAGCAACAGCATCTGCCAGTCAACATGGGGCCTTGCTTCTCAGAAGGCCGCTCCACCACACCCCTGACAGGTCATATAAGTGCCAAAGCCGGGAGAGGCGCTCAAGGATGCTCATCTTTTCACCCACTTGTTTTTGTTTTTTCTCACTTTCCTTGAATTTCCAGGGGGCAGAATCACTATAGCATTCTCTGAAAAATGCCGATTTCCAGGCTTTATCCCTAGAGATTATGATTCAGTGGCTCTACAATGAAGCCCAGGAATCTAGATTTTTTTAACAGACACCCCAGGTGTCTTGACTTTGAGAAACACTGCTTTAAGGGCAGGAAATGACTTCACGAGAGATTTAATATAAAGCTAATGAAAGTGGACTTAGTAGGACGTATTAAAAGGAGAAAACTACTGCTTACTCAAAAAATTAAAAGTATGGAAAAGTAGTCAAATATTACTACAGCACTGGTATTGAGCTTTACCTTTACAAATATTTATTTTGTATGTCTACTACGTGGGAGGCCCTGTGTGGAGTATAAAGATGTGTAAACAAACTTTACTAGAGCCAAAGATAAGACAATTTTTGTCTTCAAGATATACCTAATTTAGTGAAGAAAGTTTAAAACTAATTTCAAAGTTTCAACCTATGTCAAAAGCAAGGACAATCCAGTGAAAGGAAAAAAAATAAAGTAAGCCGAAGTCCTAAGATATTCAACATATAGCATTTAATAATAAATTGTCAGACAAACAGCATATAACATTTTATAAAAGTTAAAGGAAAACTAATAAAAATGTTATATAGATGTAAGCCTATACATGCAAGCAAAAGTTTATGTAATGTATATTTTAAATCTACGCATATAGAAATATTTTAAATATTACAGTGGGAAAAGGTATGTATTTACACTCACTGCAACATGTATTAAGCATCTAGTATAGGCAAGGCACTGTGCTGCTTGCTAACGTGTGTCTGTTTGGGGGAGGGGGTAACACACAGTTCCTGCCCCAAACATCAACATTTCAGGGATAAAAATTTCCGGAGACACGTTCATTATTATTCAACATGAAGGCCATAATAGAGGCAAAAAGCGATGGAAGGAACGGGATGAAAATGACTGGCTCTGTCTAGAGGTGAAATGAATGTCTGAAGAGAGCTTCTCAGAGTAAATAACTGTGCTAATAAGCCTTGAAAGATGAGTAATTCTCCAGAGGAAAAGAAATCAAAATGGCAGAATAAAGAATACTGCAGGCAGAAGGACCAGCTGAATTAGGTAAGGTTCTGTGAACATTCAGGGCTTCTCCAGAAAATGGTGAGTAGACCAGGGTTACTGCAGATATATTATAACATTAGCTAAGGCTAGTCTTGGAAACCCTTGTATTCCACACCAAGGCATTTGGACTTTATCTTTAGACTGGGAACTGACACGATGGAATCCATGTTTTAGAAAGATAACTGGAAGCAGTATGGAGAAATGAAGTAAGAAAAAGAATGCAGGCAGATGACATTTAAATGTAAAACAGATTAATAATCAGCAGAAGTCAACAACAAATATACTAAAGGAGAGGAAACAGTGACCTAGAGAAGATACAGGCATTTTCTTATTCTGGGTGTGAAGAGGTTTAAAAAGTCTTACACCATATTGCTTCCACATGGAAAAACACTCCTTCATTAAGAGCACTGAGCTGCCACACTGTTCTTCTCAACAGAGTATGCCCCTCTGGATCAAAATGAGAAGTCCTATTTTGCTTCAAAATGAGCTTTTGAGAGAAAATTCTCAGACAGGAATAACTTTCTGGGCAGCCAGTAGTAAAATACCTGACACAACTATATTTCACCAACAATCATAACTGACACCAACAGTGGACATCCTACCTTGATGGTCCTGTCCAAAGAAGCACTGGCAAACTGATTGTTATCTTTGGGGTTGATCACAATCTGCATAACATAATGGGTGTGTCCTTCAAACACTTGTGAGCAAGACCATTTTTTATCCCAGTCCCAGAGTTTAATAAGCATGTCATCTAGACCAAAAGAAAGTCTCCAGTTAGTTGCAATTTCTATTTCTTTCATTCAGAACTAAGGTGCAGAGTCTCTGTGCCCTTTAAGGCAGCAAATCTAACACAAATCATATATTCCATGACTTAAAGAAACAGAATCGGAATTGAACAGATTTTTCAAAATGCTTATTTATTCTAAGAATAAATTTAACTCTCTAAAGAGTGGAGATAAAAGAGAGAGATTACTAATAGCAAATATACAAATTTCATGGAAAAATATTTAAGACAGACTCAATGGGCTTTACAGAATGATGAAAGAGGAACAAGTTTGATTAGAGTCTAAGTATGAATGAATAATGATGGCAATGACTATTTCAGAAATAAGCATTTCTCTTTTAATACAAGATTGGTTAAAAAAAAGTTTTGAGTTACTTCTCAATCTCTAAATTAAAAATGTTTCAAAGAGCTATTACCAGTTCAGTGCAACTGGTTTTAAATGCCTTCCAAAAGCTCCACTATTTTATACATAATACCAAGGAGCAAACTAGTCTGAGTATAAAGATAAAATTGACTAGGGTATATGGCAATCTGCCAAAAACTCACTCAATCAGCATGTAAATTAGCTTTCTGTTCAGTAGACGTTTCAGCATCTAGACCTTCAGGTCTTCCCTGACGGGAACTGGAGCAACTGCTATACAAATCCTAAGTAGAGCTGATATTCATTAAAATACAAAAGTAAGCAGCACTGATAGAACGTTAATGGATTTAAATCGTTTAAAGGCTGCTTGGAATTAGAACTCTGCTTGTAACAGCAGTAAAAGAATTGCATGTCTCACTGAATGAAAATGAATTACTCAAAGAGACGCACATGACCAAAAGGGGTCATCTCTTACCGCTGCTAGTTAGAATGAAAGGCTGGGTTGGATGAACAGCAATACAGCGAATGTAGTCTGAATGAGCTTCAAACATATGAACTCTCTCCAGAGTGTTGTAGTTGAACACTCTAATCTGCATGTCATCCTAGAAATGGAAAGTTTAACACCATCATTACTGTTATGAAGTAAATTGCACAAAAAAGTATATTATAGGCTCAGGGTATAAAGCCCAGGTTCCAAAACAAGGCACTAATTAACAAAACAAAGCAAGAGTCAAAGCTCTGCGACTCGCTGCCAAAGCAGCCACTGACAGGTTCAGAGATGGGTTAGAAGCGCAAGGAATTACTTACCGCCCCCGTCACAGCCCAATTCTTCCTTGCAACAAACTTGGCAGCTCGAACAGGAAGATCACATACTTCAAATGTTTTCACCAGTGTCTTAAAAAATTCACAAGAATATACACTTTGAGTCATGAGATAACTGAAAAATCTATCCTGTTATATTTAAAACATCCGATTTTTTAGATCACTACTAATCACAAAATGTTCTCAGGCTAAAATATAAAAGTGCAACAGTCAAATGAAAAAAATAGACCAAAGATCTTTTCTTTAACAGATTCAAAGTGCAAATACTTATAAATGATAAAAGAAAGCAAATGTCAACAAGATGAAGTTCCCCATCCTCTGTGCTCCAGCCCTTTCCTACTTCTCTAGCTTCATCCTTGGCTACTCCCAGTGCCTTACCTTTGCTCATGTTCCCTCCGCCTGAAAACCCACCCAGAGGACCTTATACTCCACTTTCACAACATAGCACCTTCATAATTACGTGTTTAATGTCAATCTTTCCTGCTAAGCCCCCTGAGGGCAGGAATCTTGTTCACCACTGTATACCTAGAGCCTAGAACAGCGGCTGAAAAACAATGAATGTGTAATAAGTATTTGTTGAGTGAATTAGCCCCTAGTTTTCTTCTTTTAAAAATTAAACCCATAAACTCATAAAATAAACTTATAAACAAGATATAATTCTTTTGTACACTTCAGCAATATGCTTCCATACAGATGCTGTTTCCTTTTAGTGAAGTACGAGCACACGGTGATTTAGATGTCCCTTAAAGTTGCTCAGAATAGAATTATATACACAGGATAAAGGTCGAAAACTAGGAGACCCTGCTAGAAAGAGCAGGGATGAATGCATCTCTTTGTCCTCCCACTTTGATGCCTTGTTCTTTAAAATTCTACAAATCAAACTATCACTTTTCAATCTCTCTCTCTGTACGAGAGAATAATGAAAAGAGCATATTCTGATTGATTAACCATGTGCACCAAATTTAAAAATAGGGACTGGTTCATAAGAACTGTTGAGCCCACTCTGGCTTCCTGAGCAAGACTTCAAAGATTCTTCAGTCAAAGGCTGAATAAGTGGGGACATAAGCTCCAACCTGCACAACCACTACCAGCTGACAGTGATACAGACACTGCAAACAGGTAGAACATGCAACCTATAAGATGACAGACAAATCCACGAAAGCTCGTGAGGAGCCAACAAACTCAGGGATCTGCTGAGCAATAAAAAATAAAGCAGCTACAGAACTAACAGTCATGTTTCAGGTCCACGTTAAGTGCTGTGGCTGATACAAATGACCTAAGGGATGGTCTTCCCATTCCATAAGCTAAACAAGCTAAACAGGAGGAAACGCTACACACTCAACATGTAAACCACCAGCGAAATGTAAGAAAATAAAGAAACACTTGTATGGTGCCTTATAGGTCTCGTACACAATTTTATCAATTTGATTTAATCCTTCTGACAATCCTGCGAAGTAAAGAAGGCAACATATCATCTTCATTTAGGTAAGTAAACCGAGCCTCAACATGGTTCAAAGGCTTGCCCACATCATTTAATTAGCAGGGAAACTATGCAGCAGTTCCCCACTAGCTATCTATTTTACATTTGGTAGCATATATATGTCCATGCTACTCGCTCACTTCGTCCAGCTTACCCTTCCCCCTCCCCGTGTCCTTAATCCATTCTCCATATCTGTGTCTTTATTCCTGCCCTGTCACTAGGTTCATCAGTACCAATTTTTTAGCTTCCATATATATGCGTTAGCATACGGTATTTGTTTTTCTCTTTCTGACTTACTTCACTCTATAGACAGACTCTAGGTCCATCCACCTCACTACAAATAACTCAGTTTCATTCCTTTTCATGACTGAGAAATATTCCATTGTATATATAACATACTGATTTTTTAACTGCTGCACCCATCACCTCGAAGAGTATAATATCTCCTTATTTGAAATTCAAGTACATTTGAATTTACTTCCAAAAACCATTTTGGCTCTTTCAAGAATTTTGCTCTCAATACACGAGTGGCAAGTAACTTCTGTTGGTGATAAAAAGAGGAGGAAAAGCAGGGAGAACCAAAAACAGGTCAACCATTCAACAAAAACTTACTGAGTATCTACTATGAGCCTGTCTGCCAGGTACCCACTTGGAATAACAATGGGAATTAACACTAGGATAATCCCTGTCCTCAGAGAACCTCCATTTTTGAAGGAAAGAAGGAAATTAAACAAAAAATTACCAATGAGATTAATTATGAAAGGGGAAGTAGATGGCCCTGCAGAAGGGCACAGAAGGGTACAAAAAGAAAAACGAAGCAAAGTAGATGACCCAGATAAAGCAGAGTTATGTTACAGTAAAGCCTGGAGAACGATAAGGGAAGTACACCCGGGCTTTAGAGCACAACTATAGTGAAATGACAGAGCTGAGAAATGGTTAAATGAAGCTGACAGAGGGGACTCCAGGGAGCATTGGGAAGCACGGTGTGGGTGGAGCAGGTACCAGTATATCTGCTAAGCATAAAATCTGAAAGGTTTTAAACACATGGAGAGAGTAGATCCTCCCCCCCACCCCACCCCCACAAAAGCAGTTAACAAGCATACTCTCCGCATCAAGGCAAAAGGAATTCACAAGATAAAGATCTGAAGTCACAGGACAGAAATTCTGAATTAGTGATATACTGTTAAAAGGAAAGTTTATTATTCACTAGTTCAACAAATAATTAATGAGCACTTACTGTGTGTCAGGTAATGTCATAGGCACTGGGATACAGCAGAGAACAAAGTGTTAATGTGAATAAAATGTCACTGGTGGGACTTGGCTGAGTGTGTAGTCCTTACTGTTTCATTAGAGTGATATAAGCTGTAAGGGTGTTTTTAGGTTTACTCCTGAACTTGGTTCCCCAAGGCCTATTTTTGCCATCTTAAGTCCCTCAAATGTGAATTTTATCTGGATTTTAAGAACTTAATCTTGGATGTTGGGGATAATTACTGTGTAAATAGACTCAAAACTGTATGGTATGTTCTGTACTTTAAAAGAAAAAGATTAAGGATGGCCAACAAAGACCGGAAAAGGTAAGACAAACTAAGCTGACCTATTATTTACTCAGATGAAAGCATTTAAGGCAGATAATCTGTAAAAGGCACATTCTCATATGTAATGAAAAGCTGACTACAAATCTCTCTCTGATATAATCTATAACTTGTACAGCTGACTGAAAGTTACCTGCATTATGCATTACAGTAAGCACTTGGGGAAAATTTAATAAAAGTAAAAATCTCATTCTTAAGATTGTTAGAATACTCACTGAATGGAAAATTAAGCACCATTAAATACTTTCATCTAGAGCAAGTGATCTTATATTGGTGTCAGTTTCCTTAATTTCAAAGTAGAGCTAATACTACCTATCTCAGAACTTAACACTTAAATATTGGATATAATGAGCCCAGAACAGTTTCTCCCACAAGCTCTACCCTCATAAATGTTAGTTTATCTTTATTAAAAATACTCTGTACCAATTTATTTAAGAAAGCAGTACGCATATACTACTGAACTCTGTTATATTTCTTCTCTTTCATTATAAACAGATTAAGATAGTATTTCTAATAAAGTCTTTAAAAATTCCTACCTGTGTTTCATGATTCCAAACGCACACACTACCATTGTAAAGACTCGCCAACATCCATGGCTCCGTAGGATGCAAATCCACACTCTTAACTCGATCAGATCGAGCAGTTAGCTTTCTCTTGATATCGAGTCGCAGAGGCTAAGGACAAACATAAAAAACAACCAAACATTAAATTGCTATGCCAAATAAAACATGCTTGAGATCTTAACTAAAAACAGTGCATTAACATGCTACAAAACAATTCAGTTTTTACTTTGCTAAATTACAGACACAGTTTGAAGTCTAAAGCACCTACTTATTCACTCATATATATAAAAAATATGAGTATTTAAAAATTTTTAATTTGTAGCAGCACTTGTCAAACTTTTTGGTCTTAGGACACCTTTACAGTCTTAATTTTTGAGGACACTAAAAAGCTTCTTTTTAGGTAGATTATATTTATTAATATTTACCATGTTAAAAATTAAAACTGAGACGTTAAAATATTTGTGTATTATTTCATTTTCAAAAATGAACTAAACCCATTACATGTTAATGTAAGTAAGATATTGTTATGAAAACTAACTATAGTTTCAAAAGAAATTTAGTGAGAAGAGTAGCAATGTTTCACATTTTTGCAAAACTCTTTAAATTCTGACTTAATAGAAGACAGTTGTTTTCCCATATCTGCTTCGGCCGTCAATATGTTGTGATATATTGTTTTGGTTGATGTATATGAAAAAAAACACAAAAAACAAAACACAAAAACCTGGCTCACAGATATTGAGAACAGACTGGTACTTCCCAGAGGTGGAATGTGGAAGGGGGAGAAATGGGTGAAGAGGGTCAAAGGGTACAAACTTCCAGTTATAAAATAAGTAGGTCATGGAGATGTAATGTACAGCACAGTAATTAATAATGCAGTGTTGCATATTTGACAGTTGCTAAGAGAGTAGATCTTAAACGTTTTCATTGCAAGAAAAAACACATTTTTGTAACTATGTATGGTGACAGGTGTTTAGCCATGTTGTGGTGATTGTTTCACAATATACACAAATATCAAATCATTATATTGGACACCTAAAACTAATATAATGTCATATGTCAATTATACCTCAATTATTTTTTTAAAAAATTGAGTTCTTCAGAGAAAAGTATTAGATTTATTTTGGCAATAATATTAGTAAATGCTAGGCAATGTAATGTGGGATCAATAGGGGTTATATCCATGTCCATGAAGGGCTTTGGAGCCAAATGGGAATGTTCATAATATTTTAATGTATTTAAGTTACAAGAACCAAATGGAAATTACAATTTTAAACCGAAGCTAAAATACTCTCTTGAGTCATAAAATACTAATAGTTTAAAACAGCCTTTTTCAACATGGATTCCTCATCTAAACCACAGAAAGAAAATGATCTGAATAACTACTTTCTCAATTCTCCCAAGGATACCTTTCTAGGAGAAAAGTTAATTCATTATATACAATGATGGCTTAGGGCAGTAGTCTTAATTCTCTCTTGGAAGCAGATCTGAGGAAGACTGATTTAAAATGTTTCTCCTTCAACAGGTTTTACACACAACCTAAAAGTTTATTTGGCAAGTTGAGTTATCATCAAATTTTTATTTTTGCGATCTTCCGTGATGATCATGAATGGGACAGAAACTTAACGTTACTTTTCTACACAAATGAAGACTGCTAGATAATTTCCGCAGAGATAATTTCCTGAGAAAAAGCAAACACCTCACAAGGCTTTTATTCATCGTTTTGGATCTCTATCAAATCTGGGTCACTGACTGCTTCGAACCTTGTTCTGACTTCTATACAGGCCTCCCTCACTTTTGGCAACAACTTATACCTCTTACTTTCCTTTAAAAGATCCGAGTTCTCTGGCTCTTCTCTACAATAGCCACAAAAACGTTTCCACTGTCTTACCTTCTTCTCCATCTCAAACTTGCTACTTTCAAACCATCATCTTCACATACCTTGCTGAAGCAGGACCTCTTACTTCACCCATTTCTGAATTTTGTCCCATTAATTATCATCACAAATGTTAACTCTTTTTTTCTGGTCTCTTCAGAGTCAGCAAACATGATGTGTCTATTACATGCCAGGAACCACGGTGGAGGCTTTTTCCTCTAGTAAATGAGGAAACTGTACACTTATAAACTCTGTATATTTTACCATTAAAAATGTTTTAAATGCTTGATTACTGAGTAAAAGTGATGCTTCAGGAAGGTGGTCCAGGGGACTGAGCAACCCCAGTATAACTCTACGTACCCCCAATGCACAATCTCAGTTTAAAAAGCACAGCCAAGAGCTCCTGCTGTATTTCTCCCAAGATTTTAGTGCCTACTTTGAATGAGACATTGTACTAGGCACTGTGGAATACCAAAATGAGTAAGGTACTCATACTGCAGCCTTAACTCTAAATGTCTCCTTATATCTCCCAAAAGCTGGATGCATTTAGGACTCAGCTTAAATGCTACTGCCACTACTATGATCTTTCAGATTACCCTACCAGAAGTATCCTTTCCTACGGGATCCTACAGGTTTTAATTTTAACATTTAACATTTGTGCACATGTCTGTTTTTGCTTTCTAGAGTAGATGCTCCTTAAGGGCAGGGTCACTGCTTATTCATGTGTTTATCTCCACAGCATCTTATATATTCGGGTATAGGGGTTTAAGTACAGACAGTATAATCGAGGTCTAAAGAATGATGACGGACTCAAACTTCAGTTCCACTACTCATTTCAAACGTACAACAGTGGGTAAGTTTACTTAACTTTTCTCAGGTTTGAGAAATGTAAAACCATTGACTATTATCTACCGTTAGTATAATGGGAATTAAATTCAGTGTTAAACAGTTAGTACAGTGCCTGGCCTATTGTAACCACTCCATAAGCATTTATAACTCACTCTCTCGGCTGTTGTGAGAATTAGGAGGCAAATGTTTAGCAAAATCCATGGCACATAGTAAACACTCTACGGTAAATGAGTGAAAAAATAAATTCACATTTTGTAGTTATATAAAAGATTTTAAATGTGTTAAAAAATGACATATGTAATTATAAAAATACTATTAAACATTGCAAAAGAAAATTAAATTAGGCAGATGCAAGGGCTGTTTCCAAAAATGTCCAGTGCACAGCACACTCCAGAGTGGGTCGTTGGTAATACGAGGTGGCATAATTAAGTGACTTGAGTATTGTTCAGAGGCTCTTAACCTGGGGACCCAAGAAAGTTCATGGATGAGGACTGGGGGTGGGCGGTATCTGTGAGTGAACCCACTAAAATTTTATGCAATGCTGTGTTTCTCTATGCATTTTTCTGGAAGTATCCATAATGTTCACGTTTCCCCGGGGAATCAACTTCTGTTGTAGTTAAAACTCTGCAGCAATGAGCCTTAAACGAACTTGATTTTAAGTTTTTATTTATTTTTTTCCTTTAACTGCAAGGTGAGGAACTTGGACTTATTAATCCCTACGGTTTTCAAGCTCCAAAATCCTTGAACCTGTGCTTCCTAACAAGTGAAAAAAAGCAGGAAAATGTTTAAATACAAAATATTGAATTTCTTACATCTTTTTGGCAAGAAATTCTCACACTGTCGTACTGTTTTTCTTATTATAACTCTTTTTGTGCAAAAGTATTTTAGAGCATATTTGGGGGTGATAATAAAAAATGCTGTCATGACTGTCATCCTTATCAGCCGCTATATCTGCAAATGCAGAAAAGCACGCCAACCAGTTTTATAAACAACTCCCCAACTCTTCGTTTCTCCCTAGAAACTTAAGCTGGGGTCCCAAAGCATCAGAAATTCCACTCTTGACTCTCTATGCGTTTTATTTACTTTTTTGGGGGGAGGGGGGCTTGCCTGTTTAAGTTCGTAGTTTGCGGTCAGCACATACTATACCAGAACAAGCCCAGCATGAGTGCAAAATCAGCTGCCGCCGTTTTAAAGGCACAATGAGGCAGTTTCATCAAAACCTTCTACGGAGTTCAACGTTTTCGGTCTCTTCTATTTCCCTACACCAACGATCCCGCTGCAGATCGCAGGACCTCTGGCAAACGCCGTAAGCACCGGAGGAGTCAGGGACCCCTCAATTCCAGGGACTGCCTCCTCAAACCACCCACCGCCTCCTCCCTCCCAGAGTTCAAACTGGACCAGGACCCGCAAGGCCTGAGGCGGCGGCCGCAGCGGGAGCCCAGGCCGCTGCTGACTACGGTCCTCAGGCCAGGAGCCCCAGAAATTGGCCTTGGCCACAGGGGCCCCACTCCCTCCTGCAGGGCCTGGACCTACCATGGCTCCGTTGGTCCGAGCCCGGGCGCCTTTACTCGGTGCCGACGAAGCAGTCCGGGAGAGACCCACCGACCCGCTCACCGGCCGACTGCTTGACGTGGAACTTCCGGGAGGAGTTCTCGCGATAGAACTCGAGTCCAGGGCCCGAGCGCCTGCGCAAACGCGGCGCGGGGGGCGCTGACGTTTCCCAAGCCCCGCCCCAATTTCCAAGGCAACAAGGCCTCCTAAACGGCCTCGAGCCCACCTGGCGCTACTGGGGAAGGGGGGCGAGGGGGTGTGTGGCTTCCACTACCCGCTGCAGTGTCCTGGGGCTGCTGAGCGGTTACGAGAATCAGAAAACCGCGAGTTAAATGAGATGAGAAAAAGCGAAATGCTTCATCCGAATGCTAACGTCCGGAGAAACTCCCCTATAGTGGAGTTGTGTCGCAGGGGCTGAGAAGCGCTGTGAGGCTTCCTCTGATTCTGGCTCTGAGGAGAGGGCGGGGAAGAGAAGGGAAGGCGAAGCTAGGCTCTAAGCCCACTGTACCCTGGTGGGCCTGAGAACGAGGCCCAGAGAGTCCTCTGCGGGGCCTGCTCGGGGCCCTGATTGAGGCTGGAAAGATACAGGCCGGTTTCTGGGCTGAGCTTCAGGCATCGGTGGTCGGAGGGCTGCCAAGAGCCTTCAGCTCTGGAGCTCCCCAGGAGATGGGAGTATCCGACCCTGCAGGATCTCCTATTGAGCGTCGACCGCGTTGTTCATTCATTTATAACTATTTATTGATCTTCGGCTGTGTGCCAGAATACTTTCCTCTCAAATCTTCACATCGAATCTGAATTATCTCCATTTCACTGATGAAGAAACTAAGGCTCAAAGAAGTTAAGGGTCCCCGCCAAGGCCACACAGTAAATGGTAGAGTCAGGATTTGATACCAGACTGATAAGTCCTCCAAGTCCTGTGCTCTTTCTAATACACCAAAGTATATCTTCATTAAGGTAGTTGAACTCTAGAGTAAGGACCTGAGCCATAGCGGTTGCAAAGTAAAGTGCTAGAGCTTTTGCCTACCCGCACCCTCTTCCCGCCTTTTTTTTTCTTTTTTTTTTAAATTTTGTTTATTTTTGGCTGCGTTGGATCTTCGTTGCTGCACCCTGGCTTTCTCTAGTTGCGGCGAGCGGGGGCTACTCTTTGTTGCGGTGCACGGGCTTCTCACCGTGGCGGCTTCTCTTGTTGCGGAGCACAGGCTCTAGGCACGCGGGCTTCAGTAGTTGTGGCATGCGGGCTTCAGTAGTTGTGGCTTACGGGCTCTAGAGCGCAGGCTCAGTAGTTGTGGTTTACAGGCTTAGTTGCTCTGCGGCATGTGGGATCTTCCTGGACTAGGGCTCGAACCCGTGTCCTATTGGCAGGCGGATCCTTAACCACTGCGCCATCAGGGAAATCCCTTCCAGCTTTTTAAAATACATTTATTTATTTTAAAATTTTATTTTATTTTTTAAACACCGTGGGCCAAGTAACACTTGCCCTTTTGCTACATATAAACGTGTACCTCAGGCCTGAGAGTAGCCTTGGGGACTTTTTAGACCTCTAGATTATCAGAAAGGAAAAAAAAAAAAAAAGAAGTGTGTGTGTATGTGTGTGTGTGTGTGGAAAGTAATATTCAGAGGGAGACATATGGACTCTGCATCAGGTAATTTGCCTTTAGCAGGAGCTTTGTTGCCAGTGTGACCTCTTTGTGGGTCTTAGTTTTCCTCATCTTAAAAAAAAAAAATCTTTGTACACCGCTAGGCACCCAAGATGCTGAGCCCCGAAGTTTCACACTCACTTTGACTATATATTTTCTCATTTTTTTCCATGGCAGTTAACCAACATTAAGTTCTGGAGTTGTGCATTATAAATTCATTCTTCTTTCAGACATTACATAATGAATTTGTACTGTATCCAAAGCACTATACCAGGTGCTGCCTGAAGATTATACCTATAAAAATTTAGTCTTGGATTTGGGTTGAAAGAAATTTCACTTTAAAGAAATAAGATTCTCAAATATGAACTAATACATAAAATAACATTCAATATATGTGTGTATATTCCTGTGTGTTCAACTGTGGGTTTAAAATAAAATCTTTTGTTTACTCTTCAGTTTAGAGAAGACTAGAAAGTAGAAAAATAACTCTGGGAAAGAAAAGAAATATGGACAAGCTTAGCAAATTGGGAAAGGGTTTCCCAAGAGTTTGAGTGCAATTGATCAACAGATCTTAAAGTCTTACCTGGTCAGTTTCTAGGATGACTGTTTCAACCCTGCCTTTTTGCTGCTGCTGGGAGAATTCCAAGTGGAAGTTCAGCTAGCAGTGTCTCTGTCAGTACTCTACATACACCCTTCCCTCCCTATTCTATTCCCACTCTTTCATGAGAAGTTGAGGAAGTGAAAATAATTCCTTGAGGAAAAGTCTAGTTGGTATTTTTAAAATATATACATGTCTCATCACTTAGCAAAGTGATGAGTAGGAGAATGAATAAGAACCTAGTTTCTCCCTTCAAAAGGGTTACAATTTATAAGAAGTACCAATAAAATACTCAAGATAAAATATCCAGCTGGGGAGATAATTTTCATAAAGGAGGCAGAATTTGAGGTGGACCTTTGGACCACAAAAATCCAGTTTGTTTGGAAAATGGTATTCATTTAGAATGGCAGTGAGGGAGAAGGCTGGAAAGGAAGGATGGGGCTAAAATCTGAAAATTTACTTAAATAGGGAGGAATTGGGCTTTGATTCAATAAGCACTCGGGAACAATTAAGCCAGAAAACAAAAAACGTGTTCATATATGCACTCTATAAGATTTATCTTTTTTTGATGAGTATGAAGAAATGGATTGGAACAGTGAGATACTATACAAGTTTGGAGGAACTGGGTGTGGAAATAATAATATTGAATAGATTTCATTGAGTGCCCAATTTTGTACCCAGCATTGAAATATGCACTTTGCATACTGCAATTCATATAGTAATACTGAAAGATAGCCATTATTTTCTTCAACTTAGAGATGAAACACTGAGGCCCAAATGAGTTGAGTAATATGCTCCATGCCACACTGCTCAAGAGTTGGTGACATACTTGAGATCTGAACCCAAGTGTATCTCCAAAATGAATGCTCTTGTTACTGGACTGTGAGTTCTTCCTTTCTCACTAAGAAGCTAGAATCAACAGGGTACACAAATAATTTGCATTTGTTTTGTGAGTTAGGGAATTGGGAGGCATCCTAATGCTCATGTTTTGAAAATAGTGAACCCAGAGGAATATCTTTAATTAGAGGAAGAAGTGGAGCCAGTAAATGACACAGTAAAGGAACAATTAGAATAAGACAGCAAGGAAAACTGTATGCCACAGAAGGGAAGGGAGGTAGAATATAATAGGGTGACTAGCAGTCTAGATGGCTTTAGAGAACTTAAGAAAACTTGGTATTTGGAGAAAAAAAAAACAAACTATTGTCAGTGAATTAGATTATTAGGAGGACACTAGTAGCCTTAAAAATATTTTTTTTTTCAGTTGAGTAATGCTAGGGGAAGCAGGTTTGCAAGGGATTAAGAAAGGATTGGATGATAAAGAAGTGGAAGTGGTGGGTATAAACTATTTTACCAAAAGTTCAGTCATGAACAGACAAATGTTGATGTCTCACTGAAAGTGGATTGATTGTTCCTATATTTGGGGTATAGTTGACGTTAATTACTTCATGATGACACTCCACATGGATGCATGCAACTAAATGGACCTTTACAGTATGAGTTAGGAACTAGCCAGACAAACGTCAAGAGGGTATAATATGTAGGGCATTTTAAGTGGACAGACTTGAGAGTTCGATTTTTCCAGAGAACTAGAAGTAGTTTGGCATGCTTGGACCAGAGAGTAAGAAGGGGGGAGGAGTGAGAAATGGGGACTAGAAAGATAGATGACGCTCAGATCCTTGAAAGCCCATGATTGCCAGTTTAAGAAGTCTGGACTTTACCCTGAAGGATCTAGGGAAGCACTGAAGAATGTTAAGTAGGGTAATCTTCATGCTCTATTACTGATTCATCATTGCATGTCAGTTACTTTCCCTATTAAAGGAAATGTTAAGGTTCTCAGCTGGATTTCTGCATGAAGTGAATGAAAGTGGGAGTCTTGACCACATAATCACATACTAACCAGCAGGAGACCGAATTGAATTGGGGAACCACTGAGTTGTCTTCCAAGGAGAATGAAGCTTAATATGGTTGCCTGACAGAGGCAAAGCTTTGACGGATTGCAAAAGCACTGATCAACTACAATGTGCTGTACACTTTGTATGATTACCCTCTCAGAATTTAAAATCTGTTAAATTTACTCCGTGTGAGTTTGACGTGGGATTTGGGATAGAGAGAATGTTCACTTTTGTTTACTTGAAAGTGTAAATATCCAGATTGTTAGTCATGTTTTTGACACGAGTATACTTTTACCTTCTTAAAAATGGCATTGACTCTATGTCTTTTTAATAAACGTATTTAGAGGAGGCAGGGTTTAAAGTGAGCTTTGAATGAATGAAGGCAGTGATTTCATTGGTAGGAATTGCTAGACATTGTAAATATGGCAGCAGAGTTTTGGGACTTGGTCATTTAGTGACCTCCATAATGGTCCACACCCTGGACATTCTATATCCAGTTCTTCACATGTGGAGTGCTAAGACAACCTGTGGTTAAGTCATGTCTAGCAGGTTCTGGAGACTTCTTTGACTCAGGGTTGTCTTGTGGAATGAACTCTCTGGGTCTCAGTTTCATTACTTACAAAATAATGTTGGAAAAATGAACTCTAAGGTCCCTTTCTACTCCAAGTTTCTTTAGAATTTTGAGTCTGTGATTCTATATTCTTGTCAAATGAAATGGGCAAAGGGAGTGGCTGCAGGATATATTAGACTTTTTTTACTTCATTCATGTGCCAGTGAAGTAGTTCTTCCTGCATATTTTACAGTATGCATTGCTCTTTTTCTCAGGAAGCCACCTTAAATCAGCAAATGTTTGTTGAGGCTTTATTATGCTTGAAACAATGCTGTATAAACTTGAGGGTCCTGGGGCTCAGGGCAAGGAGCCTGGTGGGTGTGAGGGGACCAGGAGCAGAGGCCCAAGTGTGCACGGTATGCAGAGGTCCTGGGGGGACATTCTCTGACAACCAATGCTTAACTGTCTTTCCAGAGAAAAGACTTTACAAAGTTTTATATAAGCAAATTGAGAGGTTTAGAGCAATTATGTTTCCTTAAGAATTATGTGCTTGTAAATGATAGTGCTGCATATAAATAAATGAATAATAATGACAAATAGCCTGGATATCTGGCATATAGCAGTTACCTTTAAATTAATTGAAAAAAATTTAATGTAAAAGTGAAATATCTGGAGTGACAAGGCACTGCACAGTATAATTTTGATCAAATTGCCTTATTCCACTGTCTTCTAAAGAGTTTGTCAGCTCAAGTTGATCTAAGGGCATGACTGAATTTGAATTCAAATGTAGTTCAAGCTCCAAGTTTTAAAAATGAAGTCCTTGAGCTCTGAACTCATGATATGCTTTTGTACCTGAAGATGATAATCCAAATTATATTGAGCTGTGCTGCTACAGGACTTTTCATTTGATGTCAAAGGAACTTCATATTGATAATGCTTGATCCATTCATTAAAATCCAAATATAGGAAGAAGAAAGTGTTTTCTTTGCTAAATATGGCCATACTTTGGTGCATCTGACATTGACAATGAATACAGATATAACTTTATCCTGAAAAGATTTATATATAAAGTGAATGTTAATTGGATCATATATATATATCCATTCATACATACATACAGACATACATATATAGGTAAAGTCAATATCTGAGGGAGGTAGAAAAAGATTACAGGTGCTTTTGGTTATATTTTCTAACTTTTCTATTATAAACATACACTGTAATAAAGAAAATAAATTACTTTATGCAAATATAAAATGTAGCAAAGGAGCTTGTCATTTAAAGGAAGCTTAGTTTGAATCTGACTATAAAGCAAAGATATACCTCTTACTTTCTGCATAAATCTCGATTTTCATTTTATAAAGCCCATTTGAGGTGTAATAAAATGGTATAGTCATATCCAGGAGTGAACAGCTGCCAAGGTAGAATATGCAATCCCTGTCTGAGGGTTTTGAGAAAGGATTTTTTTGGTAAGGTGTGCTCCTGGTAAAACTAGACAAGGAAGCAGCTTTGTTGAAAGGTTTAAACTTGCAAGGGAGAAAGGTGAGGCAATGATCAGGGAGCAGGGGAAGGATGAGACCCGCTTAGGAGACTGGTGGAAGGGCTGGAAGGGCTCATGTTCAGCAGGTATGTATTTGTATGTCAACAAATGTATTAATATACCAGTTATTAGATAGCTGCTACCTTGAATGTCTCCACCATCCTAGCTGAAGCTGATCAGGTCTCTCCCCTGGGTTTCTCCCTATTGTGGCTACGAAAGGGGTAACAATTTACACTGCAATAGGCCCCCAGGCCCCTGATCTTGTGCAACAGCCAGCATCTAGTCTGATATTAGGCAACTCTTCTGATTGATGAGTGCTGGTGCCCGAGTATTGTTAAGTATTTTGAGCATCAACCTTGCCTGTAAGGTAAGGATAATGAACTGGTCCTTGATGCATCTATTTGAGGAATCAATGAAAGGAGAAAGCAGGTATTTTACACTGATGAGCTGTCTTCATGGTAGGGCAAATTATAAAATAAGCCTAGTTGGTCTTTGGCAGCCACTTGAACCTCTCAGGTACCCTCTTCTCCCTTTCCCACCAACTCTGTGTGCGGTTACAAGGACTTGTTCTATGACTGTCTCAAATATCGGACTGATAAACTCATCACCTAGCCCATCCCTTTAAAGTGCAATCAATCAACATGGGTTTTTCAAGCCTCTCTCAGAGTGTCCAGAATTTTATAGGGGACCACACTCTAGGAAAGGGGACCAAATTCATTTTTGAATGATATTTTTTTTGTGGTTGTGTATAGAATTCTAGGTTAGCACTAATTTTCTTTGAGCACATTAAAGCTGTATCAGTCTACCCTTTTCTGACTTGCTGTTAAAAGTCCTTTGTCAGTTCCTCCTTTGATGATAATTTTTTTCTCTGGTTGCTTTAAGATTTTCTCTATGTCTTGGTTTTCTGAAGTTTCATTATGAGTTGTTGAGGCATGGGTTTTATTTTATTCTGCTTGGGATCCACTGAGTGTCTTAAATCTGTGAATAGGTATCTTTCATCAGTTCTGAAAAATTCTCAACCCCTATCCTCTTTTCCCTCTTTTGTCTCTTCCTGGCATGCCAAAGTTAGAACTTTGTACAGCATTCTCCACATCTTCTACACACTTCTGTGTATTTTTTCCATTTTCTTCTCTCAGTCCTGCATGCTGTATAAGGTCTTCTGCCCCACCTTCCAGTTCATTATTTCTCCCTCATAGTGTCAGTATGTTGCAAATGTGATTATTGAGTTTTAAATTTCAATTACTATCTTTATTTTTAGTTTGGTTCTTTTTTTCAGATAGAGTATGTAACTTTTCATAGTCTCCTTACAGTTATTTTCAAGGTTGTCATTTCCATAAACATGGAAACCTGGGTTTTTAAACCTGGCTCTAACAGCAGAAGTCTCTGCGGAGGGCTTCCCTGGTGGCGCAGTGGTTAAGAATCTGCCTGCCAATGCAGGGGACGAGGGTTCAAACCCTGGTCCGGGAAGTTCCCACACGCCGCGGAGCAATGAAGCCCGTGCGCCACAACTACTGAGCCTGTGCTCTAGAGCCCAAAAGCCACAACTACTGAGTCCTCATGCCCCAACTACTGAAGCCCGCACGCCTAGAGCCCATGCTCCGCAACAAGAGAAGCCACCGCAATGAGAAGCCCGCACACTGCAACGAAGAGTAGCCCCCGCTCACCGCAACTGGAGAAAGCCTGCACGCAGCAAGGAAGACCCAACGCAGCCAAAAATAAATAAATAAAATAAATAAATTAAAAAAATAAAATAAAAAAAGAAGTCTCTGTGGGTATATTTCTTCTGTCTGTCGTTTTGCTGGTTCTTGTTCCCTTTATGCTTAGTTATCTTTGATTGGATAACTGGTCACTGTCTTTAAATTATTTTGGGGGGTACTCTGAAGCCTAGTTTGAATGTGTCCCCCTCCAGAGAGGCTTTATTTTGGTTTTGCCAGGCACCTGATAACAATTGAGATCTCTTCACACCGAATTCATGGCTTAAACGCCTCTGGCCCACCCAGGCTAAGTGTACCCACAGTACATATCCACAACAGGGTATTCTGTGGCTACAAATTCTTGAAGACTTTTTGTCCCTTTTCTTTTTAATTCTTTTGCCTTGCTTATTGCCATGGCAGGCTTTCCTGCAGTCCCTTGATGTTGAGGGGTAGGGAAGGCAGATTTAGATCTGGTTTAGCCTCAATCTGTGTGTGTATTAATTTGGGGAAATTATAAGACTTATGTCCTATAAGACTCTTCAGTTTCTGTGGGTTCCAGGCCTTGACTTGTGGCCATCTAGCCCCTTGTGGCCACAGCAGTAATGACAGATGATCTTAGGGGTTTTGATCATCCAATAGTCTTCCTGCCATTTCTATAGCAGGCTTTCATCCAGATATTGACCTGGAAGTTCTTTATTGTGTTTTCAAATCTTTGATTATTTTAAGGTAGTGGTATTTATTTAAATCTATTTTAGCAGTATTTTTTGCTGTTGTTTTCAGCAAGAGTTTTGATCTGAGTAAACCAGCTTGCTATTAACAGAAACCAGAAGCCTCGAGAGAGTTTATAATTGGGTCTTAATGAAGGCATTTTGAGCATGAAAAACAAAAACGATGAGAAATTATCCCAATTTAGAATGGAGGAAAGAGATCTAGGCTGAAATGGCAAGGAGCATACGCCAACACTATGCTTTTAAAGGAGGTGAGACAGAACCCTTCACAGTGCTCCTGAAAACTGACCCCATCTATGGGTGATGTGGCAGGAAAACATTTTGACATATTTGACAAGAATTTTCCCCACGTTCCTTCATGTGCCTATTTCCTGCCAGCATCTCTCAGCCTTGACTCTCCAATAACCTCTGTTCAATCATCTGTCTCAGGTTCCCCCTCCATTCTTTCCACCACTCCTGCCTCTCTCACCTGGGTCAGAATATGAGGGAAAGGTTCACAGCAGTCACTAGTATTCCCAGATTACAGCGGAATATTCTCCCAAGGGGAAAAAGGTATATATACATGTACTTTCCATACAAGTTTCAAGATTTCATGGAAACCGTGTAAAAAATCCAAGCACCAAGCCTGTGATGCAGACAACGCAATCAAATTCAATAAACATTTCCTGATAACCTGTTATGTGCTAGGAATCGTGCAGAGTTCTAGATCTAGATAAAAAAGACACCATTCCTATCCTAAAGGTGCTTGAGCTTACTGTGATAATATAATAAAAACATTGTCCACACAAACCTATCCAGGGTGAGTACTCTTTAAAGGACTTTATACAATTATTTTGCCTGCTTAAAAAAAATGCCAAAACCCAGGAAGATTAGATGCACTATAAATTCCAATTACAGCAGAAAGAGTAGGGGGCTAGCTACAGATTTTAGTGGCTTGTAGCCACATGGCTAAACAAGTAAAGAATGAAGGACACAGCGCAGTGGTCACACTGTAGGAATCAGCAGTGCTTACACAAGAGGCCCCTCCCCCTGTACCCTGGACATGGAAGGCCATGTTCCCATAGGGAGCTGGGACCAATGGCAGTGGTAAGAGGGCATCTGTGGGACACCAACGAGAAATGCAAGGTGTACACAGCTCCTAAGAGCCCTGGATAAGGAGGAACATCAATCTTGTATTTGATATTAGGGGAGAAGGCAGAAAGACTAGAAATTTAGCCACATCTTCCAACAGTCAAGATTACAGTGAAGAGGGCTCTTAATGCAGCTTTAGAACATTTTCAGATCAAATATGTTCCCTCTGTCTTATTCTCTACCATTTTCTTTGCAATTTGCTGAAAAGCTAATGTGTACAACAAAACCCTGAGTAGGATTCCCCAGTGAGTTAAGACAGAGTGAGTTCCTTAGTCTGTGACTGCATAGTGAAATTGCATCATGCACTTAAATTTATACAAATTCAGCTATTTGATCTCAGAAATAAAGAAATAATTTAAATAATATTAACAGTACCTCTCTCCTCTTGGAATGAACACAAACCAGAAGTGAATCTGCCTTTCCTTCCAAACACCTCAGTTCCTTTGTACCGCCCATGATGAGAACCTGTTCCCTCACTGGATGAGAGTCTGGGGTTTAAAAACAGGTGATTTTCCTATCACTTGTCCTTAAATGCAATCCATCTGTGTCCTCTAGTACTTAGCAGTAATCAAAGTGGAAAATGGCTATGTTGGATTTATGGAAAGGCCATATGTCAGTCTCCAGCATGGCTCCTTTCTAAGGATGTGTTTAAGGGTTATTTTGTCATGATTCTGTATAATATGCTAAATGTGGAATCCAAACCTTGCTGGTGTGACTCTAGGTGCAAAACATCTCCTTTTTTTGTTGAGAAAGAGCAATTTAGACAACTAACTAGCACATTTAGGTTGCTAAAAGGATAGTTTGCCATGAAGAATTTAGTTTGGCTATTTCAATTCAATGGCTTTTTATAGAAGACCTACTGTGTGCAAGGCATTGTTAGGTGTTGCTGGGGATTTGGTGAAGATTCCTGGTATTCAATAGTTTTAACTGCCTGTATCGAGCTTCACCGAGAAGGTGAAAACCAAAGACAAAAGGAGGAGGGTGGGATACCATCTGCCTTGGGAGATTGAGGAAGGCTTCTGGGAGGAGGAGACACTTAAGAATAGTCCAGATTTCAGCTGATGGCTAGTAACAACAGTTGGCCATCTGCCACAGAGTTTGGCGCTTCATCCAGCAATCCTGAAAGTATCTCCATTTTGTAGATGAGAAATCTGGTGGTTGCAAAGTTTAAATAACTTGCTCCAGGTCACAGTATGTGAAAGAGCTGGGCCTCAAATCCAGATGAGTCTTGTAAGGTAACAGCCCTACCTATTATAAGGATAATGTTAACTTAACCAGGTCCCAGAACACTCAATAACAAACCAGCACTTGGTAAATGTTAGTTCCCTTCCCATCTTTCTATATTGTGTCCCTTTACAGCATCTAGCTCAGAAGTAAATGTTTAAGAAAAGGACCAAGAAAAAATAGGCTGGAGGATAGGGTTGAGGTGTGTAGGGCAGGAAACTGGTACAAATCACTGGGGCCTGGCAGGCTGGAAGAGGACCCAGTGCAAATCCCACGTAAAGGTTTCTAGCTGGTCTTCTATTGCTAAGGAGTTGAAAATAAGATCTTCACGAGGACACCTAAACCTACTATCTATAAATATTTATTGACTGATTTCCAGAAGAAATACACACACACACACACACACACACACACACGCTCATATATGGTATATATCTAATACACCATATCTATTTATCGATCTATGTATCTGGATATCATGTGAGGGTAGCTATTTTTATTTTTTTCTAACTCATCTACAGTGAGCATTATTGTTTGGCTGCTCAGTATGTCCTTCCCATGCGGGGGATTTCCCTATCCCCTGGCAGCTTGGACTTAAGCATGGCCATGTGGCCTCAGTACAAACTGTAAGGTGCTCCTGTCCAAGCTGAATCTTGAGAGACTGGTCAGCTGGTGATAATTCACAGTGGAATCCAACAGTATAGAGGGCACGTCCAGGGTGAAAAGCTGCAGTAGCACCAATGGACAGGATGCAGGACCATGGTGCCTATGCAGTGCCCATGGCACTATGCTGCGTGCACAGATCCTGGGTGGAGTCATGGGTGGGCCTTGTTCCCCAGCAAATATGCATCTGATACATACCTAGAGTTAGTGCCTGTTGTTTTCAATCAAGAGCCCTGCGTAGTACAGTATCCAATAACCCGCCCACAAACAAAAGATGGTATGGCCCTCTCAACTGTAGTTTTGAAACCTGAAAGAAAGCCCCAGATGTCACGTTGATTTTAACAATAGTCAAAGCAAGTTTGGGGTAGCAAGTAGCCATTCCAAATTAGCCCTGGGTTTGGTTATCATTTATGGAAATTATGCTCTTTTCTCTCTTAGGTATATGGGTGGTAAGGAAACAGTCTGAATCAATCATCAAACCAGGCCTGACCCTTGGCTCTGTGTGGCTCAGCTGATTTCCTGGTTGGTTTCTTATTTTATCAGAAGCCAGGTCAGACTGTCCAGGTGGAATGTTCATAAAAACCAAAGCCTTAGTGTGAACATTTTCTTTGAGGTCAGAGTAATTTACAGTCTGTCCAGAGAAGCTTTTAGAGATGTAGAATGTGATGTTGAATGTGACTGTAATCCACAAGGCACTCTCATTACCCTTCCCTCCTATTAGAAACTGATTCTGGCATGGTTCCTTCAGGTGGAAAGTGACTCTGTCAGAAATTGCTGTTTCTTTTTTCACACATTGGGGTTCCCCCAACCAAAGTATTAAAGCCTCTCTAACGTTCCTTTAGGAAAGGTTAAATACAGTTATCACCAACATTTGGAGTCTTGTATCTGCCTGCTATTTCTACTGTGATTTTCTCCTTGGACAATTAGCAATCATGTAGAGTGGAAGAGCTTTTCCTCAAATCCTGGGCTTGACTATTCTCTATGCCAAGTGACCCTGAAGGAAAACATAGCCAAACAAGGCACTTAGCCCTGGCCATGGTTTACAGCATGTGTCTCCTTTTCTCCCTACCCCTGTGGATCTTCCTTGCACTTTAGGAACAGGTGACACTGTCACTAAACTATTTGTGACAACTTGCAGCTTGACTCTCGACAGGTCCAGAGAACACACTGGCCCCTTTCAATAGATGTGTTGAAGCTGACAAAGAGGGCAGTCAATTCATCTTTGTATACGGCTATTAGAGTTCCTATAATTTTCAGGGTAGGGTAATGTGATTGTTAATTTTATGTGTCAACTTAACAGGATCATGGGTGCCCAGCTATTTAACTAAACATTATCTTGGGGGGAGGGGGTGTCTGCGGGGGTGTTTCCAGATGAAATTAGCATTTGAGTTGGACTGAGTAAAGCAGATGGCCCTCCCCAGTGTGGGGCAAAAAAGTGGAGGAAGGGAGAATTTGCTCTCTGCCTGTTTGAGCTGGGACGTCAATCTTCTCCTGCTTTTGGACTGAGACTTAGACCTTTGGCTTCCCTGGTTCTCAGACCTTTGGACTCAGATTGAATTACACCACTGTCTTACCTGAGTCTCCAGCTTGCAGATGGCAGATCACAGGACTTCTAAACCTCCATAATTGTATTCCTCATAATAAATTTCATTTTATGTATATATATACACACACATGTATTCGTTCTGTTTCATGAAGAACCCTAATACAGGTGGTGTCTCTTAATAGTGCCCGTAGTGGTCACTTCCTGATATCATGTTTTTTAACCTGCTTAAATTCATGCCCTCTTTGGTTAAATATAAAAATTCTCCCATACCATATATTGGTCATTACATCTTTCACAGATTCCCGGATGTGAAGAAGATGTTAAGTTTAATTTTCTTTAAACCTATCATTTATTTTAAAACTTCCCAAATATGGAAGCATATTGAATATGCCTTTTAGAAATGAAGTAGATTCCCTGGAGATTTGGGTCAGCTAGCATAGGGAGAGGCCCCTGGTTAACAGTTATGGATTATGGCAAACCTGCAGGGTGGTGGATCCAACAGCCATTCTCAACCTTCTCCTTATAGCCATCCACTTGAAACAGTGACTAGATTTTCTAGATTTCCTTGCAGTGAGGAATGGCCATGTTACATAGTTATTGTATCAGTGATATGCAAGTAGAAGTCTGCCAGGTTCTGAAGGTTCTGGGAAAACCTTTGCTTTTACTAATAAAGGGGACAGACATAGCTAGCTCAATCTCTTCACATCTTCTTCTTAACTTGGGGAAGTTTGCCACCTCTAGCAACCTCAGCTTTTTCAATGTAAACTGATAATAATACCTAACTCATGGATTGCTGCAAGAGTTATAAAGATAATATATTTGAAATGAGGATACCATTTTAAAAATATTAGCTCATTTTTTTTGCACCTCATATTTCCTTTTTTTGTGTGTGCTAAAATTCCCCACCCCCATCCCCTTTTTCATGGTCAACTATTCTATGATTACTACTACAGGGATGAGATGTACTGTGTAAAAACAGAAGTCCCTTTTAGTCACTGAGTAGGTGTAGATGAGAAAAGAAAGGACACAGGACATAGACCATAGAATTCAACAATTTGGATGTTTTAAAATTTGTAAATATCAGTACTTGACTTCCACTTCCAGGAAAATTAAATAAATGGATTTTTCCCTAGTCTTCTCCCTAAGTATAAGACACCAGCTAGGGACCCCAAGACCCAAATAACGACATAATGGTGAGTTCCCTGGGTTCTCTCTTTGTATTTACTATACATCCCAGAATTGGAGCTGAAGAAGCCATCAATCTGGAAACACCGATGGGCACAAACAAACAAACAAACAAATAAACAAAAAAGCCCAAATAAGAGCCTGTTCTTACTGACCAATGGACCAGGAAAGAGGCAGTCTAGAGAGACAGAAAACTTTTAGATGATAAACACTCAACTCTAGCCAAACACCACAGAAAAAAATGCTGTCCCACACCACTCATGCCAGCAAAGACCAAGTAGTGAGCCTAGACTTCCACTCTGGTCAGACTATGATGAGGTGTCCCAGCCCTCTTGCTGCAGTGGTGTCAGAGAAGGCCAGCACAGAGCTGGATCCTTCGTCCCCACTGGATGATAAGGAGGCCCAGCTCTCCACGGTGTGGAGACGATGTGGGGAGCCTGGACTTCCCCCTCTACCTGTTCGTAAGGAGGTACCCCTCCATTCTGCTGGAGTGATATCAGTGGAGAGTTAGCAGTAAGGTGACCACCTTCCCCTCCACCCCTGGGATGTTAGTGGAGGCCACATGGGGAAAAACAATGTGACACTCTTACCCCTCCCAGCTAGAGAGGTATCAGTGGAGGCTTAGTGGGGCCTCCCTCCACCTAACAGTAACAGGGAGCTCCCCCCATCCTGCTTTTAGGTGTCAAAGGAGGCTACATAGTGAACCTGAACTTCTACCTGCATCTGGCAATGAGATGCCTCTCTTCTCCCCCCATCACTAGAGCAGTGTCAGAGGAAGTCAGCTAAAACAGAAGGTTCAAATAAGGTCAAGAGTCAAACAAAATACCCAAAATGTCCAGATTCCAATTGAAAATCACTCATCATACCAAGAACCAGGAAGATTTCAAACTGAAAGGGAAAATACAATCAATAGATGTCAACACCAAGATACCAGAATTGCTAGAATTATCTGACAAGGATTTTAAAGCAGCCATCTTAAAAATGCTTCACAAGCAATTACGAACATACTTGAACAAATGAAAAGTAAAAAGAAAGTCTCAGCAAAGAAACAAAATATATCACAAGAAGAATATTTGTGTTATCAGAGTCCTGGAAGGAGAGGAAAAAGAGGATGAGGCTGAAAAAATATTCAAAGAAATAATGACCATAAACTTCCCAAATTTGGCAAAAAACATAAACCAACAGATTCAAGAAGCTGAGAGAACGCCAAACATGATAAACCCAAAGAAATCCATACCAAGGCTATATCATAGTCAAACTTTTGAAAACTGAAGACAAAGAGAAAAATCTTGAAAGCAGCAAGAGAAATGCAACTTATAGGGGGAAAACCATCTGAATGCTGGCAGATTTCTCATCAGAAACCATGGAGGCAGAGGAAGTAGCATGATATTTTTCATATGCTGAAAGAAGGCACTGTCAGCTCAGAACACTGTATCAAGCAAAAATAACCTTCAGGATTGAAGGGGAAACTCAAGACATTTTCAGATGAAGGAAAACTAAGAAAACTTGTCACCAGTAGACCTGCTCTAAAACAGGGGTCCCCAACCCCCAGGCCATGGACTGCTACTGGTCCTCAGCCTGTTAGGAACCGGGCTGCACAGCAGGAGGTGCGCAGTGGGCAAGCAAGCAAAGCTTCATCTGCCGCTCCCCATCATTACCCATCACTCGCATTACCGCCTGAACCATTTCCGCCCCACCCACCGCCACTCCGTGGAAAAATTGTCTTCCACGAAACCGGTCCCTGGTGCCAAAAAGGTTGGGGACTGCTGCTGTAAAAGAATGGCTAAAGGAAATTCTCTAAACAGAAAGGAAATAATAAAAGAAGGAAATTTGAAACATCAGGGTGAAAAAAAAGAACTTGAAAGCAAAATATGGGTAAATACAATAGACTTTCCTTTTCCTGTTATGTTTTCTAACTATGTTTGATAATTAGGCAAAAAGTATACCACTGTCTAATATGGTTCTAATGAATGTGGAGGAAATATTTAAGACAATTATATCAATATCATAGGTGAGAGAGGGTGAAAATATGTAAAGGGTGATAAAGTTTCTACACTTCACTTGAACTGGTAAAATAATCAGTAGACTTTGATGTTACATACATATAGTGTAATACCTATACCAACTGCTAAAATAGCTATACAAAGAGATATGCTAAAAAAAACTATAGATAAACTAAAATGGAATTCTTTAGAAAGTTTAGGTAACCCACAGGTAGGCAGGAAAAAGGAAACAGAAGTGAAAAACAGAGCAAATAGAAAACAAAAAATAAAACGACAAACTTATGTCTTGACAGATCAATAGTTACACTAAATGTAAATGGTCTGAATATCGATACACTAATTAAAAGACAAGAATTGGCAGAGTGGATTAAAAACTGACCCAATTACATGTTATCTCTAGGAAACTCACTTCAAATATAATGACACAGGCAGATTGAAAGGAAACGGATGGAATAAGATATATCATACAAACATTAGTCAACAGAAAGCATAGATGGCTATATTATATTAAATAGACTTCAGAGCAAAGAAAATTTCCAGAGACAGAGAGGGAAATTATATAATGATAATAGCAATAAAAAAGACACAGCAATCTCAAATGTGTATGCACCAAAAATAGTGCCACAAACTATGTAAGGCAAAGACGGACAGAACTGAACAGAGAATTAAACAAATTATAGCTGGAGACTTCAACACCCCTCTCTCAACGACTGATAAAAACAACTAGACAGAAAGTCAGCAAGGACATAAGGGAACTCTATGAACTGAACAACATCATCAACAAACAGGATCTAATCAACATATATAGACCATTCTACCATACAATACCAGAATACACATTCTTTCCAAATGCCCACAGAATATACACCAAGATAAACCATATCTTGGGCCATAGAACAAAAATTCTAAAGAAAAAAATTTCAAAGAATTTAAATAATACAGAGTGTGTTATCGGATGACAATTGAATCAAACTAGAAATCAATAACTGAAAGGTAACAGGAAAATCTCCAAACACTTGAAACCTAGATGATACACATCTAAATAATCAATGGATCACAGAGGAAGTCTCAAGGGAAAGAAAAAAATACATTGAAAGGAATGAAAATGAAAATAAAACATATCAGAATTTGTGGGTCACGGCTAAGGCAGTGCTGACAGGGAAGTTTATAGCACTAAATGCCTACATTAGCAAAGAGGAAATCTCAAATCAATTACCTAAGTTTCCGTCTCAAGAACCTAGAAAAAGAAGAGCAAAATAAACCCAAAACGCTTAAGCAGAAAGAAAAAAAGTTGACCCTTTAACAACACGGGTTTGAACTGCGTGGGTCCACTTACACACAGATTTTTTTCAATCAATATGTACTACAGTAGTGCGCGACCTGTGGTTGGTTGAATCTGTGGATATGGAACCCAGATATGGAGGGCCGATTGCAAAGTTATACGGGGATTTTTTACTGTGTGAAGCGTCAGCGCCACCAGCCCCCGCATTGGTCAGGGGTCAACTGTAATAAAGATAAGAGCAGAAATCAGTGAAATGAAAACAGAAAAATAATAGAGAAAATCAATGAAGCAAAGAGCTTGTTCTTTGAAAAGATCAATAAAGTAGACAAATCTCCAGCAAGACTGACAAAGGAACAAAAAAGAGAGGAGACGCAAATTACCAATAACAGAAATGAATACAGACTCTGGGCAGACATCAGAAGGATAATAAAGGAATACTACAAATGACTCTACATAAATATGACCACTTAGATGAAATGGGTCAATTTCTAAAAGAAACACAAATTACCACAACTAATCTAATATGAAACAGATAATTTGAATAGTTTTATGACTATTAAGAAAATTGAGTTTATAATTTTAAAACTCTCCAAAGAGACTCTCCAGGCCCAAATGATTTCACTGGAGAATTCTACCAAATGTTTAAATTCGAGTTAACACTAATTCTACACAGTCTCTTCTAGAAAAAAGAAAATAGAGAAATTTTCACTTCATTTTATAAAACTAGTGTTACCCTAATACCAAAACTAGGCAGAGATAGTACCAAAAATAAAAGTAAAAACCCTACAGACCAATATCCCTCATGAACTTAGACACAAGAAGTCTCAAAAAATATTAGCACATATAATTCAGCAATACATAAAAATAATTATACACCAGGGCCAAGTGGGGTTTATTTACCAGGGATGCAAGGCTGCTTCAATATTTGAAAAAAGTGTAATCCACTACATCAATGGGCCAAAAAAATCACATGATAGTATTAGTTGATGCAGAAGAAGCATGTGACAAATTGCAACACCTATTCATGATAAAATCTCTCAGAAAAGTAGGAATAGAGGGAAACTTCCTCAACTTGATACAAAGCATCTATAAAAACCTTTAGCTAACATTATACTTAATGGCAAACGATTGAATACTTTCCCCCTAAGATCAGGAACAAGGCAAAGATGTCTACTTTCATCACTCTTATTCAACATAGTGATAAAAGTTCTAACTCATGCAATAAGGCAAGAAAAGAAAAATAAAAAGCATACATATTGGAAAGGAAGAAATAAAACTGTTCCTATTTACAGATGACATGGGTGTCTACGTAGAAAATCTCAAGTAATCTCCATATAACTATAACTAATAAGTGAGTTTAGCAAATTTGCAGGATATAAGATAAACATACAAGAATAATTTATTGCTATATACTAGCAATGAACATGTAGACAATGAAATTAAAAATACAATACCATTTACAATTGTTTTAAAAACTAAATACTTAGATGTAAATGTAGCAAAACATGTATAACACTTGTATGCTGAAAACTACATAACACTGATAAAATAAAGAAGATCTAAAATAAATGGAGAGACATCTCTTGTTCATGGATTAGAAGACTCAGCATAGTAGAGACGTCAACTCTCCCCAAATTTATGCAGAGATTTGTACATATTTGCAATTCCTATCAAAATTCCAGCAAAGTATTTTGTACATATAGACAAGATTATTCTAAAATTTATATTGAAAGGCAACGGAACTAGAATGGCTAGAACAATTTTGAAAGGAAAAGTGAGAGGAATAGTCTTTTTAAGTCTTATTATGTAGCTACCGTAACAAGACCATGTCGTATTGGAAGAGGGATATTCACATAGATCAATGGAACAGAATAGAGAATCCAGAAAGAGATGCACACATAGATGCTGTACTGATTTTTAACAGAAGTGCAAACACAATTCAGTTGAAGAAATATGGGCTTTTCAACGAATGGTACTGGAGCAGTTGAATATCCATAGAGGGAAAAAGAGAACCTCACGCTAAGTCTCATACTTCGCATAAAAATAAACTCAAGATGGATCATGGACTTAAATGTAAAACATGAAACTATAGAGGAAAAATAGGAGAAAAATCTTCATATCTAGAGTTAGGCAAAGAGTTCTTAAACTTGGCACCGAAAACACAATCCATAAAAGGAAAAATTGACAAATTGGACTTCATCAAAATTGAAAACTTTTTGCTCTGTGAAAGACCCTGTAAAGAGGATAAAAAGACAAGCTACAGACTGGGATAAATATTTGTATACCCCTTGGTAATAATTGAATAAATGACAGTAAATATTGTGAATAAAGGCATATATATATATATGCTTATGCCTAGTAGTGTATGAATGAGTATGAGTGTGTGGTCTGTTCTGAGCTGAAAGAGCAGCATGCTCAAATCCTGGAGATAGAAGTGAGCATGTATATTTTGGGAACTTCAGACCATTCATGGGAAAGTACACATCAATTGGAAGGTGGGGTTCTTATCTATACTGTGTTGTGTTCCTTCTTGTACACAGTGACACGGGTGCAACGCACCAAGTTGTGATGCCAGGGAAAGCATCTTTTTATGAAATGCCATACCCACTCTCTGGGCAATGGTGTTGCATGTCTTTGGTTCTCCAGACCACCCCAGAGGGTGTGCTGCCAGTGACCATGAGGGGGCGCCCTCAGCACGTTTATGAGTGTGGGTGGGGCGACTTTCCTCTCCTTCCCCCAAGTGATGGGCCGCTGAAGGGACAGCTCAGCCAGTTCACCACTAATAACACTCCCTAACACCCTGCGGCTCTTTATGGACTGGGTCTCAGACTTCCAGGCTTGTGGAATGATAGAATTTCAGAACGAGGAGGTTCCTAGAGGAGCCAACACCCTAAATATTTTACAAGTGGAGAGACTGAGGCACAAATAGGGAAGGATTCCTTGTCTAAGCGTGCCCAGCAAGCCAGAGTCTCTGGGTCTCTGAGCCCCCATCCCAGTGTTTTCTGGTTACTTCACCGCGTTTCATGACCCTCTGGGGTAGCCTCCACCTGGGAAAGCACTACCTGCCCCCCCAGCCCACCTAAATCTTACCCAACTTTCAAATCCCCCCCCATATGTCCCCTGAATTAAACTATCATGGCAATTCTTGTCAATACTATTTGGCAATTAAACAAGCATTGTCTTAATGCCTTATCTTCTAAGGTTGCTCTGTCGGCTTGAATACATATGCGTATATATATTGAGATTACTTAACTTCTTAACCAATTATGCATTACCTTATCCAATAAAACTATTTAATTCTCAAGGATGGGCATCATGCTGTGTGTGTGTGTGTGTGTGTGTGTGTGTGTATGTGTGTGTGTGTGTGTGTGTTCTCTCAACAGTACCAAGCATCAAGTGGATATACAATATTAGTTGATTGAATGCCGGTAGCACAAGCTCACTGCAGTGTAATATGTGTCACAAAGGCAGTGTAATATGGAGGTTAATAACATGCGTTCAGGAGTTAGTAGGCTTGGTTTTGACAGGTTGTGTGACCTTGGGCAAGTTGCTTAAGTTCTGAGCCATATATATATATGGCATACAACATACTTATATACACACATGGTCACAGCCATAAGCCTTCAGTTGATGGCAGCTATTACTACTACTAATGTCACGTGTTGGAAATCACTGCAGGTCTATTAACTCCATGGAATTCTGTGACCTCAAACTCAACCTTCAACAAACACAGTCATTTCAACACCTCACAGAAGGGTTACAGGATCCAGGCAGGGACATGTGGGTGTGTGACCATAATTCTCACCCATTCTTATCCCCATCCCACTCTCATCTCCATAAAAAATGGTGATGGGGACTTCCCTGGTGGCACAGTGGTTAAGAATCAGCCTGCCAATGCAGGGGACACAGGTTCGAGCCCTGATCTGGGAAGATCCCACATGCCGCGGAGCAACTAAGCCCGTGCACCACAACTACTGAGCCTGCGCTCTAGAGCTCGCGAGCCACAACTACTGAGCCCACACACCTAGAGCCCGTGCGCTGCAACAAGAGAAGCCACCGCGATGAGAAGCCGGTGCACCACAACGAAAAGTAGCCCCTGCTCGCAGCAACTAGAGGAAGCCCGTGCACAGCAATGAAGACCCAACGCAGCCATAAATAAATAAATAAATAAATAAATAAATTTATTTTTTAAAATGGTTATGTGTATTTGATACATTATATATATATATATGTATATATATATTATTTTTAACAGATATTTGCAGGGCATCCCCTCCAAAACACCCCAAACAAACAAGCCGATATCCTGTCCTACAGTTGTTAGCCATATTCTGTCTCTGCATAAATAGTTTCAGCCACTAGACAGTGCTTTAGTTCTTCTCAGTGGCAGCATTTTTGCTTGTTAACACCGGGGAGTCAGCTCTAAAAGCCTTTAAGTGAATCTTTCTTTCTTAACCTACTGCAGAGTGAGCAAATCATTCCCTCTGCTGATTCAGATGTATTATGATGTGCTGGGAAACCTGAGCATTCTCTCACCGCATGGAGATTAATTACCTTGAAATATTCATTGGATTAAATGTATTTAAACACGCACTGTTAAAGCTCAGGGCTGCAAAATGCCATACTCAAGATCTATATTGTGGGCATCAAATAATAACTTTATCGTGTGAAGGGGAGGGAGAGAGGGAGAGAAGAAGAGAGGAGGAGAGAAAGAGAGGGCGAGAAAGGGCTTATTTAGTACTAGGCCATGGGTGAGACTGATAGCCTCCAAGTCTCTTTCCACAAATCTGCTAAATCCTAGATTCACCTAATACTAGAATTATGTGACGTTGGGCAAAATACTTAACCTCTCTAAGCCTCGGCTTCCTCATCTGTAAAAAAGGAATGATAGGACCTCAGAAGTATGAGTGTTACATGTCTAATACATGAAAAGCCATGGGCATTGTCTAACACATAGCAGGCACTCCATACAAAACAAGATTCGGGGTTTTTTTCTTTTTGCTCCTTTAGATGCAGAGAACGCCTTTGTCCTGGTTCTGTGGCACTCTTCTTCCTGCCCTGTGCCAAGGTGTTTCCCCTTAGCTCTGGGAGAAGCATTAGAGCATGGATGTTAAGTGCATGGACTCAGGAGCCAAACAGCCCTGGTCCATGGCCCAGCTCCACCACATACCCACTGTGGGACCTTGGGCAAATTTCTAAACTCCTAGTGCCTCAGTTTCTTTATCTATAAAAGGGGATAGTAATAGTACCTTGTCTCATAGGGTTGTTAGATGGGTCGAATGAGTCATCATTTCTAAAACCATGAGAACAGTACCTGCCGCATAGTTAGTGCTCTGCAGGTGTTGGCTATTCCTATTATTTCAGGTTCAATTCAGGACTCATGTGCATTCACCTCTTAGCTGGCCTTCACACCTAGGGTAGGGGCTGTATTGCCGCCCAGTGCCCCAACCTGTTTGTCTCAGTGCCATGCTCAGATCTTGGAACTTCTAGAAGCCCCTGTGCAGACCTACCTTCTGCATAACGGCACCTGTTCCATGCTCTAACCCTTCCCTCTTTTACTTGTTGAAATTTCCCCCTCCTTAGTAGCCTGATTTGTGGCTGCTGTAGAAAATGGAGCAAACCAACTAATTCATATTAAGATGCTAATGGCTGTTTAGCTCTGGGGGAAGAGGCGTCTCATCTGTCTTTTTCTCCACCTATCCCTAGTACCTAACATTTGCCTGAACGTAGAAAGTGCTCAATAAATATCTGTTGCATGACTATTTGGACCTTAGTTGAAAGGCATGCGTCTTGACTGATGGGATTTCAGACATCTTGACAGGCTGGAGAGGAAAATGTGAAAGCAGGGGACTCCTACTTGTGTCCCTCAGACCACAGTGTCTAGGGGAACTTCTACTTCACTTAAGTATACAGCAGTATTTTTTTTTCACTTTTTATTTTGAAATGAATTTTGACTTACAGAAAAGTTGCCCCGAAAGGACCCATCTCTCAGCTCTCCTGGAGGTAAATGTTAACATCTTACCTAGCCGTAGTCCAGTGATCAAAACCATGAAATTAACAGTGGTACTATGAATGTTATTATTAGCACTATTATGATTTGAATTTCACCAGTTCTTCCACTGATGTGGCTCTCACGTTGCATTTAGTTGCCACATCTCCTAGTCTCTACCAACCTGTGACCGTTTCTTCGTCTTTCCTCATCTTTGGTGACTTTGCCACTTTTAAGGCATACCGGTCAGTTATATTGTAGAATATCTGTCAATTGGGGTTTGTTGGATGTTTCTCACTACTAGATTGAGGTTAAGGATTTTTGGCAGGAATATCTCAGAGTAATGTGACCTTCTCAGCATACATATTGGGGGTAGATGATGTCAATATGCCTTATTACTGGTGATAATTAACCTTGAGCAGTTGGTTAAGGTGGTGTCTGCTGGGTTTCTCTACTGTAAAATTGTTATTTTCCCGTTATAATTAATAAACATCTCGGGGGAAATACTTTGAAACTATGCAAATGTTCTGTTTCTCCTCAAACTTTCTCATACTAATTTGAGCATCCATCGGTAGGTTTTGCCTGTGATAACTATTACTGTGGTGTTTGCCTAATTGTGATTTTTTACATTTCTCATTTCTTCTACATTTATTTCTTGGAATTCTTTAAGGAAGAGCTGTCCGTTCTTCCCCATTTATTTATTTATGCAATTGAAAGTTTATATCAGTATGGAATCATGGGTGTTTATTTTATTTTATGGATTATTACACAGTCCTTACTTTAGTTATTTCTCATTTTGTTCCAGTTTTGGCCGATGGGGTTGCCTTCAGGTTGGTGGTGTGTCTTGTCACATGCCCCACTTTTTTCTGAGTCCTCCCATAAGGTCATATTTGGTAACCGTGGAGATCACCTGGGCATATCCCCCATCATACACTGGGGGGAAGGTCCAAGAAGGCAGGCTGCTGTTAGGGGCAGTTGGGCTTAGAAGCCAGGTCTCCTGAATGCCTGTCCTGCTCTCTGCCAAGGGACCTGTTGCCTCTCTACACTTCACAGCCTTTGTTTACCAAGAAATTCATGTAATCCCAGGCATCCCTCCCATTTATTTATTTATTTTTTTTCACAAACACACCAGAGAAATTTATTGGGAAATTTGTCCAATGGAGATTTGCAGTCATGAATATGAACCAAGACCATGCCTCATGGTTGTTTTGCTCTAGCCATGCCACTCTTCTACAGGCACAGAGCAGGTAGATAATTAAGTTCATCCCACACACATTTGCAGAGAGAGGGCCCAAGGGAAGTCAAGTTGTTCAGGGGAGAGATTACAATAATTAAGTATAGAATCTGAACTGGGTAAAGAAAGATACAAGGGTTTGTCAGGGGTGATGGTTGTAAAAAACATTGGTAGGGTCAATAGATTCAGATCACATCTGAAGAAACACTCTATTAGGGGTATTTGAAAGGTGAACTGGAAGGAGAGAATAAAGTAAAAAGAGAACGGAACTCTAGAAAAAGCAATGTGGGCAACAGTACACTGATTGGTAATGGTAAGGTCCAGAGCCACACTATTCAATGGAATAACCACTAGCCATATGTGGCTATTTAAACATAAATTAATTTAAATAAAATTTAAAATTCAATTCTTTAGTTGCACCAGGGACATTTCAAGTGCTCCACAACCATGTGTGGTTAGTGGCTACCACATTGGACAGAACTGATACAGAACATTTCCATCATCACAGAAATTGCTACTGAGTATAGCACTGCTTTAGTACGACCATGGGAGTGAGAATGGAGACAAGAGTAGGGATGGGGGTAACATCAGGGGGAGCCCTGTTTGCTACACAGCCCTCAGGGAGAGAAGTTCTGGTAAGGGAATTGTGAAGATGGAGTCGAAGTGCCATGAACTCCTGTTTTCTACCAGTCCCCAGGGTCATCACCTGCTCGTCAGCATGCCCAGTCACATCTGTCACTAAGGCCGGCCTCCTGTCCTTTACCTGGGGCTGCACTGCACTACTACCAGAAGAGTCAGCCACATGCTGGCCTTTTCACTAGGTGATTGCCAAAGATACCTTGTCTGAGGCATCTGAGATCCCAGTCAATCCCCAACTGCAGGTGGACAGAGAAGACCCTCACTGTCTGTTCTCATGCGCAGAGGTACCCAAAGTCTTCAGGAAGATGTAGCTCACCTGTCTCGCAGATTCCCGGCGAGAAGAAAGGAATGGGGCTGGGGATGGGAACTTGGACTTCTGGCTCTGTTATATTAGACTAGGACCTCGTTTTCTGTTTTGACAACTAAGTAAGTAGCATATGGAATTGTCAGTCCAGAACAGGGTTCATGGGCACAAGGGGAAAACCTCACTAAAGTTCTTTCCCAGGGAGAAGAGGAGGCAGCATGGTTTAAGTCCTAAAATTTCCATTAGCTGGTGGGGAGACCAGATCAGGTTAGACCTTTACTGAGGAGAGGAGACAGTGCCGCTTCTTGCCATCCCTTAGGGGTTGATGATTTCAATGTGGAACTGCAGGTGAGTGGCTGTGACTCCACAGTGGCGCCAGAGAAGAGCACAGGTCTGGCAGTTGTGGCATTGCCAGCGGTACTGGATGATGTAAATGGCGTTGAGCAACTGGCAGTATCGCCAGTGGATGCGCCACATATGGACCAAAGACTGGAGCTGGACCACTGCCCTCTCTGTGTGTGCGTAGGAAATCAGGGCTGCCCTCCGCTTCTTCTGCCGCAGCCTGTCCATTTCCTGGTCAGTTTCCACCAGCACTGAACGATCCAGGCCCTGAGGGCTGCGTGTAACAATGTCTGGCGTACCAGGGTGCCACGCCACCAGGCCTGGATCTTCTTGGCTGCTTTTATTCTTTCTTTTGTATTTTTCTCTTTTTTCTGCTGCTGCTGCTCCTGCTTCTTCTTCTGCTTCAACCTAATTTCTTCTTCGGAATCCTCAATCACAATTAAAATTAAATTGCCGTCTGTCTGTCCACTTCCCTTCTGTCAGAGACGTATCCAAGCTCAGAGTAGAAAGATAGGGCACTTGGGTGCCGTTCCTCCAGTGAGGCCCATCCACATCCTTTCTCATTATCAGTCACGCAGGAGGGCAGGAGGGACCATGGCAGGATAGCTCCATACAGCTCTATAGTGTCTCCTCAGACTTAGCACTTCCTGTCTTCCCTGGATTCAAGTTTCAGTACCTCAGTGCGCCATAGGAAACTAGAGAGACTAGATGAATCTGGGTTCCAGTCTTGACACAGACCCTTTCTGGCTGTGTGAACTTGAGGCAGGAGATAGATGGGCCCCAGGCTGAGTAGCTGGAGTTTGTCCCCTGTGGTCAGATACTCCAAGATGAAGATAATAGCAGGAACAAGAGAGGAGGTGAGCCTTTCGGTGGAGGGGACGGAGGGGGTAAAGGTGGACACTCTTTTTCCTTCTTTTTCTTCTCTCTCTCTTTTACTAATGTGGTTTCATCAAGGTCTTCTATCACGATTTGACAAACGTGGCCATCTTTACAAATCTGTGGGGCTCCAGGCAATTCTCCATGCGGTGTCCCTCCGGGTGCTTGCTCAGCCTTCCAGGCTGCTCCATGCTTACACCACCTCCACGTGGATATGAGCTCCTGTGATTGCCCTCCTCGAAGTAGGGGAAGGAAGGGCTGGAAAGAAGAGCCCCAGCGTAGTAGTTTTCCACTTGGAAGTGTCTTATTTCACTTCTGCTCCCTTTTTATGGGCTCAACAGCCATGCAGCTGTGTCTAACTTCAAGGAGAAGGAAAATACAATCTTCCAACCTGCTTAAATAGATTGTAAGAGATTTCGTGCTGTGGTCTTGCCGCGGTCCCTTCGCGAGTTCCCTCGTGCCACAGGCGGTCTGCGTGTTGGGAGGGGGGCCGTCCCGCGCCCCTCGGTCAGGGCCCAAAGTGGTGGGACCGCGCCCAGGCCTCCATCATTAGCTGCACACCGCCTCCCATCCCTCGCATTTCTGATTCCCAGGGCTCAGCCTGTCACTGGGAGGTTGGGAGTCATGGCTCTCTCTCCACTTATGCCTGACAACTCCTGGAGCCAAGTGCCATGGAGGACTGGCCTTCTCTGGTGGCTCTTTGCGTCTTACCCAGCTTCTGGCAAGCAGTCAATAGTTTGGGAAGGTAAACCTTTAGCTTATCATTATTGTTGCTGTTATATGACTGTAAAAGTAAAGCGTCTCATTTTTCAGCTGGTGTTGACAGCCAGAGCTTTTTTAAAAAGTGTAGGTACAATGTATTTCTTATTCACAAAATAATGGTTCAAATGCAAATGAGGCTGGTTAAAGGAACCAGAACGTCTAAGCTGAAAACTCTTTCCTCTACAAAGAGAGCAGTAAGTGAAAGAATGCCACCAGGAAACATCAAGACATATCCAGAGTGTGGAATGTTCTACAAGAAAATTGGCCTGGACTCTTTACAAAGTCAGTGTCATAAAAACATAAAACAAAATACCATGTGTCAATCCTTGATGGGATCCTGATTTTTAAAAAGTTATAAAAGTCATTTTGGAGACATTTGAGGAGATCTGAACTCGAACTGGATATTAGACACCAGGAAATTATTAATTTCCTTAGGTGTAATCATGCTATCATCATTCTGTAGAAGAACATCTTTGTTTTAGGAGATACATGCTGAACTATATAAGGGTGAAGTGTCTTAAGGGTGATGTCTGCAACTTACTCTCAAATAATTCTGAGAAAAAGTTTATAAAATAAAGCAAATGTGGCGAAATGTTAACAGTTGTTAATCTAGGTGTATAACATGACAGTCCTCCTCATTCAGTATTCTGTTTGAAATTTTTCAAAATAAAAAGTCTGAAGGAAAATTACTTTTACAACCGGGTTTTATATCCTTTATTTATTGAAGAAACATCCTCTTCCCTTTATTCCCATAAAATTGGCAAAAGTCACTTCCATCCAACTGAAATGATCACGTGAGCAGGGGTTCAGGAACCCACATGAATGGGATCACAAGTATCAAGGCTGGATCTGTGGAGAGATGGTTAGGAGTGGGGAGTAGAGCTCTAGTCTCTGCATATCTGGCCTCAAATCCAAGCTCCCCTGCTGTTTCATCATTCAGTGACCTTGGCTAAGGAACTTAAAACTTCAGGGCCTCAGTTTCTGTAACTGTAAAATGAGGATAGTAGCATGTTATTTCCATTTGTACATGCTGTGTAATATGGATTTGGGTAACATATCTATCCATCTCTTGTGAGTCTCTGCCTGCCCTCCAGTCCTTCTGAAGAGTGTAGGGAATGTGAAGATAATAGCTCAGGCCCTGGGGAGCTACAGGTTGACTGATGGAAGAAGGCTTGTGGGTGGGGCCTGTCTTCAGGGACCTCGAGATAATTTGAGCAAATGAGATTTTATATATAATCACTGTCTCATCATAACTTGAGGTTAAGAGTACTAACTTATTAAATGTGACCACTTAGAATACTTGAGAATATTTTAAGATTCTGTTTTGGTGTAGCTTCTTTTTTTTTCAGTATCAGGAGCCTCAAGAATAGAAGGATTGACAGTTGGATATTGTGAAAAAACACAATCCTTGACCCTTATCTGACACTATATACAAAAATTAACATGAAATGGATCATAGACTTAAATGTAAGAGCTAACAAAAGACTTCTAGAAGAAAATATAAAATAAAACCTTAATGATCTTGGGTTAGGCAAAGATTTCTCAAATAGGACACAAAAATTATGAATCATAAAAGAAAAAAATGATTAAATTGAACTTCTTTAAAAGACAGTGTCTTCAAAAGACACTGTTAAGAAAATGAAACAGCAAGCCCCAGACTAGTAGAAAATGTTTGCAAAACATATATCTAACAATGGACTTGTATCTAGAATACATGAAACATTTCTTACAACTCAATAATGAGAAGACAAGCAACCCAATTAAAAAAATGAACAGAAGACTTGAACAAATACTTTAAAAAAAACATATACAGATGGCAAATAAACACATGAAAAGGTGCTCAATGTTAGTCAAAAACACCGTGAGATACTACCACACACCCACTAGATGACTAAAATTAAAAAGACAATACCAAGAGTTGGCAAGAATATGGAGCAACTGAAACATTCACACACTGCTGGTGTGAATGTAAAATCATAAGGCCACTTGGGAAAACAGTTTGGCAGTTTCTTATAAAGTTAAACACACAATATAATTTCTAGAAATTCTACTCCTACGTATTTACCCAAGAGAAATGAAAGCATAAGTCCTCACACTGCTTGTATGTGAATGTTCATAGCAGCTTTATTCATAGTAGCCAAAAACTGGGAGCAGTCCAAATGCCCATCAGCTGGTGAGTGGATGAAAGACTGTGTTATGTCCATACAATGCAATGCTATGCAGCAATTTTTAAAAAAGGGATGAACATGCAAAACATGAGTGAATCTCAAAAACATGGTAAGTGAATGAAGGCAGACACATAATTACACCATTCCACTTACATGGTGTTCTGTCAACTTTAAACAGGGATGTTCTGGGAAAAATAATCTAAGGGTGATGTGGAGGTTACTTGACTTGTGGAGAACCCCATGGTGGTGTACCTGCTAGGAGGTTGGCTGTAACCTTGATATGACCTGCTGGGAGCCTGGGGGGATTAGGGAGAAAGTATGAACATCAAGGGCATTATACAGAGACTTGGCTTCTCACCCTGGCTCTACTAGAGATGGGCTGTGTGCCATTGAGCAAGTCACTTAACCTCTCTGGGCCTCAGTTTTCTCATCAGTAAAATAGGGGTAAACTGGAGTTACAGGTAAAGTGTCTCATACCCAGAACAGAGGTGGGGCTTTTTGAAGATTAATTCCCTTCCCTGTGGATTTCTTTGCCTTGCGCCTCATTGACATGTACCTTGCCCCTTCCCTCTGCTTCTCGTTGGTAAGAAATATAAGCATAAACCTGGGTCAAAATGTGTCTTCTGGCCAGCTTTTTCTCAGCACCAGCCCTCAGTTTGGTCTTTCTTCAGCACACCTTGGTCACTAACATCCTGTGTGACCTTGGACAAGTCAACTTCCTTCTCTGGGCATCTTCTCCAAAATGAAAGGCTTGGGCTCGATGATTGCTCTGGGCTCCACTTATTAGCTCCTTCACTCCAGGATTACAGTCTAGGAGTGAAGAAATGGCAGGACTCAAGAAGCAGTTGCATATGAAAGTCCAAGGGAAGAGACAGATCCTCTGGGGCCTTGGGCCTGGACCTGTGGTCCATCTGTGAATGGAAAGGGAACCTTCATGTCTGTCTAGAGCTAGAGCAGAAAGATGGTGAATTCAGAGTGGTCTCTGTTTCCCCTCTGGCGCAACCCCCCACCCTGCAAAATGTTGTGTGTTGGATGGGGGCACTGTCCTTTCTCGGAGGAAAGTCACTCAGGGACCCTGAGTGTCTAAAGCAGACGCTCTGACCTGCTCTTTTCCCCAGCACAGCAGACCCATCAATGGCTTCCAAAGAACAATGGTACTTGGCAGCAGCCCGCCTTCTTGAATTTCTAGTTTTCCTGTTCTTTCCATCAGACTAAAAGCAGTGAAAACAATAACAACAAACAATCTAACTTCTCAGCCCCCTACTTTTGCTTGGGAGCTACACATTTTGGTATGTCTTTCTGTAACCCAGCAGGACCCTATGGGTCTTTCCCGGGACAGGCTTTCCCTCATATCCTCTGCTTTAGCTCCTCTCTGAAGTACCTAGATAACAGTATTTGATGCACATTTCCTGAGTTGTTTTACAGAAGTGAAAACCCCCCCATTAAATGGAAGATGTTAACTACCTGATGACCATGAGCACATAGCCTCCTGGAGCCTAAGGAATGATAAGGTTAACCCCTGTGACACTGCCTGGTTACCTCACCTTCAGCCAATCAGAGAAGTGTGTACCAGCTGATCACTTACCCTGGGACCCCCACTCCCTCACCTGGCTTTTACAAGTGCTTTGCTGAAACCCTTCAGAGACCTCGGGGCTTTTTAGGGCATGAGCCACCCATCTCCTTGTATGGCCCTGCAATAAACCTTTCTATGCTCCAAAGACGTTTTGCTGTGTTTGGCTTCACTATGCGTTGGGCACACGAACTCGCGCTAACATCTCCTGAGCGGGGGCTGCAGTGTGGACTTGGCTCCTTCCTCATCTGTATTCTTCACGATGAGTAAGACATCTCCTACGGGAACAAACTGCCATCCAGGGAGTGCTTCAGATCCTGGCCTCACCAGACAGACAAGGTCTGCCTTCCCAGGTTTCCTCCCACCCTCTCTGTCCAGCTCCAGCAGTGCATGGTCTCTGTGGTGAAAAATGAAATGCCAGCTCATCTGGGGCACTTGGCTGCTCTGTGATTCTTTCTGTTCTGCAGGATTTTATATGTTGGTGTATTCTCAGGATAGGGGTATGATGGCTGCGGAGATTCTAGATGTCACACCCAGACTTTGTCAACACTGCAAGAAAGAAGTCTATTTTTTTTTCATTATTTATTTATTTATTTAAGGCTGTGTTGGTTCTTCGTTTCTGTGCGAGGGCTTTCTCCAGTTGTGGCGAGCAGGGGCCACTCTTCATCGCGGTGCGCAGGCTTCTCACTGTCGCGGCCTCTCGTTGCGGAGCACAGCTCCAGACGCACAGGCTCAGTAGTTGTGGTGCATGGGCTTAGTTGCACTGCGGCACGTGGGATCTTCCCGGACCAGGGCTCGAACCTGTGTCCCCTGCATCGGCAGGCAGACTCTCAACCACTGCGCCACCAGGGAAGCCCAGAAGCCTATTTTTGTGGCTCTTTCTTTAGGAACCAGGAAGCTTTTTCTGCAAGGTCCTGGAAAGCTTCCCTTCAGGTCTCATTGGCTGGTCCTAAACTACATGCCCACTTCTAAACCTGTAACCAACAAGGTGGTGAAGAACCATATTGGCTTATACCAATTTTGGGGAGTTGGTATGGGTTGAACTGTGTCCCCATTTCCCATCCCCCAAATTTACATGTTGAAGTCTTAACCTGCAGTACTTCTGAATGTGACCTTATTTGGAAATAGGGTCATTGTAGATGTATTAGTTAAGATGAGGTCATACTGGAGTAGGGTGGACCCCTACTCCAATATGATTGTTTTCCTTATAAAAAGGGAAACTTGGACACAGGGAGACCTGCACACAGGGAGAACAGTATGTGAAGATGAAGGCAGGTCTTGGGGTGATGCAGCGGAATCCAAGGAACACCAAAAATTGCCAACAAACCACTAGGAGCTAGGGGAGAAGCTGGGAGTAGATCCTTCCTCACAGCTGTTAGAAGGAACCAGCCCTTCAGACACATTGATTTTGGACTTCTAGCCTCCAGAACTGTAAGACAATACATTTCTTTTGTTTAAGTCACTCACTTTTGGTACTTTATTATGGCAGCCCTAGCAAACTAATACAGAGGTAGACTAGACGTTGGGGAGTGGGAATCATCATGATCACTACATTTGCCATCAGGTAATGAATGTTATACTAATATCGCTACTATGATGTACACTTAAAATATGAGACAAGCAGGATCATGAGATAGTAACTGCCCAGGCTTTGGAATCCAAAGGTCTGGGTTCAAGCTGTATCCCTGACTAGTTATGTGACTTTGGGCAAATCAACTTAAGCCCTCTGAACCACTAAACTGTAAACACAGCTACTGAACTTGAGATAAGATACCAATTATTAGCATGGAGAAATTCAAAGATATTCCCCTTTCCCAGCCCACCAAAGAGAACCCATCCCCCTTAATTTCTACCTGGTTCCATTCTATTCCTACCTCAATACTTTCCCACCCCTCCTCCACACCAGGAGAGTAAAGAGTTGAGAGAAAAAATGGAGGAGGTGAAAAAAATAAAGTTGTGAAGGCTAGAGGTAGAGAGTCATAATTTTGGGGGCATTTTGGCTAGTGAGGGGCTTCAGAGAGGGTGGAGTATAAGAGAATTAGGAAGGAGAGAAAACATTTCCAAGGAGATTTGCTGGGGGTTATGGGTTGGATTCACCTTTGTGTTTTTCAAAACGTTCTAGTAAAGAATATAATTCCTGAGCTCTAGAGAGAGAATGAAGTTGGATCACAAACTCACTTTCCTGGGAAACTTAATGAAAAAATCACAAAATTAAAACCAACCTCCCCCTCCCACCTACCCCACCCCACAAATAAAAACCAGCAGCAGCCAATCAAGGAAAGGGGTACAACTTCATGCCAAAACGTCCAAAGAGTGACGGTCAAGGAACACAGCAAGGAAGTCTGGCTTGACTTGCCATGACTTGTAAACTTTCCAGAAGAATGCGAGTGAACAAAATTCTGAGAATTCACACAACTATGCCTCCATCTGGAGCAAGAGTGACAAAGGCAGGGCTGCCAGCTTAAATATAGAATATCTAGTGAAATGTGAATTTCAGATAAACAATGAATAATTCTTTGTTCATTGCAATATAATTTTAAATTATACTTATAAATATTATAATATTTATTCCATGCAATACTTGGGACTTACGGATCCTAAAAAACTATTTTTTTCTTTATCTGAAATTCAAATTTAACTGGGAGTCCTGATATTATTATTATTATTAAATCTGGCAACACTAGACAGAGGTAATAAGCAGATACTCTGTAGAAAATTAAAAACAAAACATAAGCACCTCAAGTAGAAGCCCCTAACTACCCTAGAAAGGTCTCATTAGCAATAGGACTTAACATTCCTCAGGCTCCTTTCTGAAGGGGGGTTATTAGGGACCATTCTAAAGCCTTAGGGGAGCTGCGTATAGCTTAAATAAAATCCCAGGAGAGAAAGCCAAAATCCTCCAGGTTTATACATGAGTCCTCCTCCTTACTGCACCTTCAGGATATAAAAAATTGGAGAGACTTGCATTATCCCAGTTTCTAGAGCTTGGAGAAGACAAACAGCCTTTGGGTACATTGGGACAGAGTCCACAAAGGAAGTTTTGTCAGAGGTACCTACATTATAATGACCAAAGCAAAAAGAAATATGTAAATATGAAAGCAAGCAACACGTAGAAGGCAAAGGATAGATGAAGAACACTGCCTAGAAGAAAAACCCAAGGAATAAAAGAAAATTCCCTCTAGCCATTTTGAGGCAGGTGTTTTTGTCCAGTTGGCCGTTCACCAGATTTTTATAGCAATGAAAGAAAAAGAAAAGAAAGAAATGGCCTTAGATCTTTGATTAGCCCTCTACTTCTGGGAATTCATGCTTAAGGAGAAAATGAAACAAACAAAAACAATATATGTTCAGGGATATTTCTACTGTTGTCTACAATCATAAGCAAAAATGATTTATATAGTCAAAAATTGGTTGGGTAAAGGATGGAAATTCATACAGTAGAATACCTTGTAGTGTTGAGATTGAAGACTGGGATTTCAAAATTTCTGAGTGAAAATAATTAGGATATGAAGCAACATGTAAAGGAAGACCCCACTCACTTTCATTTTTGGCTGCACCATGTGGCTTGTGGGATCTTAGTTCCCTGACCAGGGATTGAACCCGGGCCCTTAGCAGTGAGAGCATGGAGTCTTAACCACTGGACCACCAGGGAATTCCCAAGGAAGACCCTTTTGATGCTGATCTGCATACCTGCAACTGTGTACTTACGTTTGGAAAAGTGCCCAAGAGAGTGTTTGCTAAGATGTTATCAATGGCTGTCTTGGGATGATGGGATTTCTCATTTTTCACTCTCATTTCTCATTCTCTGCATTTCTCTGTATTGAGTTGACTTTTTTCTTCTACATCATATATATATTGATTTTATTAAAAAAAAAAAAAAAACAGCTTGTATCCCCTTCTGCCTTTCTTGGGCTCAGGGGACTTGCAAGGTCCCTGAAGCCATCTGGGATGAGATGGACCAGACAGAATGAAACCAGGTCACGTTTGCTTTGTAATGAGTGGCCGAACACCTTGCCTGGCCTTAGGACAGTTCTATAGTCTTGAGCCTTTGGGAAGTTTCAGCAACAGCTGCTTGACCTAAAGCTACCGATGACCAGCTGGGCAGGCAGCTGTTGGGACGTCGGACTTGTGGCAGATGACCAGTTTTGGAAAGCAGCACCAGCAACTTTTTGGGCAGGCAATCTTGGGCAATTATTTCTCCTCTCTCGCTCAGTTTCTCTGTCCATAAGATACAGTTAATGGAGCCTACACTATAGGGTCATAGTAGGAATCAGAAAAAATAATATACTAGAAAGATACTCCATAAATGTCAGTTTCCCTCTTTAAAGGCTTTCCATTTTGCTGTTAAAATTAGATTTTTAAAATTTTATTGATGATTGGACCTTGGGTTGAGGGCAAATTTACAAGGAAATGTTTGTGGAGGATAAATGGCCTCCCTGTCCCCTGGTCCATATCCACACATCTAGCCTTCAACACAACTTAGGATTTCACTACTGGTGGAAGACTTATAACTCAAATATTTGTTTCCAGAACTTGATTTTCCTGTGCATTATCTTATTTGATATGTGGGAAACAAGAGAATTCTACTGTAACTTCTATGAATAGAGCATGATTAAACAGTTGTCAGGAAATCAGAACAAAGGGAAAGCTTTGCACTGAAAAGGCTCACAGTCAAGGTTGAGAGGTCAGAATGGCGTTTGTCATCTGAGATGAGTAGGGTTTCCATTTCCCCCACGGGGTGATGGGCTCTTGTTTCCCAGGTCTTCACCTCTGGATTTCAGCTCAAACCGCAGAGTCAGCCTGCTGCCCTGGGCGGAAACACAAGTTGAGCACATTCGGTTCCTTCTAGCTTATTCAGAACAGCAATTTGGATTTTAAAAAATAATTAAGGTGAGTGAACCAGCCCTCCATGTTGTTTTTGGAGGGACAGTCTGTCCCAGGGTACGGTGAACACATTCTCTCTGAAGTCAGCTAACACAGGAACCCAGCAAAACGGAGTTGTTCACAGGATCAGAGTTTTGGAAACAACGTTTAAAACAAAGACTATTTCATGGCAATTAGTATATCAAAGCAGTGAACTCAGAGAGCTGAGTTCCATTTCAGGCACCAAGCCTATAGCCATGGAATCCAGGATTCATCCCAGCAAATAACACACCTGCACATAGTCCAAGCAATTTCTCCCTCAGAGGACAACGTCTGCTTTTTTCACCGAGGTCAGTGTTTAGAAAAGATGGATATACAAGTGAACCTAGGTGTGTGCTTAGGCCAGGGGCTTCAGAATTTAAAAATGCATGCAGGTCCAGGTGATTACTTTCCCAAGTCAGAGGCCCTTCACTAGGTAAATTTCATCTCTGTCCAGTGGGTGTGCATCTGCACGGGGCTTGACAATATCTTGACCCTCATCAACCTTCTCCGGATGCGAGGGGGATCAACGTCCTCGGTGTGGGAGGAAGGGGATGAGGTGGCATCTTGGGTTGAACACGATTAGGAAATGAGGACGCTGATGAATCAACCATGAATCAACCACCACCAAATGGTCAATCATTGAGACCAAGCTCTTCAGAATTTCCGTCATTGGTAACCATGGGATTAGTAACTTGGCCCATATTGTGAGGGACTGTGTGTGTGTGTGTGTGTGTGTGTGTGTGTGCACATGTGTGTGTGCATTCACACACATTAAGTGGACTAAGAGAACAGAAATAAAAGATTCCAAACAATTAGTTGCCCAATTAGCTGTCCTCGCAATTATGGGAATGTGACATTTAGTTAAAAACGCAATGATTGTTTAAATTAAATTGCCCGTTTTGAAAGCATCTTCCTGGCTCAGTCGCCGTGCCAACTGGTTCTCACAGTGGTGCCCTTGCTTTTGAGAGGCAGGCTCAATAGTCTCCCTTACAGCCAGGCCCAGTCTGCTTCCTTAACTAACAAGGTTGAAACCAGGGAGGGAAAGTGCTGTGACTGGGAGCTGGGAGCTCAGCTAGACTCCCTTTTCAGTGATTTCTCAGGCTTGAGGGCGGCCTGCCCGGCCTCTGCGTGGGAGGAAATACTGCAGGGGGAGGCAGGGCACGGTCAGACTCTGGATGATCAGGGACGTTTCGCAATCAGCTAAAGGTCTCTTTTTTCAAAGCATGGTGGTGAATAAGCAAAAATGAAAGACAAGTGAATATAAACAAACTCTCAGGTTCTAGAGATTTAACAGCATTACCGATCGAGGTCCTGCTGGATTCTTACCAGCATTTCCCACTGGCGTCCAGAAATCCAAAAGGGGACAGAACATGAAAACTTTTCTTCCTCCTCTTCGTTTGCAAGTATCTGGTCTTGTGGACTGACCTGCTCACCCACCCAGGGCCCATCTCTAGGACACACAAGAACCTCGGGGTTTTTTGGCATCCTTTCCCCAGGCCCCCACCGCCGGCATCATGCCCACCCACTGCCCACCCATAAAGAGAGCACAACCTGAATACAATGGGCCCACTGTTCCCACATGTATCATTTTCACATCCCTGAGCTCAGAGCTGAGGGGAATCAGGATCCTGAAGGGCCTTGATACCTGCTCCTAGACCGGCCCCTTCTGCCCTGGGTGGCTGCTCAGGTCCCAGAGCCCGGGGAGGGCTCTGCCCCAATAAACAATGAACAAATGCAAGCTTATCCGACACGGTGCTCCTGAGAAAGCCCTGCTGGCCAGCCCTTCTACTCTCCTGCCCTGTGAAATGTGTTGTTCGTGATGTGTGTTACAGGACGGGAACCAGCACTTGCTTAAGAGCCAGAGGGGCTTTTGGATCTGGGTTTACTGTGGGCTCTGCTGCTTTGCGGCTGGGCGCGCTTGGACAGGTTACATAAACGTTCTGAACAGCATGGAGCCTCATCTATAAAATGGGGATCAAAAATGGTTATTGAGTTACTGTGAGGACTCAATAAGTAAATGGTTGGGAGGGGTCTAGCACTGTGCCTGGGATACGGTAAGCACTCAAAAATGGTAACCTTTATTACTGTATATTTATTATTCCTTTCAAAAGAATGACTCAGTGTCAAAGCTGGGACTCCAGAGAAGATCGATCAACCTGTCAGCCTTGCACAGGCCCTGGGGTCTGAGGCCCAGACACAGGCCCACTGGGCCCACTTCATGATCCACCCTCCACAGGGCCTCCAGCAGGGTCTTTCTAAACATGGAGTTATTAAACATACCTTTCATGCTACTTGAAGCCCTTCGGTGTCTGCCGCTGATGACAGGAGAGGGGCAGGGGCTTCTCGCCAGACAGAGGGTCCCCCTGAGTCCTGTGGGGTCTGGGTGGGCCCCTGAGCAGAGGCAAGGCGTGCAGGTCCAAATGAGGAGCCCGTCCACAAGGGAAAGGCCTGGGGACCCACATGCGTCAGCGTCCAGGGTTCCATCCAGGTCTGGAGAAGACTCAGAAACAGAATGGAAACAGAGATTTGGGACAGGCATTCCAGGACGTAAGGCAGGCTGGGAGGAGGGGAGGACCTGCACGACAGGGGGACCCGAGAGTGACCGTTGATCCTGGGGGCGGGGGGAGATAGTGACCTCGCTCTGTCCCACCACCGTGTGGCTGCTTTGCTTCCTAGGGTGTGAAGAGAAGTGTGGCAGTTTCCAGCAGCACCTGGGACAGCTTCAGTGGCTGGTGTGAGAAAGACACCCTCACCTCAGGCAGTTAAGATGCTTGGGTAGCCAGTCACAGAAACGGGCTTGAAAAATAGGGCTATTTGTTTTCTCACAATTCTAGAAGTCCAGGGGTAAGGCAGGTTCCATGTGAAACCGAGCAGGACCCTGTGGAGCTCTTGGGCACAAGAGCCTTTCTGTGTCCTCCTGTTTTCTGGTTTGCAGGAAATAGGCTTCATTCAACCTCCATGGCCTTCCCTGATTTCCAACGGGCAGGTTCAAACAGTTGCTAATCAGGGAAGGGAGGGGATGCAGAGACAAGGGGGGAACAGTCAAGGTACAATAGCGTAGCCTTCGGGCAGGGTCCTGGTTCCCCCTCAAGGGATACACACAACAATATCTTTGAGCTGTTTTGCAGATTCTGAAATCCCCTTAACATGGGAGAAGTTAACTGTATGCTGCTCACAAGCACGTAGACTCCAGACCTACTGGAACCAGAAGGTTGATGAGGCTGACTCCCACTTACCTCCCCACCAACCAATCGGAAGAATGTCCATGAGCTGATCAGGCCCTCTTTGAACCCTTACTATAAAACTCCTCACTATGCCCTCCAGGTCGGGATGCAGTTTTGAGGACATTAGCCCACTGTGGCCCCTTTTGCCTGGCAAAGCAATAAAGCTATTTTTTTCTACTTCACCCAAAACTCTGTCTCTGAGATTCAATTTCGTGTCAAGGTACAGAGGTTGGATTTCGACTACACAGGTGAGGGACTACAGGTGGCTCAACGATGTCATTAAGAATGCTGGCCGTCCTTGTGTCTGGGCTCTGCCATCCTTGCTGTGGACATCCTCCTAAGATGGTTTTCTTCAGAGTCTCCACGTGGCTGCAGGGAAAATGGCAAGTACCTGCCTTCTTGTGAGGGTGGGGGATGAGTACAAGAGCCCCCTCCCCTAACCATGAAATGTAAATCCTTGCAGTCCGACCGGGCAACTTAGGGCACCCCAGAACCAATAACGTGGTTTCCTGATGGAGCTGGGTGGGTCCCAGAACAAACGTGAGACTGGACTGGAAGCGGGGCAGGGGAGAACTGTGGCTTGGGTAGGCAAGCAACCCCCCAACACGTCCTAACAGATACATGCCTCACCCTGGCACACGGGAAGCACTCCAGGATTTTAGGACTGTGCTATCCTCTAGCTTCTTGAAGTTTATTGGGATGCACCCAGGAGGCCTACAAGGCCCGTGCTTACCCAGCTTCAAGACCAAAAAAGAGCCCAGAGTTAGCAACAGAGACATCTCTGTTTTAATGGATGGGGGAGCTTACACAGCTGAAGTAAGCTCCTGGAGTGACACTCCATCGTGTGAGACAGATAGTGGGCAGGACGTGGTGGCAGTCTTCGCTCCCAGGGGCACGGGGAGGTTGCCAGTTATAGGGGAGTGACATCAGGTGGGTTCATTAGTTAGCAGGGAAACCAGTAGAGGCGCACACCCCTCACCACCCCTTTGAGAAGCTGTTGCTAGCTGGGGCAAGTATGTAGGAAGGTCAGTTATGTGCATAGGGTGTAGGTGAAGCAGGCACTGGTTGAGCCGGGGATGTCCAGAGAGCAAGAGAACAGCCATCTTGAGTAGCCTGACCATAAGAAGACCCATGGCAACTTTGAGAGGTGGGCAAGGATTAGTCTACCTACTTGCCAGAAGGGGCTCAGAGAGGTTAAGAAAGGACACAATGTTGCACGGGTGGAGGAGCAGCAGTGGGTCTTTCTTTCCCCTCCCTGCCCACTCGGAGCTTCTTCGTGGTCTAGAACCCTATGGAGGCCCAGAGGCCATTGAGTTTTGGTTCTGTAGGTGACTGGTACATAACAATGCACTCAGAGACAATCCCGCCACATGCACATCCTAGAACTTTGGTGCTAGGCTTGTACCAACCCCCAGCTCTTAGCCGCCAACCAGGTGCTGCCCGGCACCCAGCTCTTCCCCTGCTTCCTACCCACAGGCAATGCTTTTTCACATTTTCCCTTCCTACCTCTGTGTACATTTGTCTAGCGACTCCCCACTATCAGTTAATGATGAAGTCCTCCCAGTGTGGGTGTGACAGGCAGGGGACAGGGAGGAGGGAGAGAAGGACATTCCTATACAGAGAGGCTGCGGCAGCTCCTCCTGAGGCTACATGGCAGTGAAGCCCATCGGGGCAGATTTGAGTGGATCAGTACAGGTCCTACCCCTGGAATGTCGATGCCATTAAGGCAAACACACTGACTCATCCATTGGAAGATGTGGTTCCTTCCAAGAAGTTTCCCTGTTGACGTCTGGTGCAAAATAAGAGATTGGAAACAGGACTTTGGACAAGCTGGTTTTCAAAGTAGCCAAGGGACAGAGTCCACTTGTGGGCCGGAGGGGCCTAACCTTTGCTCCTGGAGGGGTGCAGGGAGATGGGGGGGGTGTGGCCTTTTTCTCTTTTTCTTCTTCCTATTCTGATGGGAGAACCAGAGTCAAGGAATATCCATTCCATCCCCCTGCCCTGGACAAGGGGCCTTCCCTTCCCAGGTGCCAGCAAGAGGCCCTGGGCTCCTCTGGCCATTCAGACGCCCACCCTCCATGTCAGTGAGTGCCTTGCTCTTTCAGGTTCTTTCTCTCCTTTTCCAAAGGGAGTCTCCCAAACTTGGGTGGCTCCCGCTGGGGATTTCTGGGCACCCTGCGGTTTCTACTGTCTTTTGGATTTCCTGGGGCTGGAACAAATGTAGTCGCCAGAGGAGTGGGTGATGTCCTGGAACACGGGTTAGGAGAACTGCAGCTGAGTGCCTGCCCTGCTGTTAGCGTCTGAGTGACCTGGGGAAAGTCACTGAACCCCATTGTGCCTCAGTTTCCTCATCTGCCAAGGAAATTTTGACACTACCTGCCTTTTCTTCCTGGTTTTTAAGAAGATTACACACAATAACAAGGATGAAAATTCCGTGCAGACTTAAAGATGTTTCACAAATGTCAGGTGGCGCTTTTAGTGACCCCAGTGCTGTGCCTTGTGATTGCTCCCTATTTGGAAAGAAGAGCATGGGAGCGGGCAGCATGGCATTCAGTGAGGGGGTTATTCTCCGTAGGTGCCATTGTAATTGGGAAGCCATCTAGAGCGGAAGCTGGGAGAACATGAATTCGAGTCCCAGCTTCCACATCAGTAGGCCATTTTGCAAGTCCCTTCTCTGGCTTCTAGCAGGGGGAGGGGTGTCAGATGACCACCAAGGCTCCTCCTGGCTCCTGTTCTGTGAATTTTATTGAAATCCTTATCTCTACAGCCAGAGTTATAACCAGGTTCCCACCATAGAGCTTTGACTTAAAAAAAAAGAGCTCTATTGAGGTGCAATTGACATACGACAAACTAGGGACCCGACCTTTGGCCAATGTGGAGCAAAGGGGCTAGAGTCCCTTTGGTTATGCGTGTAGGGTGTCTTGGAAGGTCTGTTATAGCCTCACCTGTTAGAGAAAATGTAGCTGCTTCCCAGCTGACACCTCTGCAATCCCAGAACCTCAGCCGGATTAGAGAAAGCGGGGCCATATTTTCTAATTATCCCTACAATTCCGACAAGGCTGCTGTTCCTTAAGTCTAAAGGGATTTGAAGTTGTTCTAATCTGGCTGGGCTCACGTCACACGGCGCTGGCTTTCAGATTTCCCGTTATCGGAAGTGCGTTAACATTCCCTCAAGATCATAACGGGGCTAAGAGGGGCCTCCAGGCCTGCGACAGGGAGAGAAGGATCTCAGAGAGGGAGAGCACTTAAAAATAGGAACTAAGTCTTGGAGTCCTGACTCTTTCTGCAAAGAAGTAGGTCTTGTCTAACTCCTCCATGGTCCTTGACAGAGCCAACAAGATGGAGGGGGCGTGGGATGAGTCAAAGAGTGGCAACGCGCCGAAGCTCATCTGTGAAGCTGGGATGAAGCAGATTAATCCTATACTTAGGTTACAAGAAAAAAGGAGTCTTCCAACTAATTCTAGATCATCAGCCATGTAATCGACCTCTCTGTGTCTGTTGAAAATAATGTTATAAAAAATAATGATGCAAGAAAAGTCTCCAGGAGACCAGCTTCGCATCCTCTGCACTATTGGCATTTGGGCCACAGCATTCTTCGTTGTAGGGCCGTCCTGTACATTGTAGGACGATTATCAGCATCCCTGGTCTCTACCCATTAGATGTCAGTAGCACCCCACCCCTAGTTATGACACCTGTCTCCAGACAAGGCTGAGTGTCCCCTGGAGGGAAAAATTGTTCCTTTTTTGGGTTTTAAAAAATGGTCCCATTTTGTTCTTAAAAAAAAGTAATTACAGACTACTGTCTTAGATTTGTTGTGTGACTGTTACCTGCCAGGCGCTGGGTTAAGGGCCTTACAGACAAGATCTTGTTTATCCGTGGCTAGTGGATTACAAGGGTCTTTTATTTTCTTCTCTTATTATGGGAAACACATAAAGCAACGGCATCTTCCAATTTCTCTAGTTAATTTGCAGGTTCTTTCTCTGCCTCCTGCCCTGCCCAGCAGGGAGGAGGGGCAGTATCGGGCAGGGAGGAGAGGTGAGATGCCCGGCCTGGTCACTTCCAAATCAGGAGCGTGCTTTTGGAAGCCTTCTCATCCTGTTTGAGCCTCATTTATAAAAAGAGGATAATGATGCCTGCCTTGCAAGCCTATAAGGCTTAGAAAACAAAATTTGGTAGGAGGGAACATGGTTACTTTGTTCCCTCTCTCCCGTCAGTGCCTGGCCACTGGGCCTGCTTCAGAGTAGATGATCGATAACGCTCCTGGAATGAATAGGTTGATGAAGAAAAATGTCCGCATCTGTCACAGGCCCTGGCACCGAGGTGTCTGATAAATACTTCCTGGCTGACCACATCTGCGATGCAGACAGGCAAAGGACAGAGGCAGCAGCAGGCACCAGAGGCTGTAGAGAGCGGGATGTAAACCAGAACTGCCTCTGCCCTTGCGGGAGTTTGTGATCCAGGAGGATGGGAATGACAATGAACAAGAATTACATATCACTGAACAATTACAAGTGTGAAAAGTGCCACAAAGCGGGTGTTCAGAGTCACTCACATCTCACACTTGCCCAGACACATGTAAGCACGCCGGCTACAGCTGTGGGCTAGCCTGTGGGATTGTGGCGAGCCAAAGATCTGGGCTCTAGGGAAGTTTTAGAGAGGTTTCCATCTCTTTTAAAGCTTAAAACAGTGAACTTTAATAAAAGAAAACATTTCCATTGAGCTTTTAAGTACTTAATAGGAGTTAAAAGTAAGGCGAATAAAATAGTCTGTTTTGTTTCAATTCAGTAAGTGCTCCCTTTGATTAACTTCATTGTCCTTTAAGATTGGGATTAATGTCTGTCTGCATTTGGAAAAGGTCACGTTAGCCCAAAGGCTGATGGATGTCAGGAGAAAGGCAGCCACAGGTACTGGGAATGCCAACAGGAGCCTGGGCTCTGTGAGGCTGCATCCAAACCCCCGCCCTCCCGTGTCTTTACTGTCACCCTCCCAACCCTGCCAAGCCTCAGTTTCCTCTTGTGTAAAGTGGGGATGGTACTGCCGTGCAAGGTTGTGTTGAGGATTAAGAGAGCTACAGTACACATGGAAAGAACCTGGCACACTGCATGGCACAAGGAAGGGTCAGTTAATGATGACCCCTCCCCTCTTCCCTGGCCTGAGTCAGACTGGGAGCTCTTGGAGGGCAGGGCCTGGGGGCCACTCCCCTGAGTGCCCCTCGGTGTCCATTTGCTCTCAGGTGCCTTTCCCTCCTTTCCCTGTGCTGCTGCCTACGTTTCCTAGGCTTCCTGGCAACAGGCTTTGGGCTAGTTTCTACTCGTGGGAGCACTGATTGGAGATTGAAAAGTGGAAAGAAAGGAGAAGCCAGGGTGTTTCTCTGTCTTTTCCTCCCTCTTCTGTTTTAGTGATGTTTTTTGGTCTCCTCTGATAGCCCCTCCTGCTATGGTCCAGCCCCGCCTGGCAGCTGGCTTCTGGCTTCTGGCTTCTGATAACCATCTTCTTCCTGATCCATCTGTCCCTCAGCTTCCTGCTGTTGCCAAGCTCCCAGCTGTTTCACATCTCCTAGTAGGCTTCCAAGCTTTCCCATCTTCTGGGTAAGCAATCCCCTGAACTGAATTCCCTCCATGAGAAATGCCTAGCATGGCTATTTCCCTGACAGGAGCAGACTGACACATCCGTGTCTCCAGCCTCTGACCATGGCAGGAGTTCGCTAATCTCTTATTGGCCAAGTGCGTTTTCTATTATAATATTCTAAAAAGGTGGAATTTGACCACATCTTCCAGGCCTTCCCCTTGGCGCTCCTTCATTTTCCATAACCTTAGCAATCAGAAGCATGAGGAACAACTAAAGTAAGGGCCAGTCCCAGAAAATCTATGACCAAATCTTCAAAGTTCTGAAAATTCTATTTCATTTTCTTAAGCCCCAGCTTCTAATTGGATCCATCTACATAACCAGTATAATCAGTGAGCCAAAATTAAATATCCCCAACTCCTGACCTTCTAATCAATCACAAATCACGAGTGAAAAATGCCAGTGCAAGTGGAAAAATCAGTTCCAGGAAGCCTGCTCTGTCCATCAGTTCTGTCAGGCTCTGCACAGCGGCAGGACCCAAGCCCCCAGCCGGGAGAATGCAAACGAGTCACTTCCAATGACGTCCTGTCAGCCGCAGAATTAGTCTTGAAGGAGACAAAGTGAATGTTGATTTAAGAAAAATAAAATCTGATTTCAAAGGATTGGGAAAAAATGGCATTCGTGGTCTCCTGAACATGCCAGGGGCCCGGAGCCTGCAGGGGTGGAACTGGACGTCCAGGAATGGAGAGGGTCACCTTGTCCCTGCCAGCGGCTGCCTCCTCGGTGGTGGGTCTCCAACTCTGGAGACAGACCCACCTGGGTTCAAATCCTGCCTCTGTGCCTTACCAGCTGTGGAGTCCTGGGAGAGCGCTGGACTCAGTCAGAGCCTCAGTTTGCTCCTCTGTGAAATGGGCTCCTCTATCCTAGTCCTAGAAAGTGCCACAGTACTGATGAGGTGCCTAACAAAAGGCCCAGTATCCTCTCTTTGAACACCGATTAAGGACCCAGGCCAAGCCTAGTGAGCGCCTGTAAGTACACCTGCTCTGTGTTGACTTGCCTAGTTGTATTTAAAGAAACCTTCCTGTGCTTTGGGAGTGTCTGTGGGGGGAACAAAACTAGAGAAAGCCCCTGTGGTGTGTCTCAGTCACTGCCACTCTGGCTGTGGTCTGCGTACTTGGTTAGTCAAGGCATCCCTCCTCCTCCTCTCTCCTCCCCTCTTCCCTCCCTTCCCCTCCTCTCTCATCCTCTTCCCTCCCCCATACTTTCCTCCTATTCTGCATTTTCTCCTCCTCTCCTTCTCTTTCTTGCTCTCTCCTCTCCCCTCCTCTCCCCTTCCTTCCCCTCCTCCCCTCTCCTCCTCCCTCCCCTCCCCTTGGTGTCATCATCACTTCCTGGCCTCAAGAGTGTCTGTGGCAGCTGGCCACTCCTTCAGCCCCAGCCCAAGCCCAGCCTCCCGCCCCAGCAGGAAGGTAAGATGAAGGGGGTGACACTTGGCCATCGGAGGGTGGCAGTGGGCAATGGGAGAGGCATGTGGGCTTTGCCATCACTGCTCTGTCACCTCATGTGCAGCAGGCCCAACCCAAACCCATGACCTTCTCTCTGGCCCCCTCTCCCCTCGACTGCTAAGCCACATTGAGTCTCCTCCTTCTCCCTCTTCCCCAAACTCACACCATCCTGTTGCCTCACCTCCTCTGGGGGCTTTGTGCAGCCATCACCTAGTGCAGGGGCCCCCCCCCAGCACCTCTCACCTTCCTCCCTCCCTCCCTGCAACCACTTCCTGGCCCTGAGGTGGGTCCCTCGCCGCCTCTCCTGGGAATGACACTGTAGCAGCCTCTGAGCAGGTAATCCTGAGTCCCTCTGCCCGCCTCCATCTGTCCTGCTAACAGTGGCCGAGCATTACTCCTGGTCCATGAATCGGATCGCATCACTTGCTGCTCAGAAGCCTGCAATGGCCGCCATGATGCTTCCACTGAGGCCCAGCAAGGCCTTCACAGCCTCCCTCGGCTGACTAACGACCTTCCCCACCTGGCCTCCTCACCTACCCTCACAGCAGGTGCTCCACTCCCCCACCTCAGCCCTCTTCGCCTTTTCTGTCCCCTGACTTTGTTCACGGCACTTCCTTCTCCGCTGTACCCTGTCTCCATCACCCACCGCCATCCTCCAGGGCCCAAATGCATCCCCCGTCACGAAGCAGCTCCAGAAAGTGTGACGTCACTTCTGTTACAGGGCTCAGCCACACAGGCAGCGGCCCCGGTGCCACGTGGCAGGAAAAGTGTGGGTGGGTTACGTGACCTTTGGCCACCTGCAGAGATAGACCCGGCTTTTGCTTGAGAGTGTTCGTGGGTGACACATGGGTGAGTAAACGTTTAAAGTGAATCATGCTTTACCTGAACAAGGTAGGGTTTGTCAGTGTGCTTGCCAAGCACCTGAGGGCGCCCACCTAGGGAGCTTGTAACAACACACATGCCTGGACCCTGCCCATGACCTCAAAGCCAGAATCTTGAAAGGGGTGCGGGGAGCAGGAATCTGTATTCTTAGTAAGTCCTCCTAGTGATCTTCCCATCTGAGGATTGGAGTAAGGATCTCAGTGTTGAAGCTTTTAGAAAGCAAAGAGTTTTAATGAAGGGAATCACTATCTCATTATGTATGTATGTATGTATAGATATGTGGGATTGGGGTGGAGAATGTGTATATATATGTGTGTATGTGTATATGTAATATACACACACATGTGGTCATCCCTCAGTATCCGAGGGGATTGGTCCCAGGCTACTCACGGATACCAAAGTCCGTGGATGCTTAAATCCCTTATATAAAATGGCATAATACAGTTGACCCTCTGCATTTGCAGGTTCTGAACCCACAGATTCAACCAAGCGGGGATCTAAATTCAGAACCTGCGGATACAGAGCGCTGAGGGTAATAAGGGTGACTGACGGTTGGTTCAGTTACTGTGCTAAGATCTTATTCAATCCTGACTACCCCTTATGAATCACGGTCCTTATTCCTCATTTTGCAGATGGACAAACAGAGGCTCAGAGGGGGGAAGTAACTGCCAGACTGTCACACAGCTGAAGAGAGGTGGGGCAGGATTTGATCCAAGGGCCGACAGAGAAGTCCATGCTTAAACCACTCAGCGGCACTGCCCATTTGTGCACTGGGATTTTCATGTGACAGGTTCTCTTTAACTTTCAAGATCAGGCGCCCTGATTTATGTTAACCCCAGTCTCTCTCCTGACACCCCTTGGAGGCTGGGGTCCTGAAGGTCTGGGAGCCTTTCCCACCAAGGTGACCCCTTCCACTCTGTCCCCAGACAGCCTTGTCAGTATCAGGGTGAGGCATTTGTGTCATGATTTGGTTTTGAAATAGGCTGAGGGAACAGAAATAGGAGGCAGGGGACTTGCCCTACCTTATCCGCTGTGAGTGCAGGACTGGTAGGCCAGCCCTGGCCCCCAAGACCTGCCCTTGCTTTAAAATGGGTGCCTCCATCCTGACTACTTCTGATGAGTTCAGATGCATCTTAGTTGAAAAAGAAGGATCAGTAGAATGAATACTGCCACAACTGGTCTTTCATACCATATGTAAAGGAATTCAGTTACTCTTCATTTGTGGAAAAAAAATATACTGAGAAAATCCCAGTTGGGAAAGGGGAGTTTTAAATGATATTGTTTGTTTTCTCTCATTGAACGCAGAGGTACAGTGTTTCCAAAACACCCTGTGGACAGGAAACGCTGCAGGGTGGAGGGGGTCCTGGGGTTTAAGGCCGGGCTTCTTTGCTACAGGAGTTTTCAGGGCTTTAAAGACACTCATTCTCACTGTACATTTCTAAGAAGGCGATATAGTTCTCAGCATTTCCGAAGTTCATTTGACCATGAACCGTTTCGCAGAATCTTGAGTGGCTAACATTCCCTAGAATATACTTTGCAAAAACTAGGATCAAATACTACTAATAAGTATAACCCCTTACATGTGCAGAACACTTTTTAGCTAGTCCTCAATGATCTCGTTCAACAGAGTTTTCTTGAGCGACAAAGGAGAGGGTCATTTGAGGCTGTGGTGAGCAGGGACAAGACTTGGGGGGGGTCATCTGGGGACATGGGGCTCCTAGATGGGGAAGCTGGGGACAAGGGGCCCACTTCACCAGTCCCTCCACTTGGTCCCTGGTCTGCCCCAGGAGACAGGCCTGCACCTCCTCAGGAGGGTCCCCCTCCCTGGCACCCGAGAGAGGACCACCACCACCTCCCCTAGGTCCTCAGCCAGCACGAGGCCCCACCAGGCACTTCCCGGGACATGGCATGGTTGCTGGGGAACACGACCTGCCAGGACGCCCACGTCACGGCCGCCTGTCACAAGCGCTTGAGCCAAGGCTGGCCCTGGGTCACGTGGGCAGCTGACAGCCTGTCTCTCCTGTTAGGATGTTCAGGATCAGTGATCATTCAAATCATACCAGAGGGTGCTAATACCGCCTGCTACCCCTCCTGGCACGAACCCACCTTTCAAAGGCAGTGCTTGTCTAATGGTGGGATTCGAGGCTCTGCTACAGAAGGATACGGAGATGGCTCTGACCTGCAGTGCCTTCTCAGGATCCCATGAACGATCCACCATAAATCCATCCCTATTAACTACTCTCCTGTTCCAGGTGCACTATTCCATCTGCGTATCCAGCAGGAAGATACAGTGCTGCCTCGGAGTAACGAACCTCATGTTCTGGAAGCAGCAGGAAGCCTCGGAGGTGTTGACCTACTGTTACTGAGCATCCACTCATCTGGACCCCTAAGGTGGTGGAGGGGGTAGATCCACATAATGACCAGAGCTAGCAGGGACTGAGCCCTTACCATGTACCAGGTCCTGTTCCAAGCACTCTGTATGTGTTAACTCACTTAATCCTCACAGCGACCCATCCCAGTGGAGGAGATGCTATTTTTATCTTCTCCATTTTATAGAAGAGATAAACAAGGATAGAGAGGCCAAATGATGTGCCTATGGTCACCCAGCTAAGAAGTGGAGCGCAGGGCTTGAACTCAGGCTACCTGGCAGAGCTTGGTGACCCCTCTGCAGGGGTGAAAGTCTGTGCAGGGCTGAAGGGCAAAGGACTGGCCTGGACCAAGAGCAGATGATACTGCAGACCTGCAGAGGCCTTTAGAGGTAGAGCCACTTAGGCTGCTTAAGGGAAAGTACAAACTGGAAAGCATATGCTTCCTAAAATAGGATCTTGGAGAAATAAATGTGCTATCCATAGGAAAGAATCTCAAATAGGCAATGTCCAAGAATTAGTAGGGGATATGCTGGGCTGGCCAGAGAATGTTTCCAGGTAAAACCACCCCACACCCAAACTAATGACAAAGAAGCGAAGCTAAACTAAACTAAAAAATAAACAACAAAAGCTGCACAGAAAACCACTACGCAGGCAATCACCTCTTCTGCTTGCGGATAAAACTAACAGTTCTAGAAATAAAGGGGAATAGATTAAAGGGTTTCAAAGTATGGGAGTGATTTTTGTTTTCTCGTTTAATGCCAGCTTTCAAGGAAGGATGGCTATGTCTGTCACTGTTACATACTCGTTCTGTTTAAAACCCATCCAGATGCCTCCCCATGGGCTCTATCAGGAGTAGGAGGGTCCTGCGGCTGCTCCCCAAAGCCAGCAGAGAGCTCTTCACGGGGAGCG